>NW_005054348.1:1554235-1569919 GCF_000277835.1 Geospiza fortis
CATATTTTTTTCTATACATGTATTGTACTGAGAGATTCATAATAGGTTATTGTAACATCTGTTTTACTATTGAAGCCTGTGCAGAAGAAATTAAGGTAATTTTTAGTTGTACAGGGACCTAAAATTGTTGATAGTGAGGAGAAAATATGCTAGCACTATTTTTTTCTTCTAGCACATACAGGCTACCTTGAGTTTCTGGACTGTAGGTGGACCATAGATCTGAGTCAGTCTGACAACCACGTCAGGTCTTGCTTAAAAGCCAGTAAACAAGGTATTCTGAGAAGAATGTGACTGGGTCTTTTTTCCTTGTTGGCTTCCAGATAATTTTTAACAACATATGTATGTTCTTTTCCTTAGATTTCACATTCATCTCTACAATCAAGACAGTTTGATTGGTTGTGTTCTGCCGTATCATGAGACTAATCTATTTGTGAGAGTTATTCAACTTTTAGATATAAAAAGTCCAACTCATAAATGGCATTGGATGGATCCAATACGGGTAAAGTACTTCACAGATGCCAGATAGAAGGACCTTGAGGGACTTTATTTAATAATATCTTGACACTTCTACTCTGCTTATGAATATGGCCCACTACTTTATGTGGTTAGTTTTAGAACTGTACTGAAAGGTTTAATTACAGGAATGGAGCCTGGATGCCCATATGTTGTTTCTGCTATCTTTCTTTAAAGGTGAAGTTGATACTAAAAAGCTTTGACTGTAATTACTCTTTTTTTGGCTAAGTTAAAGCAGGCTTTTAAGGTGTAAGTATTTGCTACTTCTAGGAAGATATATAAATTGCTAAAATTTAGGTTTATTTGCATGTAGGTTAAATGTAATTCTCTTTGTCATCTGTCTTAATGTAGACACAAAACATTCTAAAGCAGTGTGTGGAAATCCATGACTTCAGCTTCAATGGTGTTAACTGATCAGTAGGATTAATTTAGAGATTATAGTAATTTTTACTTTTTGTGCTTCGCTTTACTCTGAGTGTTCTAACTTTACTTTTTTTCCTCTGTGTGAAGAAACCTGGAGTCCCTCTGGCTAGGGGTACTGTCATTACCCACTGCTACAAAGACCTGGATTTCATGGATTTCATCTGCAGGCTGGTGGCAAGATCTGTGAAGGTTGTTCATTTATTCTAGAGCATTGTTTGTTGTCACTTTGTCTTCCCCATGTTTTTATAGTAATGTGCTATTTCTTAGTATTTTGAACTCATTCGTCAGTAAACAGTATGAGGATTTCTTTTATTATAATTTGTGAAGATGACAGTCTGTCAGAAGTTCTTATAAGGAAGTGACTGAGAACCAATGAGCCATGACAAAACAATTTGGCCATACTGTTTTATTTACTGTGTTGCCTGAGGGTACTTAATTGTCTTAATTTCTTCCATAAACTCATTCCTGCCATTAGTCTTTAACTGTGCTCTGAATTTCCATGTCTCTTCTGGGGGTTGTCATGGGTGTTTTAAATGCACATCTTCAAATATTAATGAGAATTTGAAATTGAGAATGTTAGAAGGTGGGCAGATTTTGTTTTTCAGTTAATGTCAAATAGAGAACTAGTTCTGTAGTCTCAGAAGGGTAAGATGTATCACAGATACAGTTATTTAGAGAACTGGGATGCATGTGCTGTCAAACTAAGCAAAGCAGACACAGTAACAGAGTATTCACAGGTGTAGAAGGAGGTGTTAAACATAACACCATTTAGCTTCTTGGCTGTCCAGCTCTGAGTCTTGAGCAGTACACCAGGATCACAGGTGATTTTGGCTGCCTTATTCTGATTAACTACATTGGCACCCATTTCCATCTGCTGTGTCTGTGAGGAGGAGCAGTAATTTCTGGTGAGGGTTGCTGCTGTGAGAGGAGATGACTTCAGTTGTGCCAGCAGGAGCTGCTGGAGCTTGCAGGCTGGAGTCCTAAGATTTTGGTGGTTTGAGGGAAGCCATATGTGCATTTCCACTTGCCCTGATGTCTGAACAACTGATTTTTTTTTTCTGTGGTCCAGGTCTTTTCAGAGGGTCCTGGCAACTCAGCTCAACTGAGAGTTCTCCTTGTGTTTTATGCTTCCACCATTGTGTCAGCTCTTGGAGCTGCAGAGAAGATAACAGACACTATGGTCTCTCTGCTGCTCCCTTATGTCCAAAAGGTGGGTGAAGCTCTGTTTCCCTCCTCTGTGATGGAAGTGCACTGTGTTCTGCAGATGTGTATCTGCAGATAACCTCTGAGAGAGACATCCTGTGTGGTACATACTGTACCACTCAGCCTGTTTTGAAACCTCAGGCAGGTGAGGGTCCATGGGAAATCATGTTTTTTCACACCTCAGATGAGCACTTTGAGAACTGTTTTCTACTCTGCATGAGGAATGGAGCTGTGAGAAATGGATACATGGTTTAAAGAGTGTCTTTGCTTTGAGATTATCACTCTAAACCATGAGGGAATTGTGTCAGGGTAGACAGCCTGCTTTAATATCCTCTCTTGCCCATGATTGTTGCTTTGTCAACAAACAGAGCAGTAGTTAATAAATGCATCTTCTTTATCTGTGGATCCTGCACGATAGCTTTTTCTTGAAAGTTGAGTTTATAGATGCCTTAAAAATTAACACATGGAAAAGAACATAGTAGGATTCCGTGGATGTCAGAATAAAAATTATTTTTATGTTAATGTACTCTTTTGTGTTACTCTGTGTTAAAATTTCACCTTTATCTCTTTTCTAGGGCTTGAAATCCTCTGTACAGGATTACAGAGCTGCAACATACATGATAATCTGCCAGATGACTGTAAAAGTGACAGTGGAGACTTCCTTGGTGCATTCCTTGATGGTGCAGATAAGCAAGACATTATTTAAAATGCCCTCATTAATCAGGGATGGGCTGGCTTGCTTGAACCTACTTCTGCAAACTCAGAAAGGAGATAAACTTGGGAAGAAGTAAGTCTGCATGAATCAGATTTTCCCACTTTCTAAAATTCCAAACTGAGCTTTGATAATTTGCAATTTTTATATCCTCATCATGAAAGGGATACTTCCCTGTCAGAAGATTTGGTAGTTGACATTTCGAAGGGCTTATAAGTTCCTTTGGCTTACTTTGAAAATTTGTATGCTCACTGCAGCAGAGGAGTGTCAGTGGTGTGAGCTGGTCATCTCTTGGTGCCTCCGCTACTTCTCTTAGTAAGGGATTGATGTCAGTGTGCAAAGCTGAGCCCTGTCAAGTAAGAGGTTTTCTGGAAAGTGCTAAGAAGTTCTGCCCCTTCAGTGGAAGGGCTTTGAGTTGGTGGAGTTTAACACCTGAAGCATAAGTGTTTCTCTGCCACCCCTTGTTTGGTCTCACTTCAGGTGAGGTGTTCTCCTGGGGGCTTGTGTGGTAGGTTCCCATCCATCCATCTGCCCTGCTCTGGCACAGTTGGCTTGTGCTGCTAACGTGCATTTGAACATAGTCCCACATGCTACAAGGAATTTGCTTGCTGGCAGAGAGGAGTATTCCAATAGGAAAAATTTTCTGAGGGATATATAGAGTGAGTGCTTTCCAGATGCTTAAACACTGTCATAGGTTAAAGAGTGCAGGTGTGAGGTTGATGTGTTATGCAGCATCCAGCCAGGTGGGTGTAAAAGGAGACAAGGTGAAGCTCTGTGTGAGCCAAAAGGGAAATGGCTTCTCCTCAGAGGATCTGTCATTGCACAATTACTTCTCACCCCTTTTGCTGCTTCTGGGGGATAGATATGCTCCTTGCAGTGTGAGGATATCTTCCTGTAATTCATACAAGTCTTTTTCCTTTTACTACCAGCTTTGGAAAAAAACGTAGGTAGGTTCACTGTGACATTGCAGCTGCAGTGCTCAACATGGCTGGCAGTACCCTCTTTTCTTCTTGGATATTGAATTTGCCAATAAACATCTGGCATTAAGTGGAGCCCTTTGAACCTTTTCAGTGTTTGTTTACAATGGGGCTGTTACCTGATGCTGCAAATTGAATCCTCATCAAGTCTGCATAGTTTTGAGTTTGTAACCCAGATGAGCATACATACTTTATTTTTTTTCTCCCTTTTAATTGTGCAGGCCATTTAATTATCTGTGCAAAACCCCAGAACTGGTAACACTTTTGCAAGGCCTGTCAGCAGGCTATGATATTTCTCCTCTCCTCCGCTACCTGTTGCCTCACCTTGTTCACACCATCATGAAAAGTGATACAGGTAAGTTAGCACAGGTTCTTTGTAAAACTTGGATCAGCCTTAGGATGGATAACTCGTAGATGTCACAGCTGTGTAATTGCTTCTTCCATTGAAACTGCCAGTACCTGTGAAGACCTGATTGAGCTTTTGTGTGTTTGCCTTTTTTTTTTTCTATTTTCTTTTTTTTTTCTTCTTAGAGGTATATTATAGTACTATAAAATCTTGGGTAGATTGCATGTATGTACTCCATATGTGGTTAATTAGGGGACTACTGTGTTTACCCAGTGATTAAATGTGCCTGGGAACAGACTGGGGCAGCAAGGCTGGCTGGCATGCAGTTGTAGCCTGTGTCTGTCCTAGAGTCTGTTTGCACTGTGGCTTTGTAATGATGAATCATGACTGGGAAAGCTGTTTTGTTAAAAAGGTCCAGATTCACTCCAAGGGATGCTCTAGGGTAGTTGCTGGCACAGCTTTGAGCAGCAGGTCTGGAACATGACAAAGCATCCTTGAATTTATTGGCAGCAATCCAGGCTTTGGCATTTTAATGACATTGGTATAAAGCATTGCTAATGGATCACAGGGAGTTAGTGCTGGATGAGCGCTGTTGTCTTCAAGTTGTGTGCTTGGTTCACCAGAGGATGATGCCTGTAGAAGCTGTTTGCTTTAATCAGTAGGAGGGGGCTGTTCTTTAACAATTGTTCATCTTTTATGATTGTCCTTAGAGGAGCAAGAAGAATCCGAGGAGACAGAAAATGACATCTATATCAAGCATCTTCAAGCTATTCTTGAGAGTATACCACTGGAAAAGGATTTAGATTCCCTGTTGGCTTCGTGAGTTGACTTCTGTTCTTTTTCCTATGCAGTAGTGAAGTCACTTCTGGTTTAATAATAAACAATTCCTGACAATGGCATTAGCATTATATGAGCATGTTTTTATGAGTTCATAAGTTAAGTCCAGATGAGGATTTTGAAATTTAAACATTCAGTAACCCAGAAGAGCCGTTCATTTAGCATTTGTGGGAATAGTTGTGGAACAGAGTGAAACTTGAGGCCAGCAGCAAATCTGTTCTTGCAGTGAAAATGTATGTTAATCCTAATCTGTTAAGCACTGTGCTTTATAACAGTAATGGAAAGATACCATGCAAAACATGATGGCTTTTCCTTTTGTTTCTAATTTTAGCAAGTTTCTTGAAGAGTTTATCTCCTGTGGCACAGAGATTGAATCTAATCCCACCAAAATGGCTGCACTCAATCAAAAGATCCTTCCTCTCATCAGACTTCTCGAGAGAAAGTAAGTTCCTTTTTTTCTGTGACAGACCCACAGTCTGTAGAGTGGTGATATCAGCTATGATTTTGGATTATTTGGTGTAGTAAGCACAATAGTCTTGCTGAAATAGATACAAAAGGGATAACTGACTCCTCATCTCTGTCCAAATTTTGTTTTACTGATTGTCCTTACATATTTTGTTACCACTGTAATACATGGACCCAGACCTACTGGCTTTGTACAGCTCTTTATTTGTAGCATGACCTTCTCTGCTCATTATGTCTCCTAGTGGTCTGCATATCGTTCATCTGTTTTAAAACATAATGGTTTATTGCCTTTGCAAAACCACTTAAAATATCTGATTTAGATGAATGCATGTGCATTGTTTCCTTGGTTTTCCCTGTATTTCTCCTGTAAATACATGTTTTTCTATAATCCTCTGCAGAAAGTATTGATGGTTTTGCCTTTTGGCAGGTATCCTAAAGCCTTAGACTCTGTGTTGGAGAAGCACCTGGAAGATTGCACAGATGAGGCTGACCAAAATCTTTTTCATCAATTTATTTCTCTTTCATTAAGCTGTGGCAAGTACAAGGTAGGTAGGATTATGATCCTAGCTCTTATATGGTTGTACTGGCAGAAAGCTGATTTTTGACGTAGTTCTGCTCTCTTATTACTCATTAAAAACAAACTATCTACCATTCCCACAAAAAAGAAAAATTAAAAAAACCAAACGAAAACAACAAAAAAAACCCACCAAAAAAAAACCCCAACGCCAAAAATAAAGGGCCCTAACTTGATTAAATATTTTGGGGGAAAGCTTGGTCAAAATTGTGGTTAAACAAAAGTTATCAGATCTTTTAAGTTTTTTTGTCATAAGGACTTGTAAGTGTGAGATTTTTCCCCTGGTTAAAATGTATGCATTTCCACCTGCTCCAATTGCTACCAATATTTTTTTGCCTTAGAAACATGGCCACTGCATACACTGTAGGGGTCAATAGTGACAACACAGTGGTGCCCAGCAGGGCCTCATCTTACTTAAGGATGTTGTCAGTGGCAGAGGTGTCTGTTTTGGGAAAGCTGAGAAACAACTTTATCACTCTTGAGAGAATTTGGCTTGGTCCTTTTCCTTGCACTGATTTTATGAATGTTTGCAGTCGGTAACAGGGAAGAACCAAGTGACCACAGAGTTCTTCCTGTGCCATTTCTGAAGAGCAATTGAAACTCAGCCTAACACAGAATAACCATTACTGCAACAGATCTGGCCGAGGAATTTATTAGAAGAGCTGGTTAGTATTATGGCTGTTGTTTGCAATGACTGAAGGACTGAAGGCAAACATGATGAACTACAGAAAGAAGCGCTTCCTGTATTTTTGTACTGATTTAACAAAGGTGCAGATTCTGTGCCTGAGTAGTAAGTGGATTAACAGAAACGCAAGGCATGCAGAACAAAGGCATATGACTCTCTTCCAGCTTTTAAGGTTCCTGAGATAAGTGCACGCAATTGGACTAGCAGGGATGCCTTTTTAGCAGTTTCTGTCTGTGCTCTGTCACACTGACATTGTCAGTAGAGCTTTCTCAGAATCCTTAGATAAGCGTAATGCTTTTCTAGGACATAATGGTGTCTGTGGCTTACTGTACTTTTCAAGCTATCTTCCAAAAACTGTCTGCAACACTGAAGAAATTTAATAATTTAAAACAGTTATACAATATGGTTGTACTGTAGTTTAACTTTCTAGGTCTTGATTGTCCAGATTTTCTTCTGATACGAAAAATTGCCATAAGAATGTCTCCTATTATCCTTATGTATATTTAAAACATTTTTAACACGCAATGAGATTTCATTTCACTGTGAAATCTGTATTTCAGTTTCTGGAAGTCTCCGATACCTCCCTTCTGCTTAGTTTGAATCATCCTCAGCCTGCTGTGCGGGTCCTGGCTCTTCAGCATTTGAAAGATGTTATTGAAACTTCAAAGGTTTGTGTCTGAACCTCTCACTTACAGAACTGACTTAACATAGAATGTCTTCAAAAAGCTGTTTGCCAGACTTACCAGTTGAAGATGAGTGGTATGTGAAACTGTGCCTATGTCATCCTTACTGCTTTTCATGGTGTTTTCAGCAGGCTTCTGTCACCCTTTCCCTATATTCTGGAGTCTGGATATAGTTCTTGTTGATTAAGCTGCTTGCATTCTCATAAAATCCAAGTTAGTTAATATTTCTAGTTTTCTTTCTTTTGTTATTGAAAGTTAGTCTGCCTGTGAGGTTTAATTTAGATGATATTACCACTTCTCTTACACTAGAATTCAGATATTTCATTAAAAGCCTGTAAAGTGTTCTACAGACAAATTATTTATTTTTCTTTTGACTCTGTTTTCCCTTATTTTTTCAGGAAGGCTTTGATCAGGCTTTCATAGAAGAAGCAATTTTTGGACGGCTCAAGGATGACAACAGAGATGTTGTGATGTCTGCTCTCAGTTCTTTGGAGGTAAGTGTGTGTCTTTTGGCATGCAAGATTTTACCTGGTCTCCAATGTGTGTGTGTCTGGAATGTATTCTGTGTTGCTGTCTTTCTTGTTGTTGTGTTCCTATTGCATGACTTCTATCCTTTAACAGGATAAAGCAGCACAAATACAGGAGGCTTGTGTTGTTTGCCATCTCACAAATTCCCTCCAAATCTCTGCTCTCTGATCCTTACCAAGGGGTAGGCAGTTAATTTATCAATTTTGTTTTTCTTTTTTTTAATGTAGCTACTGAAGCATACTTAAATCTTTGATTATTATTTAAGGCACACTTCCTGCTTATTCTGTATGTTTTTCTATAAAAAGGCAAGCCACACTATCTGTCTTTTGGATGGAAAGTGGTGCAGTCACAAGACATTAGTCCAGTGAGAGGTGCTCAGCTGTTTTTCCATATGCGAGTCATTTGGTCAGTTGATAGGCAAAGTCCTGAGCTCCAGCTCAGGTTTACTGGATAGGACTCTGGTATGCATTGTACTGATTGTTTCCAGCTAGAGTAACAGTCTGTCTTTATGGCTTCTGCTAGTAGTAGTGGAGAATATTATTAGTAGTAGTGGAATTGGTCTCTTGTGTTCATTCATTCTTGATCACCAGTAAATAGGAATAGAAGCACATGAGGGCTCCTTTAAACTTCAGTGTCTTTTGTTAATGTGCCTTTTATTTTTGTGATCCAGATGCAATGTAAAGTAAAAACAATTCTTATTTAATTATAACATAGTTTGCATATCGTTTATCAATTTTACCAAACGTTTCCACATTCAATAAATTCTCCATAGTTTAGCATATCAAGAGGGCATACTGGGCAGCCTTATTACTTTTTTTCACCTGATAGTATTTTCATTACATGAACACCAGCAGAAATGCAGTTAGTCATGTTTGATCTCTGTTCCCACTTGGTATAGCAGATGCATTTTCCATTATGACGTGGCAAACTGCTTTGTATGTTGTTGTATTTTCATTCATTTTTCTTGATTATCGTTCAGATTTTCAGAGAACAAGTCAATCCAGAAGTAATAGTATCAAGTCTTTTGAACATTTTCCAGAAAACTGATCTTTCAAAGGATGGAAAATGGTATGTTTGTGCTTTTTTTTTCAGTCTACATTCTTTCAGTACAATTTTTTTTTAAGTAACTATAAAAGAATACTTTAAAAACTGTGTTTCTCTGCAAATGCTTTTTGTTATGCTATGTCTATGCTGAGTTACAAGAGAGATGACCAATTATTTTCATACCATTTCCCATTAATTCTTTATTTGTTGTTACTGCTGTTTAGATACAGAAAATCACCATGGAGAATAGAGAACAAATCAAAGAAACGTTGCTGATGTGCTTGAGTAATGTATTTTCAACATGATTTGTTCTCTTTCAGGTACAAGGTTTTGGAGCAAGCAGTAAAAATTTTAGTCAAAGAGGAGATTTTGAAAGAGAAGAAAGAACTGCTAGATGCAGCAGTAATGCAGTTGTTACCTTTTATGATAATCACTAATGCAAATTCAAAATCTGCAGATTGGAAAATGGCTGTTTGTTTGTCACAGTCTGATCTCTGCTCTTTGCATCCTTTACTGAAAGGCTGGCCAGAAGGTAAAGCGTTCCTTGTAACTAATTTGATAGAGAATACTTGTGGCAAGTTAGAGCCTCATCCTTATTGAACCTAAACACATATTGAAGGAGGCAGGCTGTCACTATCAGGCTATCATGCTGTAACTGTAAATGGATTTTGAAAAAAACTCTTCGAAAAGAGGTAGAAATTGTTAAGTATGTTTCTGACTCATTCTAAATATTATTGAGCCACCAATATGTTAATACATTAATTTTATACCTAGATTATTGACTTTTTTTCTCCTTGGAGTAGCTCTTGAAGAGGCAATTAAATCTACTGAGTCTGCAGAGTTGGTTGGAGTGGCCAATGAGAAAATGATTCTTCTACTTTCTGGAAATTTGACATCAGGGGACCCTTCCTTACTATTGCAAATGGTAAGTATACCATGTCAGCCTAACCTTAGAGAAGTTTTACTTTTCAGGTGGTGACTGTAATCAAACAAATGTGATATTGAAGAACTTTGCATGGCTGCTCTAGGCACTAGTATGCTATAACCAAGCTGCTAGACAAATACATGTATGTGTGTATAAATATATATATATAATTATATCTATTTATATATATATATATGTGTCTGTATGTATTTCTGTATTTATATACAATTTATATATATATGTAAAAAATACCAAACCACAATACCATCCATGTAAAACCAATTTCTTCCTTAACTTAAGGAAAAGAAGTGATTACCTTTTTTGACAAATGATTAGTGTAACTATATTTGAGGAATTTTTACTTTTGTGAAAAAAAATTTCTAGAGAGTAAGCAAGTATACCTGTGGGTAGTTCATAGAAACTGATGCTTGTGCATTGCAAGGTTTCAAAAAGTACAATTACAGCAGACAGTCACTTTTTACCTATGATAGAAACTAAACAGTATTACACCATTTTTCATTTACATGTTCAGTTTAGTCATAGGGAACTCCCACTGTTATACTGATTTTTGTTGTCCTCCACTCTTTTTTCCTAAGGTTGATGACCTGATACTCGTTGCTGAAACAGAATCTGACAGTGTGAGACAGAAAGTAACTACTCATATAATTGGTGCAGTGCTTGTTCACTGCTGCTGCAATGCACAGATGAAGGAAAATTATCTTCCAGTGGCTATCAGAGTCTTCTGCTTCTTGGATAAAAAAATTAAGAATCTCAGAACTTGTGAACTTGCAGAGGTAAGATGTAGACAGTGTGGAGAGGGCATTTTCTTTGTACTGAAAACAGTATTAAGAAGGTTTTAAAATTGTTTTTACTGAAGACCAGGTTCAGAAACTTTAAGTGAAAAATCTCACCTTCATTTCTTCTCAGAGCAAAAACACACACTTGGCAATAGTGCCATTAAGAATTACTCTAATATTTTATGTGTGTTTCCATTGGAGTTTTCTTGACTTATTTTGTTGAGAAACAGCTCTAGTTTTTTTTTCTGTGTGTAAGAAACCCATGTGAGCAGGGTTGTGTTTCTGTGTGTACATCCCCTCATATACACACATAGTGGCACATGGTAATTATTTATTCTGACCTCAGGTTATTCCATTAATGATTTTTTTGTATATGCAAGTATCTGAAACATGAATTATTTTTCTGGAACAGAGCTAGATGAAAGTGTTAAACTGACTGTCAAAAATGCTGGAATTCCCAATCCCTTTGAAGAGATTTTAGAGAGACTGATATTTTACTCTTCTGTTACCTCATTTATGTACACTGTAATTATGGTAGAAAGAGCTAGCCTAGGTTTTAAAACTGCAGATGCAAGTTTCAGTGTAAAATCAGAAATGTAATTCACTACATAAGGATACCTCTTTGGAGGTTGGAAATGAAACGTTGCTGAATTTTAAGGCTAAATTTCTGGTTTCTTTTGCATGGAATTGTGACAGAATACATTAAAATCGATTTTCATTCACAGGAAACTCCCTTAAGCTGGTCTGTTGAAACAGTGGAGGACACTTTTGTGCCTGAGGACTTGTTAATTGCATATATAGAAAAGCTCAATAGTGATGAGCATGCTCATGCTGAGGAGTCAGCTATGGTTCTGTTCTTATTGAAAAACTTCATTAATGGCCTAAAAACTCCCCTGGCCTTTGTAAAAGGTAGGTGTTAAGATTTTGCCTCTTGCTTACACTAGTGAAAAAGGAAAGTTTGTTTTTTTTTCCTTCAGAAGTTGTTGGAATCATGGAAATGTTGCTTCCCTAACCTTTTCCTTTGTTACTGACATCTGTAAAGATTGCTTACTTGTGAACATGAAATCAACCACATATATTGTCCTCTTTTAACTAGAGATGTCTGTTTTCTCCTGGTTTCTGAGGGTGTTCCTATGCACCTGCTGTGTCCTAATTATAACCTGTATTTTTTAGAGAAATATTGGTGGAATCCTGAATCTCTGAAGCAAGATAGCCAAGACTACCTGCACCTCCTTTTGGGGCTGTTTGACCTGCTTGTCAGTGGAGCTAGTGAGGGAAGCGATGCTCTTCAGTACAGAGCATTGATGAATCTCTTATTCAAGGTATTATTTTTGCATTTGTTGCTCTGAATTACGAGTCAGAGTCATGAACTATTTCATAGTTGCATTACTTTTAAGGAAACCTGAGAAAAATGGTCAACAGATCATGCAACACTGCTTGTGGCATTCAAGTACTGTGAGGAGATGCTAGTGTAAGCTTCAGCTGGATTACTTAACCCTAATTAAATGTAATAATAGAAAGCTAAGTTAAAAAACAAAACAAAACACAACTGTACTAGTGGAGGCAAAGATGAAAACAGCACTGATTCGCAGGACAAGATCAAGAGCCTAAAGTTTGAGCAAAAAGTTTTGGTTCTATCTGGTAGCAAGACAAAGAATTGCTCTGTAAAATTTGGTAGTGTTTAAATACAGAAACTGGAAGGAAAACTTCTAGGAGAACTTTTGTGTTTCCTTATTACATCATCTGATGGTTTTTCACATGCATATGTAAATAACATCTGGCATTGTGTATACATGCAGTGTTTACTCAATAACTTTTTCTTCCCAAAAGACACTGTTTCTCTGTTTTTCTGAGACAAAGTTCTCTTTCAGTGTACTCCTTTGAAGTGGGTCGGGTGGTTTATCAAATGTTTTCAGTAGTAGTTTGCCAAATAAATTAAACAAATGAAACTTTTTTCTTTTTTTTCTTTTCCATTGTGTTAAATTTAAGGTGCATCTAGAAGATTCAGAGGTTCTCTTCAAATTCCTTTCCATTTTATGGACTTACAGTTATAACCTTTCAAATCAACTGAACTATGAAGTCAGTGCAATGCTACAGACTCAGGCTCTGTATATTGGCTATGCACTGCTTGAATCACAAGCAAACCAGAAAAAGAAACAACTGCTATCACCATCATCTCCAGGTAAAGTAAAACATTATCTATCTATCTGTCTGTCTGTCTGTCTCATCTTAGAACTCAATCACTGTACTTTTTAATTTTGTGCAATTTTACAATATTTTATACCATGAAGGGTATCTCAAGTTATTTATGTTCAACTTCACTGGGCTGAGACAGTTCTCTTGCTAATTCACTGGTGCAGTTGTAAGTCCAAGCTTGAAGTAAGTGAAGCCACTTTTTTTTTGATTTTATAAGTATTAAAGGAGCACAGGGCTATGTTGAAGGAGTCAGTTAGAGGACATTACTGTCTGTGCAGTCTCAGGGTGTGACAGTCACTACCAGTATATAAGGTCTGAGCTTAAACATGAATATAAGGACTGTGATGAAGTTGAGAGTCATGAATTTGTGAGACTTCTATTGGTTTTGTGTACCTTAGAGGTTTACAGTGAAAGGAGACAACTTCTTAATTCCAAAATAATGTTGATGCCTCTTCAGGGACAGCTACAGTAAAATTTTCACCACTGACTTTACTCTGTTCTTTTCCTCCTTGCCTCATTGTTCTTGCAGTGGTGATATCTTTGCTAATTAACTTGGGTAGTCCAGTGAGTGAAGTTCGAAGGGCTGCTCTCAACTGCCTCCATTCCTTGAGAGGAATAAAGGAGTCTCTGTTTTATCCTGTCCTTCAGCATTTGGAGCAAAAGACAGAAGAGATTGTATCTGACCCTACATACATAGCACAGGTATTTTTTTAATTAAGGTGTTCGTTAATACAAGTTTTGTCTGCTGCTGTGAGCTTCTGTCTCACAGAAAAGAAATCAGGTTAACCAGTAAAGTTGTTTGTCTTTGTATCCTATAGTGGACTGACTTATAATTGTTTTAGGAACTATAAAAACATTTAGGTGATTTATTACATGCAGAGAGCTGAGAACCTAAGAGGCATTAACAGTGGTTTATTTCCAGATGAAGAACTCTACTTATATATAGATGACAGTGTTAAGAAAACATCAAATGATTTTTCTTTTAAGGCCTTTTTATTGCAAGAAAATAACTTAATTTTCACTTTGCTAATGAACTAGATTATGGGAACTCTATTTGAGGATCTTGAGACACAGTCAAAACAGAAATCCCAGAAAAAAAAATTATTGGAAGCTTTGGAAAACATACTTGATTGTGTACAGAGCCATATTTTCCCATCATATATTGCAAGAAACTTAATGAAAATTCTTCATGAAATCCATGGTGAAGTAAGTGCTGCCTTTTGAGTTTTTTTATGGCTTCTGCCCTTGAGTGAAATTCTGAAATCACATATAATTTAGAAATAATGCTGTTAAATATTTCCATAATGTATTAGATTATTAGGTATTAAGTTGACACCTCCAATAATATGCAGTAAAGCTGCAAAGTATGGTTTAATGAAAGATAAAATGTTTGCATGCTCCTTCTGGAATGTAATGGCTGCAGAATTTTGCATTGGAGTTTTTAAGGAAACTCCCTTGATATTACTAAAAAATACTGTTTCAGAAGAGATTGCTGCAGAAGAAATGTATTACTTTCGTTAGTGAGCATTGAGTTTTCTGTAAAGAAGTGCAAGGTATCAAGCAGTGACTGTGAATTTCTTTTATATATATTAACCTAGTCTTATGTAGCATATTCAGAATTCTCCAAGTGCTGGAAAATATGACTTCAAAGTTCAAAAAATGAATTAAATTTGAATTTTTATGTTCTGTTCAGTTGTATGTGTCTTGAAAAGATTGTGAACTGCATGGAGGGGGTGAGTGGTTTTGCTTCACATTTGGGTTTTGTGGAAAACAGCAATCATAAATGGGTGGAAAAATTACCTTGCTTCTGTACTTTGAAATTATAGATACTGTTCTGCAAATGAAAATAGCTAAGGAGTGGATGAGCAGGTATTGGGGTAATCTCATATTATGCCTCATATTTTTCCAATTGAACAGCTCTGCCTAAAATACTGTGTGCAGTGTGGTCCAAGAGAGGGGATGCTGTGGTAAAATGAAGCTGTGCTACTGGAAAGTTGTTAAACTGAGAATGGATAAAAACTTCTGCATTTTCTCTCTTTGCAGATGGTTCTGTCTCACCTCTTGCCTGTACTAGACCGTCTGCTAGAGAAGGTCTTTCACAAAGCTGAGGCAATGTTAAAAGATGAAGTCATTCTCCTGCATCTAATCCTTAGAAAGTTTAATGAATATTCAGCAACCCTCCTGTGCAAGAATCAGAAGAGTCTGGATTTATTTATCAAAAGTCTGCATGCTGCCAAGAAAATATATGAAGAAATTCCACCATTTCAGATCACAGCACTTGGGCAGGTATGGCTTTATGAAATACCCTTTATTTATTTTTATGCTTAAAGCAGCTAGCAGTGTTTGAGATCGGATTTGCAAGGGCTCTTTCACTGTGGAGGAGTCTGTAGCTTTTGACCTGTCTTTTTTTTACTACAAGATTTCAGTGTCTCCATACTGTCTTTGAAACATCTAAACAGGCTGCAAAACTTCAACTCTTAAAATTATCAGAAGGAGATATTGCTGCTTTCTCTATTTTTTGCATTTTGACAAGCACAAAATAGCCATACTGTATTTGCTTGCAGATGAGTTCCTGTATCATTATAGATACTGCTGTTCCACAGGTTTTAGGTTTTTGTCAGTCAGACAAGAGCTTTACTTAATCTTTTTCATCTGAGGAAAAATTGTCAACAAAATCCAATAGGTGAGAAATAGTTCAATTTGAAGGAAGCTACAGATTCTGGCCAGGTGTAGGCATGTACTTCCCAAAGGCTGGCAACAGCAAGTTTGTTCCCTA
>NW_005054348.1:1569930-1584634 GCF_000277835.1 Geospiza fortis
TCCCTACACCAGTCAGTTGTGCGAAAAATTTCAGAAATCAGTTTGTCTCTTGGATATTTCATGTGTCTGTGATCTACATCTTTTTTGTATATATCCATTCCTGGATATATACAAGTATGTAGTTAATATGCAGTTTTTTGCAGTACTGCATGATGGGGTGTGTCATACAGAATCCAACATATATTAATTCAACACCTTGCAATTTTGTTACCCTCTTAAAGTAAACCTCTCTGCATCTTTTTTTTTCACTATTGTAGATTACTAAGCCATTCTTTGCAGCTGTATCAGATGGGATGGTGCAACAGAAGCTACTAAAAGTATTGTTTGACTTACTCTTAGACTGTAAGAACCCACTTTGTGCCCAGACAATCAGCAGTGTGTTTAAAGGGGTAAGTGACAACCTCCAGAAATATGTTTAGACCCATTGCAGCATGATTTTGTCATCTACATTCAGTAACACTTGTTGTTTATATCATTTATAGTGGGAAAGGAATGGGAAGCTTTTTGTCAAAGAATAGTGTTAATAGCATGAAAATTTTGTTAAATGACTGCTTTTAAAGGGTGCTTCTTTAATAGCCACCTATCAGTCACTTACCTACACTAAGTGAATGAATGCAGCAGAAGTCACTTCTTTTCTGCCGCACTGATTTTCGTTTTCTGGGAATGTGACAGGAATATGTGGATTATATACCCATATGTGCATGAAAGGGGATGTGTTTTAAAAAAGGCAGGGCACAGATATGTGATGTGACAGATTGTTCATTGGTGCTTGCATTGTTACTGTTTTGTTTCAGATCACAGTGTGTGCTGAGCAGATTGTCCAAGAACTGGAGCCTCCTGAGAAAACCAAAAGTCTGGCCACTGTTCAACAGACTAGAAGACAGAAAATGCAGCAACAGAGGTAAAGTAACTAGAAACCCACAAGTATTATCCGTGCAGTTTGAAAACACCAAGTGTATTGTCTTAATACATTGCATAGTTTGCACTGAAAATGCAAGCAAGCATTTCTTCTTTTCACAGTAAAATAAATCCAAGCTACTTTTGGCATGGGGAAACCAACTCTTGTCGCTGTTTGAGAGCTCATGGAAATACAGTCAAAATATATTTAAAAATCCAGTATATTTAATGTTGACAGTTGCTGTTATAGAATCATTACACAGTTGAACAAGATTCATTTTTGTTAATGGTAAGGTTAGTTTAAAATATAGATGCATGGACAAATTACATACACTGGGCTGAAACCTAACAGATGTTCATCAAAATATTCATTAGTTGACTGAAAAACAGTATTTTGTTTCCAGTAAGGTGGTAATATAATCACTAATTTTTAAATCTTTGTCCTGTTTCTTCTCTCCATTCTCATGAGGAGCTGTTTTGTTCACTGTACTTACTCTCTTTAAATATTCTTTCAGCCTCATTGAAACAGGATATTGAGTTAATTTTCCTGATTTGACCTGCAATAGCTTTTCTAATTTTCCTTCACTTGACCATTTTGAATAATTATCACCTATTAGATTGACCCATCTGTAAACTGTACCTGTCACAGTTCACAAACAGACATACTCATACACCCCCCCCGCCATTGCCTACATAGTCAGTGTGTTAACCACTAGTATTTCCAGAGAAGCAAGTTTCCTGGATGGCAAGCAGATCACCATTTGGACAGTTACCTGGCAGCAGAATTTTTTTTCCTCCCCACTTCCAGAAGCGTTTCCAAGAAATACTTGTTTTTTCGAGTTCGGTCTGAAATTTTTTGTTGTTTGTTTAAAATGTGTTGCTGCTTCAATCAAAAGCCCACACAGTGCCACCCCTCCAGGGAGAGCAGTAAAGGACATGCAATACTATGTGAAAGAAAAATTGTCTTTTTTTACTTGGGGATGTGTGTGTGTGTCTCCTGAAGCACTGTAGCATTTGCTTTGACAATCCATGATTGTTTCTCCTGTCTTTTTAGAAAGCCTCAAGGTGCAGAATTGGCACCAGAAACAAGGCACTCTAGCTGGCAGCGGGTGATGCTTATTCTGGAGTTACTGCAGCATAAGAAGAAGCTTCGGCATCCGCAGGCATTGGTACCTGCACTTTTCAACCTTCTGAGCAGGTAAAACAGAGCCTGGACCCCTCTCTGGTGCAACAGACACCCTAAACTTGAAAATACGGGCTACTGGGTCTGTGCTTTGTTGCCATGTCTTGTAGCTTAGCTTGCCTTTTCCAACTGAACTTCATTTAGGCCAGTCAGGAGGAGGAGGGGAAAGGGAAGTTACAATTTTTTCTCTTGGAAACAGTAAGATTTTTACCTGATGCTTAGCTTCTCTTGTGTGAAAACTTCATTGGGTAGAGGGCTTGGGATTGCCAAGGATGGCACCTGTCCTAAAACTGGGATAATTGGCAGGACTCGTGTCTTCAGCAGAGCTGTTATAATTCTCTAAGCTTTAAAATTCCTCCCAATACATTGTGGAACAGTCTTAGTCCAGTGTAACCTAAGGAAATTATTTTTTTTCCTGCCAGCCCTACATCCAGGCACTTAGGATAAATTTATATAGATTGGGTGTTTGTCTTTCTTATGACTTGCTTGTACATGGACTAGCAATTCTAGTCCAGGTTATATGTAAGTTTTTGGCAGTTCTTTGATAAGTGTCTTTTGTTAGACCAGTTGATGCATTTGAAAACAAAAAAGAATAAACTTTCGGCAAAGACTTTTTGGAAGCCTCCATTTAGAATTTATGTAGAATTAAAATGGCAGTTTCTTATTTGTGTCTTAATAGGCAGTTTGGTCACTTATTTTTCCGTCTCTTTTTTCCATGAATGTATAGGTGTCTGGAACGCGCAGCATCAAAAGAAGAAAATATGGAATATACAAAGCAGCTGATCCTTAGCTGCCTGCTAAACATCTGTCAGAAATTGTCATCAGATGGTAGCAAGGTCCCAGCAGGTAAAAATCACCAGACTCATCTCTGGGTAATTCTCTCACAGCTCAGCATTAAAACATTGGTCTCAACTTGGTTTTCTTCCTCAGTCTACACTGTTTTGTTGAGGAGAGAGAGATTTCTCTATGAGGGTATACAAGTTTGCCTTCCTAATCGTTTTTTGTAGATGCATTAGATATGGTTTGCACACTGAAAACAGTGCTTGAGTGTACTGTTTACTCCTACATGGCTGACCATTAAGGTGTTAATCAGTGGGTATTTTTACCTGCAGATATCCTGGACAAAGAAAAATTCAATGTGGAACTGATAGTTCAGTGCATCAGGATTTCTAAAATGCCCCAGACACACCACCATGCTCTGCTGCTCCTTGGTGCTGTTGCTGGAATATTTCCCGTAAGTAACACCTGGGATTCATGTGTTGGCTCTTCTCTTTGGTTTCCAAATATTGGGTAGAGTGAAGAACATAGAGATCTCTTCTGCAGGGAAAAACTTCCTGAAAAGGAGCCAGAGGCAAAATGGACAGGGTCCCTGCTCTTTTAGGGCTTTCTGTTTCATTTTAGCTGAAAACAAACCTCTGTCTTGATGCTTTGGTCACCAGCCATTTGTGGCTTGCAGTGGAGTGCAGTAGAAATGGAAGCAGCTTTCTGACACCAGCCCTGCCTGACCTTTCCACTCTGGTCACAGTTCTTGTGCCTTTTTCTTCTTCCTCCTGCTCTTTTATATAAAAAGGATGCTGACCTGTTAGCACATGCATTCTTACAAGTTCCTATCTTGTACAACACTGAAAAATGAAATTGTAATTGATAATAGAATTGGGTTGTTCTGATTTTAATTGACCAAGAAACAGGCCTTTTCTTGTATGGACTGAAATTTGACTGTACACTGTTCTAAGATTCTTTTGCTTTGAAACTCTAAACCAGCAAAATGTATCCAGGTGTATCAAACTCAGCTTGTATCTTTATATTTACTTCAATATTTTCTCCACAAGTTTGGAAAGGTAGCTTGTTTTCCTAAAGATAAAACTGTGATATTGTTGATAAATTTTTGGAGGATTTTGTAGTTTTATTGTTTGGGGTTTTTGTTTCCATCTTACTGCCATCACCTGCTAGAGAACTAGGCATTTGTTTTACATTAATATTGGCTCTTAAAAAATTTTCAAGGTCAGAATAGAAGGAAACATTTTGTATTCATTTAATCTCACTTTTAAAATCTAAAGCACTTATTCCAATCACTAAAAGTAAATGAAAAATATGCCCATAATTTATTGCTCTAAGTCCTGGCAAAATCTAGGAAACTAATTTTTGAGCTAGGTGACACCTCTAATCCAGCCTTCTTAAAATTGGTTACTATGATTACAGTCTAGGCCCCAAAAAGCCAAAAACTGAAATTAGTATGGTTAGTTTACACTGTATGATTGTGGATAATGCAGATGTTTTACAGATACAAAAAAAGTGGGTGGAAAAATCACTGGAATCTGTGCCACAACCACATTTTGTGCTTCTGCAGATTTCCTCATAGCTGGTTTTACTTGTGTTCACCTGGCACTGAGTGGAAGGATAACAAGGTGTTTTATCACACTAAACTCTCAATTTCCACTCTCTAATTAGTTGCTCAGACGTGTGTCTTGGTTTCTAAATAATGTTTAGAAATCTACCAGTCACACAGTAAGTAGCATTAAGGGACAATGTGCATTTAAAACTCATTTAGGGAGATTTTGAAAGATAATAATGATTCTCTTTTGATTTTTTGGGGTTTTTTAATAGGAATCCAATGTCATTTGTAGGAATGAGAAATGCCTCAAAGTACAATATGCACAGCAGCATGAACTAATTAATCTCTTCTTTTCCAGGATAAAGTTCTTCACAACATTATGCCCATTTTTACATTCATGGGAGCAAATGTCCTGCGTCTGGATGATACCTACACTTTCCAAGTAATTAACAAGACAGTGCAGATGGTTATTCCTGCTCTTATACAGGTACATTTGTCTGCTTAATGGAAAGATTATTAATTAACTTTATTTAGAATATTGGTGGTAGAATAAGTTGTCACCTACTCTAGGATTATTTTTATAGACATTAAATTGTTTGTAATATAATGTAATTCAGACTCCTCTGTCTCTGACCAAGTTCATCAGACTGCTGCTTCTTCAAGTGCAGTCTTGAGTTTCTGCACTTTATAAATGGTTTAGCCAAAATTACCACAACTATACGTTGAGAGGTCCTGAAACATACTTTAAGTTCAAGCTTTTTGTCATAAAAATAGCAGGCAAGTTCAGTAGAGGAACCATTGGAAGGAAGAATCTGGGTATTAGTCCTATAATATGTCATAGTCATAGGAATAGTAGATGTGGTCTCAAAGAAGTGGAAGTGCTTTTATTCTTCCTGCTGGTGTTTCTGGGGCTTTTCTTGATTTTGCTTGGACCTCTTAGATAAATGGCTAGAAACCAAAACAAAAATAGATCCTTGTTTTTCAAATCAACATTTTCTTCGGTCAGATTTCACTTGCACCTAAGAAATCTCGATTCTTGATCATATTTAGATTTAAACATGAAACATGGTGTATTATGTCATGTAAAAATGAATTGAGGAAAAAAATGTTTTCGATAATGGGCTGAGGATTTCCCAGACTATATTTAATTGTATGTGTACACATTTTCATCCTTATATATCCTCATCAGTTATAGTTCTCTGTTATATAAAAAGAGAGAGAAATTGATTTCTTTAATTTTTTTCTTTAAAACCTATCCTAGCAGCTCACACAAGTTTCTGTGACAAATTATTTGTTGCACACGATTATTTCATGTGGGAAGAAACTAATGTTACTTGAGGCCATGTAGCCCATGTATATTATTTTTCCTAGGCCCTTGAATCTAAGACACTAACTCAAAGTTTTCTGAAGGATGTGGCTTTGCTTTCTCTTGATAATGTCTTGTTTGTTTCAGCTGATGCCAAGTAGAGTTTTTCTCTTTTTTGTTCTTTTTTTTTCTTCCTTTTTAAAATTTTATTTGAAGCATCTTCCTTTAACACTGCAAAGGAGCTGTATGATTACAAATTTTACTTGGGAACACTTAGGTTTCCCTTGAGGTTATGCATTTGGCAGTGCTGTTGTCTGGCACTTAGTGGTTTCTCTTATTTTCTGAAGTTGCAAGAAAGGCCTTGTACCCACCTGCAGTAACCTGTCTGAGCTGCTGTGTTTGTGCCCAGGCTGAAGACAGTGACTTGTCAGAGTCCTCAGGAAGCGTGGAGGAGGTGGTGATCAAGATCATTCGTGTGTTTGTGGATGCCCTGCCCCACGTGCCGGAGCACCGGCGCCTGCCCATCCTGTCCCAGCTGATCACTACGGTGGGAGGAGACAAATTCCTCTGGGTTCTCCTGGTGCTGCTCTTCGAGCAGTACGTGACCAAAACTGTGACAACGACGCCAAGCACAGACAAGGTTAGCAGACTGAGGGGTCAGCTTTCTACCTGAGAGCCTGATCTCTTTTCTTCACAGTCTTGCCTTTAGGAAGGTTCCTAATAAGCCCCAGGTCATGCTGGAAAAGGTAGTGAGCTCTGGATTTCTGCTACAGCAGAACCTGATGGTGATGTTGGCTGTGACATGTACTGCATATTCAATAGTGTTACGTCTTGGGGCCTGAACAACAGATCAGATCATATTGTACAGCAATCCTTAATCTGAAGAGCTGATAATCTAATTATGTAGCGCTTTAATAGTAATGAAGTTGGGTTTTTTTCCTTCAGTTGCATTTGTGAAACATGATACTGGTCTTTCTCTACAGACTAAGATGAAACCCTAATAAGTTTTTGTGTAGGCAGGCCCTGAGATTAGGTGAAAGCTTAGTTTATGGGGGAAACAGAAAGAATTATTAAAGGAACACTGGTGAGAAGATAGTCTTTGCTGCAGCAGTTTGATCTCTCTCTTTAGCCTCTGGAGCTTTGTTCTCTCCAAGGGCTTGCTGCTTTTACCAGTAGTGTTAATCCTGGAAGTGTCCAGCTCAGCATGGCATTTTCACAAGCTCACTGAGGTGTTTTCGAGTATTTTTATTAGTATTGGTAGAAATATTCTTTCTTAATCCTTGAAATATTTCTTTTTTTTGTCTGAACCATTAACAGGATGCTGTTCTGGAAGCAGACACTGAATTTTGGATTTCCATCTGCTGTGAATTTAATGTACGTTCTCAGTTCCAGAGCGTGATGAAGATAATCCAGTATCTGACAGAGCTGCCAGAGAATAAAGAAGGTAACCACAAAACAGAGACAGAAAATGCATATAAACCTTCCTAATAGAAGAGACAAGGGGTTGTGGTTTTAAACTAAAAGGGGATAGATTCAGACTAGATATAAGGAAGAAACTTTGAGAGTGGTGAAGCACTGGAACAAGTGTCTCAGAGAGGTGGTGGGTGCCCCATCCCTGTCAGCGTTCAGGGCCAGGCTGGATGGGGCTTTGAACAACTGTAATTTTACTTTGTTTCTGTGATCAGAAATGAAATATCTTGTATTTTTGCAAACAAATGCAAATTTGTTTTGTCAATGTCTTCAGCAGATGATCCTGGGACAAAAAAGTTAACATGTAAGACAAAGCTGAAAAATCAGGAGGGGCAGCTCTTTAATGTGGAATCTCACTCCGACAAACAACTCCGGCATTTCAAATTCTTGTCAGTCTCCTTCATGTCACAACTTCTGTCCTCTCAGAGTTTTGTGAAAAAGGTAATAATGGCAGTTTGCTTCTAGACTGATCACAGTAAGTGACTGTGCCATTTTGTAATAGCTGAGGTGTAATTTACTTTTTAGTCTGACTTTATATTCAAATGGGGGGCACTGTCCAGTATATCGTGCTGACACTTTTATTGGCACAGTTTTGAAACCTTTCAGTAATGTTATTTATGCATAGGTAACCAAGTGAAATTCTGGTCCCAGTGTATTCCCACTGACTTTATGGAGATGGGGATTTCACTCACAGCCTGTGTAACTCCAAATTCAGCATGAGATTCATGTTGTTAATTGAAAAGACAAAATGTTATGAACTTCAGGCTCTGACTCTAGAAGATAGTCCCAATTTTTCAGCTGAAAATCATCCACCAGCATGAACTGCATTTGCTAATGTGACTGCATTGCCCAAGGGTCTCAGATTTCCTTCTAGAATGATGGCTTAAGTACAAATGTAGGGACTCATAATTGCCATGTTGGTGGACATTTGATTTAAAAAAGCCAAATTTGTGTATTCTGGCATTTTAGTTTAATGAGGGGAGGAAAGTTTCATATTTTCATTCTTGCTTTTTAAACCAGATAGTTGAATATGAAGAACCCGAAGAGCTGCAGGAGTTGGAACAGAGGTATGCTTTAAATATGCCCTACTCCTATTTTTAGCTTTTACTGCAGCCCAGGAATATCTTTTAAGTGTAGTGCCATTAGAATATCTTTTACTCTAATGATAGTTTTAAATGTCCTCTGCAACAAGCAGTATTTATCATGTGCAATTTACTTGGTTTTATGTTTTTTCTTTTAATGGAATGTAAAACTTTTTATTTCTGAAAGACTGCTCTACCCAATGTCCACTCTTTTTCTGTATTTTTGATAGAGGTTATTTACATGCTTGGCCATAATTGTCATGCTATTCATGTCTGAATCACTAAAGGTATTTGAGATTTTTAGCAAAATATATTGGTTCATTGGTAGGAAAGAAAAGTAAATCATTGTTCATGGGTGCCTCTGTATTGGTGTAATCAAAGATCACAGTTGTAGCCATTGTGCTGTAAAAGCCAGTGTTAGGGAAATTGAGGGTTTCTTTTGCAGAGGCCTAACTTATATGTTTGTTCCAAGAGAAAAAGCATGTAAGATTTATTTAAATGCTGTGTTCCATGAATGCTCATTTTTAAATTTTTCTGTTTCATTTCCTTGTATTTTTGTTGCCTTGTAAGATTTTATGCTTTCCAGTAATAACAATGGACTTCTTTAGCCTCCTTGTTACTTGCTGAAAGTTACTTCTTTCTGTCTAGGCTGTTAGAAGAAGTTCTTCAGTACATAAACACTGTGGCATCTTCAGTGGAAGGAAATGTGGACAAGCCAACGGCCAAATTTTGGAGGGTTCTGCTTAGCAAGTGCTACGATATGCTGGATAAAGTAAGTCTCACTAGCCCCCATGTTAGCACTGGCACATTGCTGCTTTTGCTTGTTAATATGATTATAAACTTTATAGGGTTTCTTGTTGCATTAGTACTATATTTCATTGGATGGTCTGCAGCCTGGTACATCAATGTTTAAACTCAGCTAACAACCTGAATAATTACAGCTAACAGCTTCTCAGGACAAGCAGAACAATAATCAGGAATGCTTGTTTCCTTTAGTTTAATGTTCTACTGGCTGTAAGCAGTCATTTCACTATGTCTGGTGGAGAAAAATGGCTCTTGGCAGCATTTCTCACTGTTAACTCATAAAATTTTTTATCTAATGCTGTTGCATATTTCTACATGAAATTAAATCCTTACACTTTTCCTCTTACTATTTTTTCTGATTAGAAATGTATTTGTAGAATTTGAGTGGCTATCTTGTTGGAATTTTTTTTTACCTGTAAAGCATATTCCAGTTTTCATGATGTACATGGAGAGGGCATTGGCAGAATTATTTTGGGTAAAGAGGGATAGAGCTCACAAGGGTAGACAAAAGGACTTGCTGAGGAAATATCAGAGCTAGTGGATAATGGCTGCTTAGCCAGTGAACGCAGAATAGCTGGACCCTGCTTTGTTGTTTTGCATGCCTCAGATACAGCATTGCTGGCTTGTCCTCTCTTCTTTGATCCTGAAACCCATGAGGGAAGTTGAAGAGAGTCTTATCAGGAGGCTGCCATGTCACAGTGCAGGCAAAAGCATTTATGGTATTGTTTTTTTTGTTTTCTTGTAGGTCAATGCCTTACTGCCAACAGAAACCTTCATCCCTGTAATTGGGGGGCTGATGATGAATCAGCTGCCGTCGGTGAGACGCAAGGCCATGGACCTCCTGAACAACAAGGTGCAGCAGCGCACCAAGTGGCAGAAGAGCCAGGTGAGGCAAAGGCGTTATCCTTTAGCAAAAGTACCCAGAGAGAGATTCATGTGCAAGTGCTTGACCCCATATAAAGATGGCAAGTACCAGTGGCAAGCCTGGCAAGGGCTCTTGAGCAGTGACACGAAGGCCGCCTGCCCACAGCTACCTTGCAGGTCCTGAGTTTCTCACTGAATGTCTGATGTGTGTGTTCTCCTGTCCTCTCAGATCCTGCAGCTCTTAGAGCTGGTTCCTGAGCTCATTGCCATTGTCAAGTGCAGAAGAAACGAGGAAGAGGAGGAGCAAGCAATCAACAGGCAGACTGCTTTGTTCAGCCTCAAGCTGCTCTGCAAAGGTTTTGGCACAGAAAATCCAGCGCCATTTGTGCCTGTTCTGAAAACAGCCATTGATCTCATTTCTTCAGAGAAGGAGGAAAAAAATGTGATGGGAAGTGCTTTGCTCTGCATAGCTGAGGTCACCTGTACACTGAAAGCCCAAGCAATACCTCAGCTTCCAAGGTACTGTGGGGTTCTTCTTAACAGAACCAACTGCAGCAGGAGTTAGTTACACCAAAGTGCATTACTGAAGGAATGCTGATGAAAGCAGTCTGCCCCTGTGTGTGTTTTGTGCAGACAAGATTAAAAGTATTTCTAGTGCTTGAAGGTGCTTTGTGGTCATAGACCTAAGAAACTAGTGGGGAACATTGCAAGACTTTTATAATGACCAGTGGAGTTCCTTATGGAGTCTGCTGCTGTCACTAGAGAGACAACCTTTATGGCTTTAGAAAAATTAGACCATAGCTGGTATTTTTTCTGTAGAACAAATTGCATTTAAAAACATGAGAATGAGTACAGTTGAAAACCCTTCATGCTACATTATTTTATTCTCCCAATCCAAGAAGAATCCATGTATCTAACTTGTTTCTTGTAAAACTGTTTCATTTCTTTACAAATACAAGTCTCTTATTGTCATTAAATCTTTAAACTAAAGACAGGGCTTTGAGTAACCTGATAGAGTAAAAGCTGTTGATCTAGATGATCTTTAAAGATTTCTTCTGATCAATCATTCTGTGATTTTAAATCTAATGTCCTTCATTAGCTTCAAAATAAAATATGACAGTGAGCCCAGAATATTGAGCTTTCTCAAATACACATGTAAAAATTCTTGTGAAAGTTGTCCCTGCAGGCTTAACAGATGGATGTATTTGATTGGAAACATACCCCCAAATGGTTAGTTATTTCACCTTTCTCTGCTTATGTTTGGTTATTCACAGACTGATGCCAGCACTCTTGAAGACTTTAAAAAGTAAGAAAGAGCTGGTCTCCAATGAGATTTACCTGCTGAGTGCCATCACTGCTCTGCTAAAGGTTGCAGAAACACTGCCACACTTCCTTAGTCCTTATCTTTTGGAGTGCTTGTTGCAGGTGAGCTCTGTGACTCCTACAGGTGTATAAAGGGGGGACAGGACCTGCCCAGATCCCAGAAGAAACTGCAGAGATTACTTTTTTCTCTGAAACTGAAGTAGGTGTGCTAATTGTGTGAAAGCTCATAACATACTACTCTTCTACTCCCTTTCTTATGTGGGTAACTCAGATACGGAACCTAAGAGCATCTCTTCCTCCTCCCTCACATTGTTGTATTTTTCCTCTTTGAAAAGGAAGATGAATCACAAAAAATCATTCTGTAAAATTCAGTCTCCTCAAACGTGTATCTGACACTCTTGTTGGAGTCATTCTAACCCTCTGCTGCTGACATGGGCATTTTTCAGAGTTTGTCTTCTGAAGCCAGTGAGGCTTTGTACGCAGACAGCTTAACGTAAGGTGTTCCAAGTGGTGCAAACAGCAAAATTCCTGTCTGACATTTGAAGCAGACAACTACTATAAAATAATTCTTAAGTTGCTAAGTAGGCCTGACTTTTGTTGGAATTCCTCACAGGTTGTCCGCTTGGAAAAGATTGTGGCCGAGTTTGGTCCCACTTCCCAGATCAGTGTCCGTGTAGCAGCACTGAAATCCATCCTAGCGACGAGGCTGGCTCCCCGAATACTCCTGCCTGCGGTCACCAAGTGTTACAGTGAAGTGCTGCATACCCGCAAGGTAAGGGCTTTTTTCATCCTTCAGTACTGTGATAAAGAAGGAGAAGAAACAAAGAAACAAGCATGCCAAAATTTGGTTCAGCTGTGTCCCCTCCCAGCACTGTGGCCATCACCAGCCTGCTCACTGCGGCTGAAGAGTGAGAAACAAAGGAAGTCTCACAAACACTGTTCAGCAATGGCTAAAACACCGCTGTGTAATCAGCATTGCTTTGGTCACAGATCTAAAGCACAGCACCATGTGAGCTGCTCTGAAGAGAACTAACTCCATCCCAGCCAAATCTGCCCTAGTCTTTATATTATTATCTCTGGAGTTTTTTGTACTGCTGCAGTGATTCAGGAAAGGTAGATTTGAAAGAGATCCAGCAGTTTAATGTCTTTTGCATGTTAGATGATGCATGCTTGGGAGATCATCCCATTCATAAAGGACTTTATTTATGTGCTAGGAACATGAGTGAGTGAGAATTTTCTCCAGTACGGTAGAGACAAAATGCTTTTCAGGAGTCCTGCTAACTTAAGCCCCCAAAAGTACAGGGAAAAAGCTTATTTATTTTATTGACAGTATTTAATTGAGTAAATGCATGAAGTACATAAATCCAATTCCCTAGTTATGTTTTTCAGTTACTGTCAATATCACAGTTGCCTTTGCATTGCTTTGCTTTTGTTTTGGCAGAACTGCCTGGGTCCCCTTATGAACATTTTGAAAGAGCACATTACTGGTATGGAGAAGGAGCACCTGATCTCCCATCAGCCTGAACTGACAGCATTTTTCATGAAAGTCTTGGACTTCCGAACAGAGCATGCTGAGGTAGCTTGCTTGGGAGGATGAGCAGCAGCTGCACCTCTCTACATGCCAATTGCATCACTTGTTTAAGAAAAGATTAGTAGATTCCATTGTACATGTGCTCTGAAATTCTGGGCATCCAATATTCTGTTCCACGTTGGTTTTATGGTGGAAAACATGGTAGTTAAGTATTTAGTCTGAAATAGATAAAATTAAAATGTGCTTTGAAAGCTCAAATTCTTGCATTTCAAACTTAGAATTATGTTTTCTGATTTTTCTAGGATGATTTAGAGGAAGTTGGTAAGATAGAGGCTTACATTATTGACTGTCTAATCAGTATGGTTATGAAACTTTCTGAGGCTTCTTTCAGGCCCCTATTCTTCAAGGTAAGAAGTCTAAATATAATTCATCTGCATCAGCATGTTTGTGTTTTCCAGTGCAGAGACACAGGAAACAGCTAATCTGCCTTTCACTTTCAGCTCTTTGATTGGTCCAAAACAGAGACTACCCTAAGAGACAGGCTGCTGACATTCCACCGAATAGCAGACTGCATTGCAGACAAGCTCAAGGGGCTCTTCACCCTCTTTGCTGGTCACTTAGTGAAGCCGTTTGCTGAGACACTGAACCAGGTCAACATTTCTAAAACTGGTAAGTTGTCAATTACTGGCTACAGAGAGACTTAGTCTTGATTGCTGACAGGCTAATTTTAATTGCAGAAATTTTAGTCTCACAGGATTTATTTCACAGCACACATAATTCTTTTCTCTCTTTTTTCTTCCTGTGGTAAATGAGAAATCTTTCTCTGATTGGAACCAAAGGACGTTTTTCGTCTATGGAATGGGGCTGCTATTATAATGTTGTGACCAAATGAAAATTTTCTGTGTCAGCTCCAGTGAGTTCCCTGAGTATGAAATTATGTAGAAAGAGGGTTTCTCTTTTTACTTTTTTCTTTTTCATTCATTGACTTCTCTTATATGCTGCCTGGTGTATCTAGACTCCTCTGCTTTCTTGGGCAAAAATAGGTATTATTTTCTGTGGGAAATTTTGCCCGTCCCAGTTGTAGTGACCTGAAGAAATTCTCCATATCCACAGGTATGGCCAAGCACTTCTCCTGTAGCCAGTGGGTATTCTCTTTTATTTCCATCAGTAGCAGACCTGCTGGGGCAGTAGCTTAAAGCCAGATAATGTATCACATCCGCTTGTTCTGAGTGATGAGTACATAATTGCTATGTAGTACATCCATTAGCCTGATTGACAGACTAGCAATGTTTCTGTCCTGCAGTTTTGTAGGAAGTTTTGTGTTTTCATGTCATATTGATAATACTTTTTTTTCTCCTTGGCTCATGTGTAGATGAAGCTTTCTTTGACTCAGACAATAACACAGAAAAGAGCTGTCTACTGTTGCAGTTCACCATGGACTGTCTGCACAAGCTGTTCCTCTTTGACACCCAGAAGTTTTTGAGTAAAGAAAGAGCAGAAACCTTGATGCAGCCTCTGGTCGATCAGGTATTGACAAATCCATAGAAACAATTCATAACTAATTTTTTTTCATAGTTAACAAAAAAATCAGATGTCAGTCCTCTCCCTTAACAAAAAAGGGGGCATTAGTTCATCATTTTTGGGCCACAGACAGTATTGATTTCTTTGCCTAAGGCTTTGAATTACTGTCTTTTTGTATCCTTTTTTTAAATGTCTTCATTCTATAAGGTTCATGCATGTTTATTGAGCTCTTGCAGAAGTGCACTCCCACTGATGAGCTTTGACTTAATTCTTCAGTACCTGAAAGCCAAAGCTAGAATTATTTTTGGCTGGGTTTATCTGAGCCTGGATCTGTTTTACTTCCACAGTTAGAAAATGTGCTTGGAGGAGATGAGAAGCTCCAGGAAAGAGT
>NW_005054348.1:1584713-1625609 GCF_000277835.1 Geospiza fortis
CTGCTGAAGACAAGGCACAGTTCTCCTAAGGTTGGGAGCCATCAGAATTTGAACTGGTTTTCTTTGTCATGCTAGAAAATGGGAACAGTGCTCCCAAAATCAGAAGTGAATTAACCAAGTCATTGCTGAAATAGTAGCCTAAATTAAAATACTGATGCTGTACAACAGTATTCCCAAGTTGTAGAGATGGGTGCAACATGCTTTTCTGCTCTAGCTGTAAGCAGTTAATATTCCATGTCTTTTGTGCTGTGGGGTTTGGGCTTTTTGAAGATTTGGTATCTGTTGGAATAAAAGATGTTTGTGTACGAAGACGGGGCACTTCAGAGGGGTAACAGGAAGACAGTTATCAGCTTTCAGACCTGTTCATAGAGTTTTGTCAAGACTCCTATTGACAGGTTACAGATATCAAGGGAGTGTACTTGGTTTTTCACAGTGCTGAGCTAAGCTCTGGTAGAGTGGAAGTGGCATTGTGACAGGAAGTTAAAAGTCCATTATATCAAATAACTTCCAGCAATATTACCTGCTTCTTACAACCTGTTTTGTATTTGCCATTATGTTAACCCAGATGTTAGTATTTAAATTTGCTTAAAACTAGCTCCCTTCAGTAATGAAAGATTATAACCTTACAATGAATGGAAAGGAAGGTAGAGGTGGGGGAAAACTTGGAACTATACTGTAGTGTTTGTTTCCTTACCTAATTGTTTTGATTTAGGTCCGATTTGCTGCCCTGCTTGCTTTGATAGAAGTCGCACAAAAACTGAAGGAGAACTACCTGGTCCTGCTACCAGAATCTATTCCATTCTTAGCTGAGCTTATGGAAGGTAATGTTCTAAACTGGCATTAGTGACTCATTTCAATTTCAGATTCAGACAGGCTCACTGTTACAACTGCTATAAATCTTATGAATTTGTATATGGTAGCTTATACTGTGTAAAATGCAAACTAAAATGGATTATGTTAAACACTCATGAAGTTCAGTTAAATTATGGTGGCTTCTTCAGTGTTGTAGCCTTTGCACATCTCCCCATGTGCAAGTTTTAGATCACTGTTAGCAGAAAGAGTTTGCCTAGTTCAGTGACAAAATATTCCTGAATAATAATTTCAAATACGGTGTTTTAGGATGGTTCTAGCCTTGATGGTGAAGCCTTCCTTGGGTAGCCTTGTAATTCCTGCTCAATTTCTTTTTCTAGATGAATGTGAAGAAGTTGAACAGCAATGTCAGAAGACAATTCAACAACTGGAAGTCATTTTGGGAGAACCACTCCAAAGCTACTTCTAATTTTATGCCCTTAATTTTCAAATTTTGTCTGAATTGTGTTAGCTTTACACATTCAGGTGTTACAGGCAAACTGTCATAACAGTTTTTATCAGAGACAAGATTTTAACTTTTTAATAAAATATTTTAAGAATCTGGCTTTATAATTTCTGGATGAACTGGGGACTTTCCTTATGACTTTTCCTTAACTGCTCTTTTCTTAACAGTGGGAAACTGGTACAGGCTATGAACAAATCCTGAATGACAACATGTGAGACTTACTGAATTCCACTGTGCTCAGGGCATAGAGTTACTGTCCCAGTGGAGGGGCTGTCATGCTCCAAGCATGGTCCTCACTGGACCAATGCACTGCAATCCTGAAAATCTGGTTTTTTCTGTCATCTGTAGGGAAGTAAAAAGTATACCACTAAAGACACTGAAAAATAACTTCCAAGAAACTATGATTCATGTAGAAACTAAATCTGTTTTACAGTCTTTAAAGACTGCTACTGATTAGCTGAAGTTCAAGAATAAATTGCTTGCTTTGATAATGGATTTACCCAAAAAATTACTACTTGTTTTGCACCATGAGGTGCTGGTTCATTAAACTGGTACTAAGAAAGGCACTCATACTCTGTAAAATAGGGTTTAAAATGCAACAGGGTAAAACTGACACTATAAAGAGGATAATGTTACATCCCATTGGGTGCGCCTCTGTCCAGGGTGCAGCATGACATGTAGATCCCATATGTGGAAAGGTTACCACATCAAGCTCTTACAGGATTTTCTTAAAACTGTTAATTGTGTCTGCTGTCAAACAAAAAGGACATTCCCATGAGAACATCTGCTGAAGTCTCAGCTAAAGGCAAGGACACACAAGTGGTGTTACTGCCATAGGGAGCTGCCTACCAGCTCCCCCATTCCAATGAGTTTATCCTGCAGCCAAGGGGTCTGTACAGCACAGCACAGAACCACATTGTCCTGAAGGCCACCCCAGCACAGCCACAGCCCAGCTCCAGTGCCTGCTCAGGTTAACTGCTCTGCATTACTAAATCCTTGATTAGAAATGGTTCTCCAGTCAGGGTCACTTTGCCAACTTAAGAGATACTGGTAAGACAATAACAAAACAAAACAAGATAATAGACCAAAAAGGGATCATAGCTACTTAGCTACACTTGGAGAAAAGCAGAGTTCACGTATGTTTTTATTGATGTTTTTTATACATTAAATTTGCTCTTTTAAAGTCTTTTAGTGTACATCTTATTCCTGAAATTGCTTTGTTATTAGCAGTCTTAAGACATACAGGGACATCCTTTGGGCATGTATTGACAACCAATAGTAACTTATTTTTAAAAAGGATATAAAAAGACTGGCATTTTTATGGAAAACTGAATAGGAACAGTTTATTTCACATAGTATTTTAATACAAGACTGAAAAAGGACTCCTTCTCTAGTCCACTGCTGAGTAGTCAAGTGCCATCTCAGCTGAAACTCTACCTGGACTACCTGGATTCAGACATATTCTAAAAATGAAACCCACAAACATCTACTTCAGACCCCAAGGATTCTTAACCCAGTTAGGAGCCACTTCAGATCAAACAAGCTTTGCGAGGTTCATGTTGAATTGAAACCAGCTAAATCCCTTTCTGGTGTTTTACTTTGGAAAACTAAAAGCTAGAAATCTTGGGCCCTTGTAAGCAGGAGGTGACATAACCATAACACAGATGTCAGAGAAGGTGCTACTGCAGCAGCAGGCTAAGAGGTAAGATCAAACTTCTTGCCTTTTGCCAGAAGTAAGGGGTCAACTGTTTGCTTAATCCAGCCTCACTGTAAAGGTTATTGGTCTAACATAAATTAGGACATATAAAATTATAATCCATAGTTCTATATTAAATAAATTATAAACATCCCTTTTGAGGCAGACAACTATCTTTGGATTCTATTTCAGTCTCATTTCTACTTCACAATATTGAATGTATGGTGTCGAGGAATGCTAAATGGTAGTTAAACATAACATACAGAGTGCAATTGTTGGACACAGTATGATGCAGCATTTTCATATTGCTAGGTTCAGTAATGCAGGAGATTTATCTGAGCAAACACTAACAGCTTGCCAGGAAACTGAAGACTAGAGAAGGATTTAAATTTGCAGTTAGCATTTCTGGTACTTGCCTAACTCACAGAGGCAAATGCAAAGCCTAGATAGGTTAAAAGCAGGCTCAGCATAAGTCAGCACCTGTTTGTACTTGACAAGGAGGCACTGTCATTTAGAAGAGGTTAAATTATTTCAGTACTGATTGAAAAGAACTACCAGCTCCTCACATCCAACAAGTGAACATCTCCTATGACTTCTACTATGTTGATCTTTTCAAGTTGTTTAAAACGATGCTTGTACTCCAGAGTGTGAACACCATTCACAGCAACTTTGAACTGGTAGGCATCACAGAAAATAATCAGCTGGAAAGCAAGAAGAGAAACAGTTAAGATTTAAGCTCAGGTAAGATGTGAAAAACAATCTGATGACCTAGCATAGACTTGGGCTAGACATGTTTCTGCTACAAAGAATGTTTCATGCAAAAGCAACATTTAAAAACAAAAATAGGGCAGAAAAAAAATTCACAGAATCATAGAATAACCTAAATAGCAATAAGGACCCATAAGGATCATCAAGTCCAACTCAATTTAATTTTACTCTTAGCACAGGTTGAATTTTTGCAACTACTTAAAACTGTTACTAAATAAAATCTCTGCTCTCTAATGTCCCATTTAATTCGAAGTATTTTCAAGACATGAAATGCAGGAATAGAAGTTTTATTTAAATCTGTATTAGTAATAGGACATTTAAGCACCAATGTTAATCCGTTTGGCAGATTTTTTCAGGTTGATGGTCTTTCAGTTCATCTTACCTCAAAATACATCCCTGGACTGAAAGGAAAGTTAGCAACTTCCTTTTCTTCTTCTCCCCAGCTGTCATGAAGGTAGGAATTTCTTACAAAAACTTTGTTTTTCATTCGGGGATTCAGATGTAAAGCAATGTCCTTTGAGTCACTTGGTCTCAGATTGACTGCAAAGCTGTAAGATATTTTTTTAAAGTTTACTGCACCAAGGGTTTACAGACATGACAAGAGCAGTCAATGCCATTTACCAAGTCCTCAGCCAATGTTCAGGCGGTTTGGGAGCCAGGGCTTTGATTCACCTGAAGAACCAAGCAGGGAGCCAGCCAGCATGCACTCATCTCCTCTGCACAGAAACCTTTGCTGGAGGCAGCAAATGTAGGACATGACCCTGCTAGATGCACTTCATCATTTGCAGCTTTCTGTACATGTCTCAGCAAGAAGCTATTGAGCCTAGAGTGGCTCCCCTACTGCACTAGGAAGCAGCATTCTCACAGGAACACATGGAGCTGCCTGCTTCCCCACCTCTCACTCAAGCACTGGGAGCCTTTCTTTTACCTGAAGATACCATATCCTTTCTGCCAACAAACTGGTTGGACTCTAAGGAAAAGTTTAAGGATTCTCTCCATACATTTAAGACTGCTGGGATGCCGCGCATACAAAACATTATTTTGTAGGCAGGAAAGCTCTGCCCAGGCTGAGTGAATACTCTGCCATCTCAGACATGAGCACCAAACAGGGCTCCTAAAGGGGAGCTCTGGAGAAGGGTGATCAGAGGGAACAGTTATTCAAATTCAAATGACTGCTTCAACCTGTGGCAAAGACCTTACCGCATTTGAAGAAAAAAAATATTTCCTCCCCACCCAAATTAGCTCCAGCTGTCAGATTGTTGCCCTCTTTTGACTTATTCAGTCCATCTAGGAAATACTGCAACACTTCCAACCTGTGAAGTTCTCTTTTTCACCAAGAAAAAGAAACATCTAAAGCTGTGTGAACTGAGCGAAAGACATTGAATAATTTATAAACTCAATATAAATATATAGGTTTAAAAGCATAAACATAAAAAGCAGACAATCTGCATGCTTTAACAGCCAAAAGCCTCTTCATGCTTACATGCATCTGAGCACATTCAGCACTTGAAAAGTGCTAATAAACTTTTCAAGCTAAAAGAAGGGAAAGAAATGCTACTCTCTAAGTATTAATTATCCTATTCAATCTGAAGTCCATCCAAACTTTGTGGATAAGGATTCCAGACCTTGGATTCCAGTATGAACTCTGAATGCTGTTCAACTGCAGGTAAGAAACGTGCCCTGAGGAAGCGGGAGTGCAATACACATTCAAAATGTGAAAACATGCTTCCCATCATTTTCATTTTTCATTAATTGCTTCATTTTTAGGCATGTTTTTGCAGAGCCAAAACTACCCCTCAGGTAAAGGGCATGCTGAAGCACAGCTCCATTTTGACTGCGTTATGCTCCCCTACTCCCTGAGCTTTATTTCATGTTTGGAAAACATGTTATTTGCAACCCTTCATTCCTAGTTTGCTATCAAAATTATTGCTCATACTCCCCTATCAGCTTTCATGGAATCACAGAATGCCCTGGGTTGGGAGGGACCTTAAACCTCATCTCGTACCAATCCCTCTGCAATGAGCAGGGACACTTTCACCAGACCTGGTTGCTCAGGGCTCCATCCAACCTGGCCTTGAACACTGCCAAACATTGGACATCCACAATTTCTCTGGAAACTTTGTTCCAATGTCTCACTATCCCCAGAATAATGAACTTCTTCCTCATATCTAACCTAAACCTATTCTCTTTCAATTGGAAGCCATTCCCCCTTTTCTGTCACTACATGCTCCTCTAAAAAGTCTCTCTCCATGTTTCTTATAGGCACCCTTCATGTACCGGAAAGCCACAATTAGGTCTTCTTGAAGCACTTTTTTTCCCAGGCTGAACAATCCCAATTCTCTTAGCCTTTCCTTTTTGGAGAGGTGCTCCATCCTTCTTAATCACTCAGTTAATCACTTTCATCACTCAGTTATTGTCAATTAGGCACATTCATGCTTATCCCAAGGAGGTTTGTCAGAGAAATATTGTAACATGCAGCATTTGAGCACACCCACAACTTGCCTCACTTATGTTTCACCTATTTCTAACACATCCTTACTCTTGGATCTCCTTAGAATAAAAGCTGTCTGTACAGTACATCTGCTCACACCTCCTGCACAATGGAAAGCCCTGAACAAACACACAAAGTTGTGAATGACACAGATTTAGTAGGTAAGACACTCAGGTTTTACCTTCACTTTTCACAACGGAGCTGCTCATTCAAGTCCTCTCTAAAGCGGTAATCCTGCTGGTTCCTGAGGAAACTGCACTGTAGTTTCAGGTGATTCCAGATGCTAAGTTGCAAGTGAGTAAGGATATACAGAGGCAATGGAAAGGCCTACTCATTCTCAAGAGCACCTCAGTTAAATAACAGAAAAATAGCCCATCAGTAACACATACCTCTTTGGGTTTTTATTCACTTCTCCTTTAATGGCAATTGTGCATCCTGGACGAAGTGCAGTATCAAGCTTCCCAGTGTAAGGAACACCCTGGAAGTACACCCCCAGTAAAAATCTTGACTGTGACTTACTTTTTTTTAATACAAGCTGAGCTTTACCATGGCATGATGAAATTTTGGCCTACAATTGCAAATTTGAACTTACAGCTAAAGTTATTCCTACAGCATATTGCAGGATCCTAATAGTACAGTGGAAAACTTACACTGAGATAAATACATCAATGTACTGGGTTTTAATTTAGACTGCTACCTTGGGTTCAAAACAAACAAACTAATGGTGAGAGGAGGGGAGGAAGGGGAAAAAAAAGAAAAAAGTAAGCATGAAACTCCCTGTAATAGTTTAAATTCATATCACATAATTATTCAGACATATACCTGACTTCTCATCTCCGGAAGTACCATTTTTGCTTTAAAGAAAAAGACTTATGTTGAGGTGTGTTGTTGTCCCATGGTCACATAAGTACTAGAAGTAGAGTCACTAAGTGTTCTGTCCTCCTGGCAGCAGTTCATAATGATAGTGCAAGTATTTTATTCATCTTTACTTTTCATTGTGCTAGCAGTTATTTTTACCAGGGAAAAGAAGGGAATGGATAAGCACTTCACTTTTATGTTTTTGCTGAAGCCCACCACTTGCAGATTACAATATTTTGTGTTACTTGGTTTAGAAAAAAAGACTGGAGAAGGCAGGCTGTTAAGTGACAAAGCATCTAAAATTATGGCACTCACTGCAACTTCACTTTCTCCACAAATTCTATGTGTATATATTCCTGGCTTCAGCCCCTTTTCAGTTTGAGTGCGGTCCTTGCTCCAGTAGGGATACAGTTCACCTGCACAGGTTTTTGCAAAAAGATGAGCACTCACTCCATCTACACTCCATATTAGCTGGGTACAAGTTCCACCCCTGAAGTGCAACACTTGCATCCAGCTGCCTAAAGTGCACACAGAGATCTGACAGCAAGAGGAAGATGTGGCAGACAGGTTCCACACATGTTAACATAATGACTGCAGAATACTTTTGCTTTGCAGGCATTCCCTAAGGCAGAAAAAACAAAGTATGCCTATTTGAAAAAAAAAGTGACCTTTAAAACTTCAGATACTTCACTTTTAATTTGTTTATGGTTGTGGATACTGTGTTTATCTTTTGGGTTTTCTAAATGATTTAACAATAGTCTCATTTGTACTAGGAGCAAAGGATTACCCTCTACAAAACCTCACTGATGATCTTTCTCCAGTTGACTGTCAATTCCTTTCTTCTTGTTTTTGTGCATGTCTTTTCAGAAATAACTGAAGTATTTTTGATTGGTTTTTATTCTACATTTGCCACAAATCTACAGGAAACACTTACCAATTGTGAACCATTTGGCATTTCCCCCTACAAGAGAAGAAAAGAACATTATCTAGCTTATCAGACAACAGGGAGATTCATTCAACGTTTTACAAACATACGTACATTTTCTGTGCTTATCTTTGTTACTCCTAGAGACGATGGCTGAGAGTCTTGTAAAGACTGCAGAAAGAGAGATATTTAGGTGTCATTGCTAACGTCGTATAACTTTAGCATAAAGTTGGTTTAGAACAATGTAAGGATCATCGTGCTTTGAATGGCGAACTGTTAAGATGGAAATCTAGGGCTATGTTAATGAAAAAGATAGCCAAACGCCTACAAACTACAGAAAAGTTCTGAAGATCACATTACAATTTGGATTTTTATTTAACAGTCAGAACACTGTGAAACCCTCAGGAACTCAGGGTACCCATAGACTTTTCCTCATAGTGTGGCAAGTCCATACAGCTGGGTTCTTGGGATTCTAAGCAGCCCTCTACATCACTGTCCCTCCTCATGGGAAGGACAGATGAGCAACATGGCCATGGCAGAGACAGTTCCAGCTTAGCCCTAGCAGATTGTGTCTTCAGATTGTTTATTTCAATACAAACTCATAACTTCCTCCTCAGAAAAGTGTATTAGAAGCAAAGACTAAAAGGAAAGAATCACCTTTCTCCATTCCTTTCTTCCACAAAGCATACAGCATCAGCAGGCACAGATTAAACTAAGTGTATGTTTTGTGCTTGGGTCAGAAACCAACCTACAGCACCTGCTTGCCCTCAAGCTCTTCTTGGAGTCAAGTCCTCCACGATTAGGATGCAGACAGCTTTTGCAGGAATATTATTCTGGCAACATGCCCAAGACCAAGTGATGGGACCCATGAGGATCTGTTTACCATCTTTGCAAATGGTCTTTAAACATAGCAGACCTATGTTTAAAGCTTAGACATTATTATGCTCAGCTTCTCCTTCTACCAAAACAATTATTAGTCTGCTGACCTGAGTTAGACCTGGTATTTGGCAGCAAGAGTCAAAAGCTTCAACCACAATGTAGTGAAGATTGTGCTGAAGAGACCCAGAGTATCTCACAGGAGAAGGTAGGCTACCTTAGTGAACAATCCCAATTCTGTGGCAGAAAAGGGAAAAGACATTCACCTTCTCTATCTCCCTGGAATTTACACCTTCAGTTTCTGTTCTAAAAATCTAACTCTTTCAGAATAAAAGGAGCTTTCCTTCTCCACAGGGAAAAACTCCATGTTAGATTACTATCAGCAGCAGAGCTGGCAGCTGAGAGGAGGCACAGCACAGCCTTCACTTCAAATTCATTGCAGTTTGGTCCACTACAAAGTCTGAGAAAGAATACTTCTTTTCATCCCCATAAATGTACATTTCTGACTTCAGTCAACAAATCAGTCAGTTTAGCAGGAAAAACAGGGCTATGTGCACAAGGAGCTCCAGCTATGGCCAACCTTGGCATTTCAAAGCCAAGCAACAAGTTACAGCCATGGCTACACTTGCCTCTCAGAAGCACTGAATACTCAAGAGTTCATTCTGAAGCCACTGCAATATTTGGAAAGTCTAATCCACTCATAGACTAAGTATCCAATCAATTCTTACACCATTTGCCCTGTTAACTTTGTAAGCTGTAAACTTTTGTCACATTCTTGCCCCTAACTGCAATACTGAAACAGGAAGACACAAATCCTCATGAGAGTCACATGCTGAAATGTGGGGAAACCAAAATCTCCTTACTAATGTTGGACTGTGTAGCTGCTTCTCCTTCCTTTTCACCATAAATCCGACTATGCAGCTTAGCAGGACAGAGGAAATGAATCAAGTCAGCTATATGTACATCTTACCTTAGAAACAAACTCAATGGTTTTGATCTGCACTTTGCCATATATTCCAAGAGTATCTATTTTTTCAAGGCTAATTCTGTGGTTGTAGAGCAGCAAGTGCTTTTTGTTTACAGTCACCTAAAGAGATGGGAAACCAAACAGAAAAACTGTATTAAATATACATTGCACCAGCCATGTATCAAACTGTATGCACACATCTGGTTTATACTGGTTTGGTGCAGAAACAATTTGGGACAAAACACTCCTAGGAGTGTCCTAGAAACATAAGATCAACTAAGTTCAGCTCATCCATGATTCAGTCTCTCTTTTCATCACTATGAGGGAGATTCACTTATCTACACTAAAATTTGCAATTCACACCTCTGTTTCTAACACCTGATCATTTACCAATGTGGTATTATCAATATAATAGAATATACTATTGCAGTCTAACAGAGCAAGACAAATACACCTCACATGTCTCCTCCAAGAGGACTGTCCTATACTAGCCACAGAACAGGTTTATCCCAAGATTAGCCCTTTGCACATACAGAGGGAAGGGTGGAGTAGCCATTAGCTATGGCAGGAAGTTCCTTGCCTACTCATCCAACTTGGAGGGAAGCAATACAAAATTAAAGGTCTGGTTTAATTAGCACCTCTTTAAAGAAAAACTCTGAACTTTTCTGTAGTTAGACTACACCTAGGTAACAGAGACACCTAGACCTCCAATATTTATTTCAATTATACAAAATACTTCTACTTTTATTGGCCTAAAAATGGCTGCAGATGAAGAATCAACCCAGACTCACCTGGAATTTATCCTTTAAAATCATGATGACAATCTCAAATGACTTTCCTTTTCCAAAGGGCATCTCATAAGTGATCTCCTCCCAGCCCCACTTCTCCCTCTCCAATGTGTTGCAAACAATGCAGCCAGACCTTTTGAAGCGGGGGTTGAAATGGAATGCCACATCAGCTCTAGGCTTTATGCTGCTGCCACACTGTAAATCCACCTGGAACCTAATCACAAAAATAAAACAAACCACATTCAGCTCAGTCTCTCAAGAACTCACCTAAAGGTTTGGTACATTGTGTGTTACTGTGAAGCCTCAGAACAGGCAGACACAATGAATGTCACTGGACAAGAAAAGATCCCCAAAGAAACATGTGTCCTTCTCTCTTCCTACACAGATGTGAAAGGTTCTCCCATTATCTACTTGCAGTGAATATAAATATTTACATTTATTTAACGGTCATCATTAATATCATGTAAACTCCTCACTTACTGCGTTCATCACCTTCCCTCCCATCACCTTCAGCAGAACATATCAAATGAACCTTGGATAAGGTCAGGGAACAGAACTCCCTTACTGGGCACAAGCACTAGTCCATGCCTCCCTATCCCAGTTTAACTTAATTCTCACACACAACACATTCAGTTACCAATTTTGTTAGTGTCAGATTACCCTTTAAGCCTGCATTCAATCTGATGTAATCAAAAGGATTTAGATCAAGCCTTTGTGTGCCATCCTAAGAAGGATCCCTGGAAACATTTCACCCTTTATGGTCTTGCTTACATGGTGACACTGCAAAACTTGACAAAATAGCCTCTACCTGTCTGCATCATCAGGAACAGTCCCACGTATCACAATCAGCTCTCCAGGAACAAGGCCACCGTGTATTGTCCCAACATATGGAATGATCTAGAAGAGGGAAGAACAAAAAGAGAAGAAAACATATTGCAATACTATTTTGTGATGGAGGCAAGAAACCCCAAACCAGTTTAAAAATTAGTATTCTAATCCTTAATTATATGATTCTCTACAACATTAGAAGAAACACAACTAGTTTTTAATATAAAAGAATACACAACAGGAAGGGAAAACCTGGCATATTTTCCCCTACAAAAACCAAGATTTTCAGATAAAACTAAAATTTCCATCCTCCATTTTTAGCTCTCAAATGAAGAGTCATAATAGTCAAAAGAGTCAAATGAAGAGTCTATTGCCTCACTATTCATAAAGCATAAAGAGGATTCACTTCAAATTCGGTAATTCCCAAGAGTTGACTATTATCAGCCCCTTGCTGGTACCAGAAGGCAACTTCCACAACTCCTCTGACCCCAGACTACAGGAGCTGCCTTTTTGCTTGTTCTTGCTCCATTAGGGAAAACAATGATAGGAAGAGACTATGTCACAGAGTGTCTTCTCAGTAAAACCTACATAAACACAACAAAATACCTCATCCAAATGAGCCAAGAACTGCAAAGTGCACTAAAACAGCCCCGTCCACGAGTCTCGGATTTTATGGTGCCTACAGTATGCAGTCTGGCTCAAAGCCTCACTATCTCTTCTTCCTTATCAATAGCTGGAGAAGGTAACATATGGATGTTACACTGAACTGAAATGGCAGCATGGTGAGAGTTGTCAAGCCATAGGGAGGCATGTGTCATTTAGGATAAAAGCCCCAAACACCCCGGCACAGCTCACTGGCAAAGACTCAGACACGCTCACAGAAGCCCTACTCTGATCATCCAGCATTTCAGGAAGGGATGGGAAGCACCTTAACATTAAACTGTGGAAATTCCCAGGTGCCTGGCCCAAAAGCAAAGCAGTAAGTCTACATCTCATCACATGTGTGATGTGCTCCAGATTAAAAAAAGAAGTAAATGGTAGAAAATGTTGCACTTGCTCTGGTTAACCAAAAGGAAATTTTGCAAAGGTCGATTTTGATAGTTTGTAAGATTTTAGGATACTCCTGAAATGAAACATCAATTGCAAACAAGAGTTCCAGTAATTTAACAAAAAAAAACAAACACATTGGAATTACTACTCTTGAATGGAATATTGGACCATAAAACAACGAGTTGAGATTTTTATTTTTAAAATATATAGATCATTGCATGAAACAGGCAGATATGATAAGGGTATGTGTTTGCTGACACATATTTTTGTTAATCTGTGAGGAAAACGGAATGACAACAGAAATTGTCTAAATCCAGTGTTGATCATTTCTGCCAGTAGATCCTTTTCTGCCCATTCTCCACTTTCCTTCTCAGCTACCCACCCACTGCATAAAACCTAATTCAGAGTCATCTTCTGCATCAGAAAAAAAAAATAGGACCTGCTTCTCAAGCAAATTGGCCGGTTGTTTTAAGTCTCATCATCTCTATTGGCTTTAGCAGGTGCAGTGGAGGAAGACCAAAATGTGAAATTAAGTGTTAAAAGTGAAAGAAAAGTGAAATCCCTTTGCTTACTAGTAGTGGCTTGCTTCCTTAAAATACAAGCTGCACACCAGAAGATAACTTTTATTCAAACAATAATAATCAAAAATTAAAAGTCTATCTTGATTGTTCTCATTCTTACACTCTGCTCCTGAGGTGCAATAGCTCTACTGCAATAAAGTAGTAAGTTACTGGTTCGGTCTCCAAAGACAAAGCAAAGAAGCACACACAGGTCAGGGATACTGGGACTTGACCACTTTAGTGAAGCAAAGTTCTATACTTCCTGAAATGGAACTGTGGTAAAAGCACTTCTTTATATTCAAAAGGATGCATTTATTTAAAAGAAAAGGTGGCTCATCAACTCTTCAGAAGCACAGATGTGGAACCCACAACACCATAATAGAGAATTTTCTGGGTGCAATACTACAGACTTAATGGAACTTGGTAATTACAGAATGCGCCTATAATTTCCTCATGTCTCAAGATGCTCTTCTACTTTCCCCTCATTTATCAAGAATAGTGCTTGTCATATGACACGATCTACCATCATCCTGCCTTTCTTCCAGATCTCCAAAACTCTGCTCTAAAGCCAACTGGTCAACTGCAACTGAGTTTGAGAGGTCTCGAAGATTATGTTCTTCCTAAAAGAAAATGCCAGTTTTCATAAAACAAGAGGAGAATCATGATCTTACAGAGGAAAGGACTGCGACAAAAGCTTTTATCCAGCATGCTGGATATCAGACAGCTGCCCCACCCGATGGGACATGACATCATTTCTTGTCAGATGGGTGGAGTAAAGGGCATAAAGGAGCAAAGCAGATTTTCTACATGCTTGAGAACGGTACAATAATGAAGAAATACATCCCACTCTCAGACTCAAACCTGTAATAAAGTTATGAAGTTTTGCTGCTAATGGAACAATGTACTGAAACAATGACATTTTCATAGCCTGCCCTGCTACAGAAGGGCTGAGGTTGGAAGACACCTCTGGTCTCTCTAACGAAATGCCATGCTCTAAGCAAGGTCAGAGCAGGTTGCTCACTGCCTTGTCTGAAGGCTGCCCCAAAGTCATCTGGCACAATCTTTCCCAACTCTGCCTCCACATTCCAATCCCAAATACTCATTCTTTTTCCCACAATAGACTCTTGACCCCTAAGCTCTAGTTGAATTCTCCTGCTAGGTCTTTTCAGCCATCATACCGGTCAGTCCCTTGCAGCCACCCAATTTTGCTGGACTCTTAGTCTGCCTCTGACACTACTCATTGGTCCTAAACATCTCCTGATCCTTCTCTTCACACCTCCTCTCCCACCAAGATCTCCATCTACCAACTTTCATCCTCCCTCTCCTTTTGCACTTCAGTCCTGCCACCTTTTAGTTCATCATACAGCTTTCCTTCCTCTTCCAGCTGGGTTCTTGTGAAGGAGGTTGAAATTGTTCCCCCCTCATGCCTAACTCTATTCACTTTGCAAGCACTGACCATACACTGGGGACAAACAATCAGATTCTCTGAGGGCCCAATAGTGCAACAGTGCAAAGCTGCAGCAGATAAGGAAGTGTGCAGGCCTGTGCTACTGCACATTCCCCATAAATACTTCACACATTTTAGTATTTTAAAGGGGTCTAGCACAGAATGGTAAAAATACTATTTCCTGCAGGTTCAAATGAACAACCTTTTTTAAGACACAACAGAAAACACAGCTTCAGGTCACCCCTTCAGGGTAAGCCAAAGTCAGGCTGCTGTCACAGACCATGAGAATGACAGAATTTTCCAGAGAAAGTTTTCAGACTCTGAGCTAGGCAAACAAAATTCTGTCAAATCCAGTCTTTGCAACTGCTGAATCATGCCAGCTCAAGTCTTCCGTAGAAAATAGGATTGACTATGAATTAAAATACGAACTATGAAAAAAGATCCCAAGTTCAGTTGTTCAGACTGAAGTTACAGGCACCACAAAAAAAAACATTTCATGAAAGCTGCCAAGCACCACCCGTGTTTACAGAGAATGAGGAGTGAAAACACATCATACTTTCACTTTCCAGCATATTCTGCAATAATGCCAGACGTCTACATAAACTGTACATGAAACAGGATTATCCTCCAAGGCTGACAAAACATCTGTCCTCTTTTGGAAGTCCTGTCCATTTGTTTACAGCACAATTTCTAAACACCATCAGCTCTTCGTGTCACCTGTGACATTCTCCCTCAAAAACCTGAGTGATGCAGAGCTCTCAGTAGCACCCCTCACTGTGCACAACAGTACTGTTGATATAAAACAGCAAAGTCCCCTCTCCCAGGTGACACACTGTTGAAATGACAGAGGAGTTACCGGGTTGCTGATTGTCTTCTGTGATGTATCCAAGGGCAGTTCATGTATTTCTTTCTGTGGCGTATCCAAGGTCAGTTTACGCATTTCCTCCTGTGGTGCACCTAAGGACGTCATCTTCCCTCCTCCAGCTGAAGTTTGTCAGTTCTGTGCGGCCACTGCTGGAGCGTATGTAAAGAACTCACTGATCAGGCAACACCAAAGGAGTGATCCCTTCAAAAAAAAACCCCAAAAACTTTAATTAAAGAGAAAAAAGGTGACACAACATGAAGTGAAACCCTCAGTACCTCCAAGGTAAAGAGCACAAGAACGATGCAAACATCTTTCCAGTAAATCTGCTGGAGTTTTAAAATATGAAATTAAAAGGCCTGCTTAAAGCACTGACATACCCCACTGGTAAACAATGTCAGCAGCAGTGTGCTATCCCCAGATTTGCCATGGCAGTCAAGCCTTAGCAGGTGACCGAGCCTTTTCCACCTTTATCTTACATAAAGTTAAGAAATACTAGGCAAAAACAAAGAAGAGAAACAGAGGGTCTTCTATATTTCTTCCTCCAACACATACACTCCCAGAACTACACAAGTAATAACAGGAGTTTGTAAAACTATCATTAAATGCACAACATTAATAAGAAATAAAGTTTATGAGTATACTCAGCTACACTGCAACTTCTTTAGCAAATCCTTTAACAAAGTGTCCAAAATTCAGGGCCCAATTGAAACTACTAAGTATTATTTCTGCCATATTCTGGTGAAGGTAGCATGTAAGCTATGTGGTGATGACAAGCAGACAGGGAAGAAGCTAAAGGTGAGGACTCTAGCCACATTATTGTGTGACAACAGCAAGCAATGTTATGAAGAAGGAAAAAAAAAAAAAAAACAACCAACCAAACAAAAAAAAACCCAAAAAAATAAAACCACAGAAAAAAATTCCAAAACAACACAAAACCAAAACTCCAAGGTCTGTGGCTTGTTCTACAGGGATTAATCTTCTGCAATGATTAAACAATAGAGTGGTCCATTTTGCAACACCTGACTTAACTTGTTGGAGATTTGGACCAGATGGATATTACCTCACCCACTTAAGACCAGTATCTAGAATACATTTCAGAAAGCATAACATACTTTAATTAAACACTGCATAACTACTTTGCCCTTTGACCTTCTCAACAGATACTACCATAAATTCACTTTTACCTGTGCAGGCAAGTTTTATCAATTTCATTTTTAAAAGAAGAAAATAAAGACCAAATCAAACAATAATTTTGCCTTTATGGTTGTACGGTCCAACAGCAGACCCCACGAAAATGAAGCCTACAACCCAGCAGCCTGCTATGTGAACTTCCTGTGCCTGCAACAGCAATCTAGATCCTGCTGGGAGAGGATCCTGGCACAGGATCTTGGCAGGGCAGGTGGCACTATGACAAAGTGATGAGTTGGGGGTTTTCTTGTTTGCCTATTCCTATTTTATTGACAAGGTCGCAATAATGAAGGAAAGCTGCAATTCAGGCTTTGTTTGTCAAAAGCAGGACGTGCAACTGCAAAGCTCTCCTGTATCCTTCTGCCAGAGGAACCACTATACGTGTCACACCAAATCTGCAACGCGGCAAGTTAAGGTTCCCTGGCTGCCCTGTTATCTCACACATTCCAAGGGGCTGGAAATATTTCTCACAGACAAACAGGAAACCATAGAGACCAAAAAAAAATAATAAGCAGCTATTATGCTTCCCACCCTGACACAGAGAAAATGTGTCCTTCACGAGTTACCTTCACGACGGTAACTCCGGCCAGCCCTTACAATTAAAGCGAGATTTTGTACCAGTGCGAACAAGGCTTCTGCAAAGAGAATTACCGAGAGGCTTTCTGGATATCTGCAAGCAATTAAAGCAAAACACTGGCGCTGCCCCCTCGTCCCCCGCTATAAACCCAAGACTCCCGAACACTGGAAGGACACAGGACCAAGCAAGCGCGACCACTTCAGCTTTACAGCGAACCGAGGCAGTCCCGGCTTCCCACAGCCCCGCCTGACTCTAAAAAACAAATCCAAGGACCAAATTTATTGGGCCTATTTCCATATTTTTGGTGCTAAAGCTTTTCTTCCTTTTATGGACATATGTGCAGTGGTGATGAACAGCCTGGATTTTGAAGGGTGATTGGTGACCTGAGATGTTTTTGCTTAACAGACTCAAATTGCAGAGAGGAAGGAACTGCATCACATAAAAGTCATTCACCTCTTCCAGGGACTCCTGTCAGGCATGTGCGGCCGGGCTTGAACCTTGTATAGTACATTGCGCTCCCTTCCCTGCGAACCTTTCGCTTCCCATGTGTGTTGTGCTTCCTCTGGATGCCCCGTGTTACAGCGCAGCCCCATCTCCTCACGAGGCACATCTCACATCGAGTCACAGAATTGTTAGGTCCTTTCCAACCCTCTGGTGACCAAGTCCAACCCCCCTGCGAAGGCAGGGTCACCTCGAGCAGGTGACACAAGAATGTGGCCAGAATGGGTTTTTAAAGTCTCCAGGCAGGGAGGCTCCACGACCTCCCTGGGCAGCCTGTTCCCAGTGCTCTGCCACCCTCCTCTATGTAAAAAAGTTCTCCCTTATATTCCTGGGGTTTAGTTTATGACCATTGCTCCTCACCCTGTCACTGGGCATCACTGAAAAGAGTTTGGCACCATCCTCTTGAATTCACCTTTGAGATACTTCTATGCATTAATGAGATCCCCTCCTCAGACTTCCCTTCTCCAGTCTGAGCAGGCCCAATTCCCACAGTCTCACCTCCTAAGAGGTACTCCAGACACCAAATCATCTTTGTGGCTTCCACTGGACCCTCTCCAGGAGCTCCTTGTCTTGTACTGAGGAGCCCAGAACTGGACACAGCACTCCAGATGTGGCCTCTGTAGGGTGGAGTAGAGGGTCAGGATCACCTCCCTCAGCCTGCTGGCCACACTCTTCCCAAGGCACCCCAGGATACCATTGGCCCTCTTGGCTGCAAGGACACTGCCAGCTTGTGGTCAGCTTTCACCCACTAACGCTCCCAGCTCCTTCTCTGCCAAGCTGCTCTCCAGTAGATCAACCCTCAGCCTGTGCTGGTACTTGGGATTATTCTTCCCAGGTACAGGACCCTGCACTGGCCCTAGTTTAACCTCATTAGCTTTTTCTCCGCTCAACTCTCCAGGCTCTCCAGTGGCCCACGATGACTGTGGTCACTTCTGTGACCAGACCCAAACACAGTTTCAAAGCTACACTGGGTCATTCACTGCCACAGAGCCTTTGTGTTTCTGAAAACCTGGCAATCTTATACCCAACCCAATCTTTAAAACCACCGCCCCAAGGCTGCGCTTCCATTCTCCTGTTCCCTTGCAGGCCCCACTAAGAGTGATTTTGGCAGTATCGGTAAGGTAAGCAGGAAGGCCAATGAAGTCCCTTGCAGTTTTACAGCTCATGATGTGTAACAACAGTATGCTCAAAGAAGCACTACTTCAGGTTCCCCCTGTTAATATGCTGGATGGGGAAAAGATGAGCACAAAAATAAAGTGTGCAATATAAAAGGCTCACAAGCTTAAATCACCATCTCCTATTCAATTAAAGGCATTCAGTATTTCTCTACCTTGCAAAAAGCAGTGAATGTGGCTATAGAGAATTTAGAATGGCATCCAGCCACTTGTCACAAAGACCGCTAGAGTATCTTAGCTAGATAATATCCAGTCTTTTATTCCACAATTAACCAACACAAAAGCCCCATCTCAAATCATCTATCTACTTGCTAGAGTTCTGCTGATAGTTGTAGGACTGCTGCTTCAATGGGTACCTCAGCTTAGCTACATAAGATTGGAAGGATTCATTCAGAGAAAGGTATCTTTTGAAGAGAATTGCAGAAATGAGGTATTCAGATAAAAGAGCAGCAGGGCAGATTGCCTGGGGAAAGGTACCTTAGAATCATGCATGGTTGTGAGAGAGGACTGACAACTATTGTGTGTAGTCAGGTGCTAGCAAAAAGCCTGCTATTCAACTTTTCTACATAATTCCATAGCAATACTTTAAAAGAGAACAAATAAAAGGTCTGAGCTACCACTTAGTTTTTCTTTGAAGCTATTTTTCCAGGCACTCTAGTTGAAAAAGTAAAACACTTTAATAAAACCAGACTGACATAAGTATATGAAATATACTCAATTGTCAGTATTAGACTGCAACCTCAAAGTAGGTTTGAAAGTTCAGGTCAAACAGCAAAGAAAGAAAATATGCTGAAAGGTTGGAATAAAAAAATATGATGCAGAAAGGAAGAGCAATAGGTGGAAATGTTTCTAGAACTACAGAAAATAAAGTTTTACTACTTTACTACTTCTTGCTCAGGGCTCTTCTACTTTTGGGAAGAACCAAACCAGAGGAAATACAGTGATTTGAATTATGCACCAGTTCCTTGCTGAAGCAGAACAGCTGCTTGATTCATGTGATTTTAGGCTGAGTCATAGGCAGTTTATGAAATTTGCAGGGAAGCCCCTATTTCAGCTCCCAAACCTGATGCAGCATTGACAATGAGTCAGTTGGGTTACAGCTTCAGCAGCTTTGTGCGAGCTACAGTGCTGCTGCTTTGTTCATAGACTGTCAGTCTTCTGCTGATTTCTTGTGACTGCTATTTTTAGCACCATTTACTAATGGCAGTCCTGGCAGCAAATAACACAGTCTCCCCTTATTTCCACAGTCCAAGTCCTAATTCAGGTTTTTTCTTCTAAATTTGATGTGCACTCAGCCATTGCTGGGACTGTGTGTAATCCTGTCAGCAGAGACTTCTCATGTTCCGGCAGAATTTTGCTTGCTGGAAAAACAGAAATGCTTTGTCAAAACAGATGCAGCCAATTTCAGCTGAAGTGAACATAGCAGCTATCCTTGGCCATAAGGCCTTTCATCGAGGACCCCGCTACCCCTAAGAAATTTTACCTGCCTCTCCTGTCCTTGATTCCAAGCCTGTAACCTGTGTCTTTCAGGATAGCAAGCCATGGTCCAAAGTCAAGGTGAAAACATACATAGTTGCACTTACTTGGCCTGGTATTTTATGCACATTTCCAATTATAAAATTTCTATCATTAATGGAATTCCCTAGACGTGACACAAATAAACACTAGTCTCCATTAAGAAACCTGCCCATGGAAGTTACTCTTGGCTAATTTTTTTATACTGCTGTTCTATACCATGATAACTAATTCTATACCAGAATAACAATTTAATTTTTAATTTAACAAAATAATAATTTCCCCTAGTTTATACAGCACTACAGGCCACAGGGGTAAAGCTTCTAGCACATTGGACTGTTCAGCAGACATTTTGTGCTTAAGGACTTCACATGATCTCAAAAGACTGACATTGTTGTGTCTTCTGTAGTTTTAGTGGAGTTGTTTGTGCCTTACAGCATTTTCTGATGGAAATTATTCCCCTAGCTTCTTTGAAAAGCTTTAGACTCAAGGAGGACATAAGTCACCACCTCTTGGTACACCAACATTAAATTGCAGTTGACAGCCCAGTTCAGTGTTTACTTACCTATGAGTTAATCAGTGGCCTTCCATAACTCTTCCTTGACATGTCACTATTTAGCTTCAGTGATCATTCAGATTTTCCAGCTCTCAGTTTAAAGTTGCAAATCACAGGAAAGAAAAAGTAATGGTTTTTCAAATGGGCTTATAGATTCAAAAGCTTAAAATGCTACAGCTGCTTCAGGAACTAAGTATTCTATTTTCGTTGCAATGCCTGCTTTTTAAAGCAAAATGTTTAAGAGAAGCATAACAGCAAACAAGATACAGAATAGATATGAGGGCTGAAGGACAAAGAAGATGCCAAGAAGTCACTAGACCTTTTGAAAACCAGTTATAGGCCATATAACCATTAAAACATACTCACCCCTTCTTTCTTAAATCAGTGACACGACACTCCAGGTTTCCTGAAATAGTCAGGATCACTCCTTTATTTGCATTGCAATAGCTGTGTCTGTGCTTGCCCGGTCCGCACACCCCCACCCCCAGGCAGTTGTGCCGCGGTCTGCATACAGTGATTCAATCCCTGCCTACTTAGGGACATAAAACCCAGGAAATATCACACATCTGTACCAAGGGGAAGATTGTGTGATGCTCTCCAAAGTGAGGGCTGTGACCAAACCCAAGATCCCTAGAACTTCACCTTCACACCTTCATCATCCTCCTTGCAGTTGCTCCTGGATATCCCTGGTGGGTCTCTGCAGTTACAGATGAGCTCACTTGCCCTCCGCTCTGCTGCATTTTCAAGGGAGACGTGCGAGGGCTGTAGTATCACCTCTCACCACGAGATGGTAGGTGTTTCCTGATGGTTAGAGACGATCAGGCTTTTAACAGACCTTATGAGATAGTGAACTTCTCTGCTTCAGAGAAAGCAGAGGCAAAAATAAATAAGGACCAAAAAAACCACCCACTGTTTCCAGGATTGTGAATGACGTAGGGGAAGCTCACATGAATTGGGTGCAAAGACAAAAATAAATTCTCAGCTTAGACTTAAGATATTTTTTACTACTGTAAGGAATTGGGTGCCCCTTTCTTAGCCTAGCTCTTTCCATTAAAGAACTTTTTAGTTATGTAAATTTCTTTTAAGTAATCAACAATATGAAACTTCAGGGGTTTTTTTTTGAGACAAAAAACATTCCCAAATTAAATATTGGGTAATTTTGAAACAAACTCATAATAAAAAAAGAATAAGCAATTTCACATGAATGCGTAAAGTTGTGTATCCATCCCTTGCTGTACACAGATACACAGAACACATTTATTATCCAAGTTACTTGTGCTGATCTTTCAGTGCAATTTAAGAATTTAAGAATCTCTGGCAACTCTCATTATCACAATAACAAATATACATTTCCTCAAATTACTTGCCTTTGAAATTAAGAATCACTGTTTTACAAAGGCAAAATACAGAGACCAAGCTAGTAAGTATGCCCAGCTGTTAATTGCTGCTCTGCCTGTAACAGAGAGTACAGCATCACATCCTCATTTAATGGTGCTCTGCCCTTCTGTCCAAAACTGAGGCAAAATTTAAAATTTACAAGATATATTGAAAGCAGTTATGAATAACTAATTGCTTTGCCTTCATGGACAGAAGAACATGATCTGCTGGAAAAATTACACAAGTAGGCTGCTCTAAGTTATTATAAATGTCATGCACTTTCTTTGACCTTGTTTGAACAGTTCTTCTGTCTGACAAACAATTTCCAGCTATGTCTGGCCACAAGTCAAGAGTGCTACCCTAGCTTAAAGAACCATAAGGCAGAATTTACATTTCTTTCCTCTTGCTAACAGGTTGACTTGGAACCGTGGGAGGCCATTTGAGACAATGAAAAATATGTAGTCTGTTGCACAAAGCACTGCCCAGGCCAAGCTGCAGCTCTCCATTTTTCAGTATTGGTTCAGGAATAACCTTAATTTTTTTTTAGTTTCTGCACAAGTTATTTTGAAGCAAGCATCTGGGACCATGCTGACTATGCCTATCCTTTATGGTAGGTTCCAAAGGACAGTCCCAAACCCATCATGCATTCATCTCCACAGATCCAAGGGAAGTGCATGCAGAAAGTATGGCTTTCTGGACCCTGTCACCATTTTGCTGGGGATACCCATAGTTGTCCTCACAGGAAAACTAGGTTCTCCTGGAGCACAGCACTGCAAATTTGTCATTGAAGAACAGTTATTAAGCTCATTTTATCTTACATAACCTTGCAGGAATGATACAATACAGTGGTTTGGCCAGCTTCATAGAAGCCAAAATGGGTGGCAAAGGCCACTGATCATCCTGCAGGCACAGAGACAGCAGGCAAAAAACTGGAAATTCCTGAAGGGAGAGCAGGTCTTACACAGGAACAGGAGAAGGATATCATGGAACAAAACTGATAGCCTAGTAGAGCCTCTTTAGTGTCCAGTATCAGATTGATTATTAATTCAGGAAAAGTTCACCCCATACAGGTTTCTTACCTCTCTTGGTCAGTAACTCAGCTACAAATTTCTAGATAAATGTATTTGTTCATCTTATCAAAATTAACTCATTTTTCATATGGAAAAGATTTAAAAAATGCATCTTCCTTTCTTCAACAGCAGTATGTGTTGCAAACATAAATGCTTTAAGGCATCGTGAATTTCATATATAAGGTGTTTTTTACACAGAACAACTAATTGATAGTTCAGTAATTCCAAGGTGACTAGTGAGAAGAAAAACAGCTGTTTTCCTAGACGTAATAAAAACAAATACAATAAAGTCAAACATTGACAACTATATTTCTTCTAAAAACAGTACACATTATAACAGAAGACATAAGAATAAATTGAACACTCAGAATCAATATCTTGTAAACAGATATAAAACTAAGAAAAGAGTGCATACATCTCCATTTATGCCATACAAGGAGGAAAAAAATATTTCAAGTATAGTTATGAGTAATCCAGTGTGTGGTGAAGTTTAACACTAACATTTTCAACCTTCAGAGCTGAATTTATACTGAATCCACCTATGAACTCTCAGAAGCAGGTTTATTTCCATCCAGCATGAACTCTTGCATCTGACATTGACTTTTGAAGAGCTTCAAGGGATCAAACTCATCTTCACAAGACAGTTTCCTCAAAATTTTACAGGTTTTACCCAGAAATCAGGAAAGTGGGTATATTTCAATTGAACACCTTGATTCAGGAATGCTACTGCATCATTTCATATTCCCATTCTGATTCTTAGATGAAGAGTCCAGCTCCTAGCTGGTCTGGATCTACCAAAGCACAGTATATAATACCACACAGATATACCTGTGGTATGTTATGGGAGGGAAAAGCAGTGTGCATACATGCCAGCACTCATCACTTAGAAGAACAACTTAACACATGTAGGAAAGACATTCTGTGCTGTCCCTGTGAGCTAGCAAGGGCCTCCTGAAGATAAGGAGAAGCCCCATATCTCTCCTGAAGGAAGACCAAGGTTGTTACCATGGAGAAGGATGAAGGAGAGAAAGTTAAGAGATATGGACTCTGGCTGGCTCACAGAGTTCCCTGATCACCTACTGGGAACTTTGTTTCTCTCTTATGACCAATGGGCACTGAATGTGTATGTTGGATGGGTATAAACATCTTGAAGAAGTATAAAAGCAACGTTGCTGTAATAAATCTCTCTTGCACCCTTTTGATGGAGTAGTGTATTTTTGTACTGTGTCGTGCTCTAGAATGACAAACACACAGACATATGAATCTAAATCCTGCTTGCAGTCAGCCCAAGGTGTGGGAATTATGTTGGACAAGCTGGGTTATGAGCTATTTGCACATCAGCAGTGGATGCCTGTGCAGGACCTGAAAGCAGCAGGCAGCCCAGCCACCGCAATAGTCCCCAAAGCTGAAACTAGAGCATCTAATGACAAACACACAGACATATGAATCTAAATCCTGCTTGCAGTCAGCCCAAGGTGTGGGAATTATGTTGGACAAGCTGCGTTATGAGCTATTTGCACATCAGCAGTGGATGCCTGTGCAGGACCTGAAAGCAGCAGGCAGCCCAGCCACCGCAATAGTCCCCAAAGCTGAATCTAGAGCATCTAACTCAAGACAGAAGATTATTTGCAAAAGTTATGAGCTGACAGAGAGCTGTTGGGAAACACCCAATCTTAGAAGAGAACCATTAAACACTTAAATTCCAGCCCCAACAAGACAGAGCAGTAAAATTTTCTCCTTAAAATACAGCTAGAAAACTAGAGTTCTAAAGAGTAGCAGCTTTTTTTTTGAGGATTAGTTAAAAAAATTCATCACAAATGCCAGTCTTTTCTAAAAAAAATTAGAAATTCAAACCTCAAATTTAGGTCAATTTCTTTACCCTGAAACAAGACTTTCAGCTTCTTGAAGTTGCTAAAACAAAGCTAATTTTATGTCAGTCCAGAACAAGTGCCTGACTTGAAAATGTTAGTCTTTACTTCTAGTTCCTCTGTAACCATATCAGAATCTATAGTAAAGTATTACTAGAGGTCCCTTTTCAAACTCTTACAGTAAGAAACTCAGCATACAGCATTAGACTTCCCTCAAGCTTTGCTACTAATTCTTGTTATTTCTACTCAAGAAAAGTAAACAGTGTATCAACCTGCACCCCGTTCTAGTTTTGCCCCACATCTTGACCAGTGCTTGGGTATATACACCTATGTACATACTACATGTCTGAGATGTCAGAAGAATTGTAGGAAAGAGGCCAATTCTGAAACATTTAAAATGTAAAAAGTGTAATTCATACAGAGTCCTTAAAAAAAAGTCAGTCTAAACCACTGTAAGTGCTTTAATAACCATCCACCTGGGTGAATTCAGCTGTTCATTTTCCATTAGAGGGGCTCTAATCAATATATAGTGCTAGTTTCACACAAGACTGCAACTGCCTTGGTGTGGGACAGAAAGCAGGCCAACCCACAGGACTGTAAAGAAAACCACAGCCTGTGAAAAGGGAAGTTACAGTCAATATTAACAATACCCTGTGGTGCCATCATCTCGCACTGCGAAGTGAGAGGGATTTGATACCTGCACTCACAGTGTACAGTGTCTTTAAACCTTTGGAAAGTAATTTTAAACACTGAGCCTTTTAATTGGTTTTTTTGGCCCCTAAAGGTTATGGGTTGAAAAGTCTCTCTGAGTTACATTTCTCTTAGAGTAAATATATAGCCTATGATGTAGTAGCATGTGAGGAAGTATTTTGTTTAACATCTGTTATTGTTTAATGTCTCCTCTTGTTCATAAGAGACTTAATTTTCTCAAATGTGATGTTGAATATTCAGTTAATTGTAACATTCAGATCCAAACTGCTGCCTGGAACACTGAGGTGTTCCTGTGCCAAAAACAGTGTCACAAAGCTTAAAAAAACAACTAAAAAGGAAGAAAGAGGTTCCACCTTATCTTCTACTAGGTAGAACATACAAAATTGTGGAAGGGCTACCAATAAGGCCAAGAGACCTTCCTTCTAACTGTGGCTTTCCCAATAACAGCAGCACACAACTGATATGGTTCACAAGTGCTGCAATAAAACAAGCAGTCTGGCCTTTTCATTCCTTTTCTATTTAGGAAGGCGGTGAACAGCAGCAAAGAAACTGAAGGTATTTGCAGACTCGAGAACACAACCTGGATGATTCCATCCACTTTTGGAAGGTTAACTTTGCAACCCTGAGGGCATAAAGCTTACATTGTGTGTAGAGTAGATAAAGCTTACACAGCATACAAACCCTCAGCACAGGCTTTCTCTCTCTTGCAAGGGAAACTTCCAATGTATCAGTGGTAGCTAGCATTTAACACGTACAGAATAACAACTTTCTTTGACCTAGAAGTCATTCTGGTAGGTTCTGTTCCCTCTCTTGGGCCATTCCTCCTCCACCCATTTCAGCAGCACTTTCACAACATCAATTCTCTTATAAAATTTACAGAGATCAATCAGCTGCTCCACAGTCCGGTCACTATTCCGTAGCAAGAATTCCAAGGTGGGACTTTGGGGCTTTTGTTCAAGGAAACACAATTCATCATAAGTCATCCCCCACTTGCTTGCTAAATTTCTCCAGTTTTTCACTGTTGGATGGCAGGGATCCAGCTTTAGCCTCACTGTGTACAACAAGTCCTCATCATTGAGCATGTCACTGATGGTTGGTGCACGGAATAAGCACAAGGAGCAGGTGACATTTTCCTTGCAGGTTTTCTTGAGATCTGCAGTGAAAACCATTACATGGGAAGAAATTAGGATCTATTGCTGTGGTATCACCAGGAACAAAAAGTTAAAAGCATATAAAGTTGAGGAGTATTATGTTTCTTTGAATTGCTTCTGAAAAAGTCAGAATAGCGATATGCAATGCCTCTTCTCATGAAGAGCTCATTAAATTAACTTTCTAAAACTTCTCTCTTCACTACACTCTATTCAAAAGTGGCTTTAATCAAAAAGAAGTAATTTTAAAAGACAGTAAATTACTTTGAAAAGTAATGTATACTTTTACAGAAAATACACAGGATTCCATGCAGTGTATAAGCTGGGATAGTCCCCTTTTTTGTTTTGGAACAATGTCTCTTCCTTGAATCTACCATAATGCCCACTTACATCACCAATAGGATTATGTGTGCATTCTGTGCATCTTGTGTATCTGTGCTGTAGAATGAAGGAAAAGGTTTTGCATTTCTGAGCTGCTACCTTCCTAACAACATGAAATATGTGCACCAGGAAAATCTCTGCTGACAGATCCAAATACAACTAACATCTAGTACTTTAACACAATGAAAAAGTAGATATGTTCCTTTGCTTTGTAAGGGCTCTTGCAAAAAAAACTGTCCCTGTTTTACCAACAAAGTCTATTTTAAAGGTGCATGAGAAAAGGATAAAGTGCGTACACCTCCACATGCAAGAAAAACAAAAATACCAAGCTGGTGGAAAGAGGTGGTGATATGTTCTAAAATCTGCATCAAATACTGAAAATTGCCTTTTAGATATCACCTACACACCATAGTCAGCATCTCCCCCAAAACTGGGAACAATGTGGTGCTATCAGATTATATTATATATTAATACCCCTTAAACCACATAAAAACCAGTTTGAGTCATACCTCTAGTCAAACTCTAATACCGAGACTTTTAACACTGCAACAGTTTGGGACATGGTCTGAGCATTTTGGCTAAAGATATGATCTTAACTCTCTCTGCTCCTTCTTGAAAGCAGGAAAATCTGGTGTCTCCAAATAGTATATAATGGACCCAGCCTAGAAGCTTTTCATAAAGTTTCTGTGCTACAGCCTGATTGCACAGCTTGAAATCAGGAAGTAGCTAGTCTTACTTCAGATGAAACTCCATGAAAAAGGGATTGATAGTAATCAAAAGATTGATTTAAAACAACAGAAAACAGTGACACACAATTTACAAGTGCTGTATTAGAGGCCTGAACTGTATCTCTGGCAAAGGATAAATCTGGTAGTTAGTATCACCTACGCATAAGAACAACAGCATCTGTTCAGGCTGTTTGTTTGTGGGATTTTGTTGCCTTTTTTTAACATCAATTATTTATTTTCAGTAATTACTGTCAGATTGTGTGAAAATTCCAGAATATAATGTCTACATGCATGTTCTATTTTATTTTTAAAGAAAGAATAGGCTATTGTTAGTTTTGTAACATTGCTCATCAGATTTTTTTTTTAGCAGGCCAAGGACAACTTCTGAAGTTTTCAACAAGTTAGGACGTGCAGCAACAATACCGCTGCAAACACAACTTCATACAAATGCTTAGATTCCCTGTTAAAGGGAAACATGTTCTGGTGACATCTTAGCTCACAGGTATTCCACAGGCTTTGCAGCTGTTCTCTACAGGAATATGTATGTTAACTCTTCTGTTCTTCTTGTGCACCCTAAACTTGCTGAAGTGAGACAAAACTTTCTTGTTTCCTTCATACCAACCTTTACTTATACAAACAAGGCAAAATGAATATAATATAATCCAATCAAATTTCTGGCTGAGCTTACAGGACAGGAGAGGACCCTATCTGAATTCATCTTATTTACTCTGGCAGGGTTGCCAGGGTAAGTTTTTCCTCCAATAGAAACAGGGAAGAAGGGCTAAAGAAAACACCTCTGTAAAAGGGCACAGATATAAGTAAACAAAACTAAACCAACCTGCTTCTTGTGCAATACCATCCAGAAGACTATCAAAAGCATCATAAAGAATCCTGCTTTTCTAAGGTGCTCCTGTGCTAGACACTGACAAGCACTACCCAACTAATCACATGATCCTAATGCTACCTGATAGGACAAGCTGCCTTACCAATAGGAAACTCTCAGTTTCTTACTGTTGGACTAAGAGAATTGTATATCATACACCCCTCCCCAGCAGAACTCTCACAAATGATGGGATAAGCACTCACAGCCTACTGCCAGCTTCTGCTCTCTCCTGACAGCTATTCACACACCACTTCCAAAGGCAGAGGTATTAAATGTACTTGGAAAGCCCAAGTTGCATATTTTGTATGGTCGGCATTATTGATCACCATCTTCTTAGAACAAAGAGGAAGCTGTAAATGACACTGGTAAGGGAATGAGCTCCATAAGCACTAAATAGCCAGGCAGTTATTTGTTATGACAAATAGCAGTTTTTAAAAAAGCACTTCCAAATAAAACCTAGGAATAAAATATGGAGAACAATAAAGTTGACAGATTACCTGAAAGTGATTCATCAGTATGGTTTTGTGTGTCTTTGTCTTCTGGCTACAAAGCAAAAAACAAATATAAAAATAAAACTTTGTAACTGAACACCAGAATAAGTATTTGACTAATTTACAACCGGCAGGAGATTATTTAGAAGAATCCCCAGCTACTTGTAAAATTAGACAGGGAATATACATATAGTTTTGAGGAATTGCTAACAATCTGGAGTCTTTTCAGGCAGCATTTCCATGCTTTGGCTCATAAAACTGCCCTGTTGGTTGTAGGCACTGAACAACAGCATTTTTATTAATGATATGCTATAGCATTGCATCTTTTAACTAACTCTCAAACACCCAAAAGTTATTTAACAATACATATAGTTTGATTTAAAAGATTTTAAAAATGTTTTGCAATGTAAAAATCAAGAATTTTGTAACCAGCAGTAAGGGATTGTTTTGTTGATCTAGGCAAAGGGGAGAATTTTTTTTATTTACAAACTTTTTTACATACCTAGGAAGCTTTTATAGACAACAGGTGGAGGTGAATATTTTTGCAGCTCACATCTAACCCTCCCCCTATTTGAAGTTAACATTCCCTCAAATGATGTTTCGTCTGCTAATCAAACATAATGAAATTGCTTAGCAGCCTGAGACTGTAACACACGTTGTAACATTTAAATTCTACTAGTTAGCAACCTCTAAAAACTGGAAGGACAGCCCCTCGATTGTAGAACTGCGGGGAAACTGCAGCTGCCCTTACTTTAACTATGCAGGTGTGGAGCCAGGTGAAATAGCTTTCTTCTGTTGAGGATTTAAAGATGAAAGTAGAAGGGGATTTTCCCCTTAGATAGCTGCAATGAAGTATTGTTGATCTTTTTGTATTGTGTCATTCTTCTGAAACAGCAGGCTTCTTAATTTTGCAGGTTATGCATACAAACAAAAGTCAATATATGGGTAACAATATAGTGTAATAAGATACTCTAGTCCAACCTGCTACACCTTCTTTACTCAGAAACCCACTAAAAATAGAATACAGGCAATTTCAGTTGCTGTGGTGAACTTGCATGCATTCATGATCTAATTATAAAGAAGGTGAACTCTCTCCAAAATATTTACAGACTTTGTTAAGAAAGGAAAAATTTGCATACTGTTTTCAGTATTTCTTTACTCCCTGAAAACTGCAAGACCACACATGCAACATCAAAATGTCTGCTGTCTGCTCAAGAGAGATCTAACACTGCACATGCCAATTGCAACTGAATAAGCCCTGCCATCTTCTAGCAGTTTACTTTTCTGCCACAACAGCTTTATCTGGACAACGCTTTTTAAACACAAAGTTGGCCTTCATGGCAACATGTGAGCACACACAGTTTAAAAAAATTAAATCTGAAGTTCCTGATTATAGTAATTGTCTCCACTCCAACAAACACCTTAAAAAGGCAGAATGTTATTACTGAGCCTCAAGGAGAAAATTCCCAGAAGAGTAACTCATTGGGGAGAATGAGGAACGTCTCAGGACAGCTCAGCCTCCCCAGAGATCTACTCCAAAATAAACAAATAAGCAAATTAAAAAAAAAAAAAAACAAACTAAACAAAACAAAAAATCCACACAAAAAAAAAAAAGAAAAGCAGATACTATTCATTTAACTACTGTACTGAACCTCATTTCTCAGACTTTATCAATTCATTGAAGTTCAAACCTTACTGTGAAAGCCAATGCCTAAGTGCCCTTATGTCACTATTCATGCCTTATGAGAGATAAAAAATAAAAGTGGGTAGTACTGCAAAAAGTACCAAGAAATGTAGTGATACTTACTTGTGCCATACATCTGTTTTCAAAATTCATATTTTTACTGATCAGTCATTATCCAGTTTATCAAGTCACATGCACTCAAGTTTATTCAAGATCATTTTCTTGTAATGTAATTGCAATAAGACAATGTAGTGTTACTGCCAGGGAAATGAAGGCATTAAGCAAGAATATTTTTTTCCCACAGTGAAGATCCAATCATCCTCTACAGGTCTAATCAAAGCCATAAACTTATGTGCAGTCTGCAGGTAAGCAGAAAGTTTTCCAGCTCTGTGGAACCATTACCACCCCAATACACTGAATTATCTTTATAGTGATTCTAAGTTGCCAACAAATGCTCTCTTCTTGATGATGGGAAGGAATGGTTACCTCCATCATCTGCGAAATGCATACCAAACCCATGTTTGTTTCTGATGGAATTCAGCTGGGACTTTGGCATTAGGAACTCCTTTTAATTCTTCATCTTGCTGGAAAATGCTCATTCATTTCTCTTCTCCAAGTTTTCTGCTCAACCCAAAGAGAATCAACTTGAAATTCAGCAAAAAACACTCACTTGAAATATGATAACCATGGAGCATGGGAGTCACTCATCATTGCCCTTCTGATGGTCATGAAAGATGTCACAAAAAGTGGACAATGTTTCAACTATGGGAAGAGCAGTGTCCCAAAATCAAAGCAAAAACCATCTAATGCCTCCCTAAAGACAAAATCTAGGTTTCCTTACTTCTTCTCTGCCTGGCTTTATTTTCACCAGGAAATATTTTCATCAGAGGGACAGCACGCATGACAAAGCTTTAGCACTTTGCTGGCTCTTCTTCAGAACATCTATACATTGATCAAAACCTATTTAAACTATAAAGTACATGTTAATGATAAAATAATCTCTTTTTTTGCTCTTCTCCACAAAAGCCCCCTTCATTGAACTCTTGAAAAGAAAGCAAATTTTGGTCTGTTTTACTGAATAATTTTGTGCTCTCCAGATATATTCTGAAAATATACTTATTTGTTAACATACTTACTGAATTAACAGCAGTAACTTAGTTCATGTTCAAGTATCATTTTTCTTACCTGTTGTATTAGGCCAGAATCTGATGTAAGGGTCTTGATGTTCACAGATGCAATTTCCAAAGTAACTTGATCTGTTAGGTATTCCTCATCTAAGGCAAAGAGTGTGAAACACTGGTCTTCCACTCAGACACAAATTTAAATAGTAAGAAGTAATTTATGTTATCAACCATAAATTATAGTATAGTTGTCTAGCATAAAAAATATAACTCCATATCATGATCAAATGCTGAGAATTGCTGGATTAAAAGCCCAAAATGTTAAGTCAGCAGAGTCTGTAACAGTCATGCAGAGCATGACTGTGAGAAGAAATATAAACCTTGCAGAGATTAGATATTAGAGTAGCAGTTGTTTTCTAAACAAACATCACACTATTTTTAAAGCAAGAGTAATGTTGTTCTTTCGGAAAGCTGACTACAGAATATTAACTGCATCAACACAACAAAATAGGCTGAAGATGTCACAAGTCACTCTAATTTTTGTTTTGCTTTTCTCATCACACTTAAAATGACAGTTAAAATAAGTATTGCATAAATACTTATCTTTTATTCTGCCCCTTTGTGAACTGGACTCATCCTAGTGATTCCTACTACACAGGAATTTGCTGAAGCACTGAAATAATCCATTTCAAAGTGTGTTTATCAACAGCCCTGGGAGTCCACTGAAAGGCACAGCATTCCCTAGTACAGCACAAATTCTACTAACTTTTCAAGCATCACTTCAGCCCTCAAAATGGGATACAAAGGATACATAAACCCTTTGTGGACCTTGTGCACTCTGCATGATTAGTAAGGTCCTCCTCATCAAACTATTTGCATAATTCCCCTGAGTCAGGTGCTGACCAACCATTAATACAAGCTTAAAAAGGGTTATATTCTACATGTTTTTACACACAAGAACACTGCATGGGGGTGACTACATTTGTAGCACTGGTATGTTTCCATTTGTTGTTTGTTTAGTGGCAAGATCTCATTGAAGAACCTCTACAATATTTTCTTAACTCACTCAAGAAATTGATCCGGATCAAAGAATTTATCCTTACACTTGCAAGAAAAAGAAAACCAAAAATCACTATTCTTCTCTTTTTCTGGTTTTATAAGACTGATGGAAGAGATTTCATCCCCAGTGATGTCAATGTTTGGTAGAGGATCATCATTATTCTTTATGACTCTAGGTCCAGAGACAACAACAACCAAAAAAAACACCAAAAAATCCCCACAAACAAAACAAAACCATCAAAATCCCAAAACCAAACAAAAAAAGAAAAAAAAAAACCCAACCAAAATAAAGTCTGTCTGAAAATGCAAAGCATGGGCATCAAACCTGTGAAAAGAATATGTGTGAAATTGTGAAATTTATTCTATATTTGAGTGGAAATAGAGTTATTATCAAATCGTGATAAACACTAAGGCAACCTCTGCAAGATAAGAAGTTCCCTCAAATCTATTTTATCTCATAATCAGTAAAGGGTGCCAAGAACTTCACTAAGTTATGGCTCCAAAACAGCCCATTAATTAATTGACCAATAAAAGATACAGACAGCCCCTCTCACCAATGTACTGTCAGTTCAAACATTAAATCTGAAACAAACATAATTGTTATACAGAATCAGACCAGCACATCTGTTACAATTTTTAGTTGACAGACTCATACTTCTAAGTTGGTTTTTTTAATAGAAATAACTATGAAATACCATTCTCAGAGAAATAATGAATTTACAGAAATGAAGAGAATACTAAGAGGTATTTGTATCACTTTCAAAGGGGAAATGTCAAGCTATATTAGTAATTACATCTTCTTACACTTAGTAAGAGGAAGCAAAAATGAAAATCAAATATAAACCAAGTGTACTTCCTTTTTACAGAAAGTGCTGACCTTTCTACTTATGTCTTAGCTTTCCTTTTTAAATCAGGTGCATTTAATTTTGGACTTTAAACAGCCCTGGCAAATTTGAAATTTATGAATTTATCTAATTTATTTTGAGGAAGATCTAATGTCACAGGTGAAATAAAAAGCAGAACATGGAAAAGAATGTTCTAGTGTAATTGCTTTGGTGCAAATAAAGAATTTTGAAGGACCAAACCACCTGCCTGCAAGCAAACAGAAACTAGTTTGACTTCATCCCACACAATCCTTCCCTGCTGAGCAGAACTTCCAAAGAGCACTCATTTCCTCTGCCTGGCTTTCTCAAACCCTAGAATAATGCCCAGCTTTTCTTTAACCCCAGTGATATACTGTTCCCACTCCTCATCACGAGTTTCCATTGTGACAAGCCTGGTTTCCTATGGCTGTCCCACTGCAGACCTGCTGTGCAATACAGGATGGAGAAGACATTACCTGCAGAGTGCTCCTCAAGCAAGCCCCTGCCAGGGCATTCCCTGGACAAAAGTCAATGGCCAAGCCTGGGATGACAACAAAAAAACCCACCCCATACATCAAGGAAACATAAGGAAGACATTCACTGTGTGTAATCCATGTATTTTTCTTCAGAACCTGCACTCCCTCACTCCTTTTTCAGCAAGGAGAGGCAGGAACCTTGTGCAGAGTAGACCTAATAGTAGGTTCCCCGGTAGATGGTATTAAACCAGCTGAATGCAAAAGATGGCATGAAGAGTTGACAGGTTATAAGGCTGGGAATGCAGTCAGAGGCAAAAGACCTGGAAGGTATTTCTTGATTTTATTTCTGACAGCATGAAGGCACTGGTAGTCCCTTCAAAGTCACCATCCAACATCATGATGTCTCTATTATCTGTGGTCTGAACCCTGTCTTTCAATGTTACCACTGTATTTTCCTTTCAGATCAAGAACCCAGGTCTTCTGATGATATTTTTGGAGTGACTTTAAGATCAAAACTAAACTTGGGAAGGAATTTTCAAAAGTTAGATAAACACACCAAATTGACCTCAAAAGTAAAGAGGGCATTACATTTAAAGCACAAATATGTAGAAAAAGCATGAGTATTTTAATCTGTTGGGTAACACCACTGTTTTTATTGCAGATAGCAACAGATCAATGATATCTGAATAGACAGAATTCACAATACTTACCTTTAGGTACTCCTGTGTCTTGGACAGGATATTTTTCTGTCTGTCACAAAAAGGCAAGAAACACAAGATGTTTGTTATTTTGAGTGTAATTGTGTTGAGGAAAGAGTAGTTATATACTCTTTATGTACTTTTGTAAGTGCACAGTTATAGTTGTATCTCTCAAGTTGCTACTAGTTGATCTGTTCACCATCAGATACAGCAACACTCTTCTGTGGGAAACTGAGATGTTACTAACACTGCCAATCAGCACTTGAAGAAGTAATAGAGATTGCTAGAGATTGCTGCTTTGCTACGGTATTTTTAAAGCTATTTTTAGTGAAAAAGTAGAGTGTAGGAAAGAAATTTTGCACCGAAGTAGCAAGATAACTTTGAAAAGGTAATGCATGCCAGGAGGAACAGACATGGCTGCAAATTCTTTTAGCAGATTAAGCTTTTAATAAAATGTTACTGCATCGAAAGAAAAAGAAATATTTTCCCCTTCTGCTCTAAACTTGCACACCTGATTAAGAGGGAATAGGAAGCAGTTATTACTGAGTTTAAAGAGACAACTACTAATTCCAGGGCATGACATCACTTATCATTATATCTGACATTTACCTCCTTCCCTATGGCTCTCACCCTTACATGACAGTAGGTCTGTCTTTTACAGAAAGCCACATTTTAAAAAGTTTTCACAGAATTTCATATTACTCCCACCTGGGCAGGAGCCTGGGATGTTTGAGATGCCGACACAAGCGGTGCTCGTGTGCCAGCGAGCACCAGAGGGCGCGGTTTGGTCCCTCCCGAGGCTCAGCCAGGCCTGCCTAAGGCACTGCTCTTGGATCCTACCTTTCCATTATTAGATTCAGCTACAGGAAGTAGTAACAGCTTAGTAGCGTTGAAATTTTAAGCCCTAGGTGGGTTATTTTATCCGTTCAAACTATGTAGACAGAAGAATGTCAGTGCTAATTTTTCTCAGTTGTGGGACTTTTTTAAATTAAAGAGATGTCACAGCCACAGCCTTTGAAGGTTATCCCATGGGCAGCTTCACTAATAATACCATCCAGTTCAGTTGATATACATGTTGGTATTTTTATTTACACTTTGACTGCACAGGTTAATTTATTAAGGCTTTTTGTGCAGTCATATCTTGTATATACACTGACAGTGTGAATTAGCATCTTTGAATGTTTTCTCTCACTGTGGCATCACATAACCATAGAGAGCTATAATGATTTCAACTGCACTAGACCAGAAACACATACCATTGTTAAGGAAAGAGTGCTTGGATCTGTATCCTCCACTGGCTCTTTTGCTTCATGATCAGCTGGAAAAAAGAAAACTTTATCACTGCATAGTCATTAAAGTATTTCTGCCAGTTCATATTTTGCTTCTTGGTCTGACCAAGGTAAAACACAACTATACAGCCATTACATGCATTATGTCATATTTCCACAAGAAAACATGACAAACTGCAAAACGTCAGAACTACTAGCACAGACATTAGAAACTACATGTAATAAGGACACCCGACTCTAACCTAACAAAAGATAGACTTCAACTAAAATCTCAAAGTATCTTTAGTGGAAAAAAAAAAATCACAAAACATGCCAGCAATAAATACTAAAATTCAGTACATTTTCTAAAAGCTAAGTTCTGTTCTCCTATTGACAGCATTAAAATTTTTCCTCAAAAATTAATTCAAACAGGAAACGAACATACCCACTACAACAAAAATTAATACTAGATTGAACATCAGATTACAATATAAAATTGAAAACACTCATTTAAAAATATTTGAGCAAAATATTAATTATTTGTATACAAGAGAACAGTAAAAATCAACTATATTAATATCAAGAGAATCAAAACATGAATCTTCAAAGTACCTGCAGGTGAATCATGAAATGTTAACCCCTCTGCATCAATGGCTAAATTGACAAATACTAGTGGGATACTGACCACAAGTGCACAGAGAATCCGAAACAAATCTCATACAGAAGACAGGATTCACAAAATTACTCCTATAATTTAACATCATCCTGCCATATTTTTCAGAAATCTCTTCTGTTGATAAGAATAAATTTTTTCAAAAATTGAAAAACATTTTAAATTATGTGGTAAGATCTTCATTCTTGTCACTCTTACTCTAAAAGTCACTTACTGCAAGTACACATTAAGTTTCCAGCAGCAACAAGTAAGACATGATTGTAATCAGTATTTGGCGACTACCTTCTTTGGAATATAAAAACCATTAGATTTAGAAGAAAGTCACAGAAATTAACTACAAAGCACACATTATCAACACTGAGCCCCAAAACAGAACAGAAGTTACACAGACATTATTCTAACCAGCTCAAATTTAGTATAGCTGCTTATTTGGGGACCCATTCCTCCATATCTACTCAATATAACAGAACAAGCTGGAGCAATAACCAATGCAAGACAGCACAATAAACTGAAAATTTTAAAAGTGGCAGCAGGAAATCAGAGTTGTGCTCCCTCCTGCTTCTGTGAGGCAGCCCCACCAGCAGCAGTTCCTGGGCCTCCCTGAGATTCCATGTAAAGCCTTTCTCAGCACTAGAGCCCCCAGGAAATCCACAGGCATTGTCCAAGCAGGTGGCACATGATCAGATGACAAGGGCTGAGCACAGTCTTTGCACACTGAATGTTTAAAAAAGGCAGGGGCCTATGAAACTGCAGTTGAGCATTGTTCACAATGCAAATTTGGAAGCCATATGCAGAAGAGGAAAACAAACAAACAAAACCCCCATGTTCTTGTCACATGTCTTTTTTCCTACATATGAAATCCCTGCTCCAGAAACATGGTATTAACAAAATATTCTGGATAAAGCCTGCCCTGATAGCAACAGTCAGCACAAACTCTCAAATGCAGAGGAGTTGAGAGTCACTGGGACATGGGAAAATACAATAAGCTGGCATAAGACATTGCTTGAGGGTAGGGCCAAAAATAGAGGCTCCTAGTGGGAACTGCAGTGGAAAACTGCAGAGGAACTGGGCAAAGAGAAGCCCACCCAGTAAAGGAAAGCTGAAAAACAAGGAGGCACTGGGAGCAAAAGAAAGGCTCTAGGGAAGAAGGCCAGCCCAGGCATCCTTAGTCTCCTTATTTTCCACTCAAAGCCAATGGCAAAGCATGCACCTTATTGTTGGTTTATTCTGGAGGCCTTTCTGCTCCTCCTTACAGATTCTTAGATGAATTAAAAAAAAAATAGGAACCAGCCAAACAAATAAAACAACCCCCAGAACTTCCTTTTTCCCTTGTAAGAGGAGCCTTGAGGCAGGTGAAGGCAGACCCCATAGAATGTCCAAGCCTTGGTGAACCTCATTGGCTACTGCAGCTATATAAGGGCTCTGTCCCCATCTTCTCTGTTACATCTCCATTTCACCACCAAGGTTTTGACACTGGTAACTTACTTTCCACAACCCAGTGGGAAGCACTGAAAAAACTGGAGAAGCTTAGAGAAAACAGGCATTTGAAACAAGGACTTGATAGACCCAAGGGTATCTTTACAAGAGGTGACGGGGTACAAGGGTGGTACCTCCTCTCACTCCTGCTTTCTAGGTCTCACACATAAACACAGTCATGAGAATCTGCATCTTTCTTGCTTAGCATCCATCCTGAAAAGTATTTTTAAATTGTATTTCATTTTCTATACCTCAGTTGCTTCCCTTTATTTAATAGTTCTTCATGAAGAATAGTAATTTCCATTGTTTTGTTTAGGCTGCAGACTACTACCAAGTCCCCAGGTTTTTTATAAGTGGCACGGAGGTGTATGAATATTTGCACCTAAGATTAAAGACTCCACCTATTGGGCTGCAGATGATTCACCAGGGTCTTGTTGATCACTCATAGTAGGCAGATAATCTGAAAACCACAGAGCTAGTATTTTATTGTGAATAAGGCAATTTGAATGTCCTTTCTCCCTTTCCCACACACATCTGCCCCAACATTCCACAGCTCATGTCATAGAGCTGGACACAGGTGCATAAAGCAGTAAAGAGGAAAGTTCTGTGTTTATCTCAGATGTAAACCATGCACAGTTTTGCATGCTGAAAGGCCAACAGGAACTGAGGGTATCATCTGACTGACTGTCTGATTTCATAGTTATTTTAACAACATTACCTGGGATCCCTCACAAAATTACTACCCTGTACTCACCCCAACAGGATACAGACACTGGACCACATTTACTTCCCCACCCTTCTGCAGGGAGCCACAAGTGAGTTGACTCAGATGGACATAAATCAACATGTGCACATTGACTCGGACAGACACAAATCAGGTTCAGTGGTTGCTCCTGAGGTTCATTTCTGCCATGCAGCACCTGCATGCTGCTCAGCAGCTGCCACAGCTCTGCCAGGGCCCACTCAGTATGACCAGTCTGCAAGAGGAGCAGCAGACTTGTACCAATGCCCACCTTTTCATTCTGCCCAATACCGCTGCTACAATGAGGATGCGATGCTCTGCACTTACCAGTGCGAACAGTTTTTCTGCTTTTCACCCTTGCATTGGAAGGATGTCTTAAAGCAAGTTTTAGAGACCTCAGGATTTTGACCTTTAAGCAGGAGGGGGCTCACAAAGCACCAAGTAGCAGAGACAGTGTTCCACTCTGTTACAGTTGTACTCTGCAAGTCTTGACACCACCAGTAGTGAGTGAAGCACCTGAGATCGGTTGTAGTTACATAGTTCAACCATGCATGTAAGACCTTTTCCACACCAAGGCTGGGCATACACATTAATAGTTTAACTTAGCACAACTTAAACAATTAATCACTAACACTAATGTTGCTCATAGAGATGAACTCTGACTAAACCCGAATAAAAAATGTTGCTTTGACTAGAGGCATATGAATTTTAGATTTGAATAGGAGAAGAGGCTATGGCAAATTATACTAGAATTATACTATTCAGTACCCTGAAAAGCCCAAGTCCCTCAGCACTTGTGCATTTTTGTTTACTGTCAATTACTCAAAACTTTGTCCCTGTCTGAGCAGATAGCCATGGAAAAATCTGTGATGCTGGCATGCCACAGGTGAGGTGCTTAAAAGTCATTTGCACCATTACCATGTAAGTTAATGCACGTGGACTTCGTAGCCACCCGAGCTCTGGGCTTCTAAGAAAACGCCTTTTAAAAAGGTATTTTGAACGTGCTGTTAACTAGCGCAAACTAACACGCTAAATACTGGAGCAGGCTTGACAAGACAAGTTACACTAAATCACATCAGCAGAGCACATGATAAATTATTACCGTACTTAACTGGCGTGTGCGGAGGGGGAAGGGAGCAACTTGAAAACTCTTTTCCACCCGGCCGGGTGTACGCTCCTCACCTGGCTCCCAGGAGCCGCGGCCCCGGCTCCGCCCGGCCCGGGATGAGCGCC
>NW_005054348.1:1625625-1628625 GCF_000277835.1 Geospiza fortis
CTGCGGAGCGGCCATGGGGCGCGGCGCTCCCGCGGCGAGGAACGCGATGTGCCCGGAACCGCCGCTCCGCCGCGCCGCCCCCTTCCTGCGCCGCCCCGCCGCAGGTAGGGCGCTCCGGCAGGGACGGAGCCAGGCAGGTCGGTCCCACCCATGGCCGTCCCGGGCGCCACGGCCGCCGCGGTAGGAAGCGCGTCTGCCGGGAGCCCGCATTTCCCAGCGGGAAATACCACGGATACGTCGGGTTAAATCCTCCCTCACTCAGGTGCTCCCCTGAGTGAAAACGCCGTGTTTCGCTGAGACCACAGACACAGAGTGCACGGACCACTCGTCAAGAAGTGCTAGTTCGGATTTAAAAGTGAGCTACTTCAGCAGTATGAAATCAAGTGCTCGCTGTCCTGTTCTTGTGGACATTTACGAGCCTAAATCACTGCCTTCCGATAGAGAAAGGCGATCTCCATTAGGGCTGAAGGTGCATTTGCAGGTGGCTCAACACGTACAGAGAGTTTACAAAAGCAAGTACTGAAAAGCAACAATCATAAACTGCACTGGTTTCTCACAGATATTTAAAATTTGTCCTCTTATGCTACAGGCACATCTAATACCATGACGAAGTCAAATCTTTGTATGCAATTGCTTTGGAACGCCACTGTCATTTCTGGCAAATTCTCTCACTTATGGTTTCGATGTAAAGTAATACAGGCTTATTAAATGGGGTCTGTGCATTAAACCAATTTCTAAATAAGAGATATTATGTATTGCTATTTAGTGTACAATACAAGCAAAAGAAGCTGGCACAACTGAATCTGCCGTTATAAAGATCACTTTTGTGAGCCACCTGGCTCATTTATTAAAGAGGTACATTTACAGATAGATTCTGTTCTCTTACACTGAGAGCGCTCCAATTCAGCCAACTGGCTTACACTGGCACAACTATAAGTAGCCTTTGGTCCATTAAGCATTAAAATTGAGCGCTTTTCCATGGATTATTTTTCATCTCTTGTGCATGTTCCAAATAATTTTTTTAAAGTGATAAAGATTAAATTGCTGTTATTTCCACAATTTAAATTGATGACAGTAGCTGTCATCCTGTTGTCATGAACAAGTATTTCTCACACTGCAGCCTGGAAAGGGCAGGGTGGGGATGTGGAATGCGCCACCACACCTGTTATTTTTTTTAGCTTAACATCAGTAATATTGATGTTTTTCAATTATTTTCTTACTGAATTTCATCTTAGATAAATGGAGGCTCCACCACTGGGTTAAACACACAAACATATGTATATCTCTATATATCTTAATCTCCAAGGTACAGCTAACAGATCACTAAGATCTCTGCAATTCATGATGTGCAGAAAACAAAGATTTTTTTTTTAGGTCTATCATTGAAGTCCAACTGTTCAAGGGGTCAGTTGCCTCTCCTTTCTTCCACATTCATATTAAAACTCCTTCTCAAAGAATAAGGGCTTACTTCAAAAAGATAACACCAAATCAAATTAGAACTAAAACTGCTGATTCTGTGTGTTTCCCTAGATTTCCTTAGCAGCACAAGGGTTTTGGTGGTGGATAATTAGGCTGAGAGCAGAAGTGTATTCTTATCTACACTGATCTGCACAAATACTATACTAATTATTGGAGTCTCTTTTATAATTGTGAGGAATGACACAGCCACAGTAGAGCTAAGAATGTTCTAAACTCAGATCTGTCAAATTTGTCCTTCAAACAAATTAATGCCATGTCTATCCTGAGGACCTCCATGTATTTATTGCCTCTATGTGCTGTTCAAAAACTACTGGACACAGTGACTGCAAAAACTTTTGGAAAATGTATTTACAACCTACATAAAAATGTATCCATTGATTTCCTTCAAAATATCCCTACTGTGCTATTGTTGCACAGATGGCTGTAAACAACAGAAGGCTACAAAACACTGGTGCTGTGGGCTAAATCAGGTTTTACAATCAACGTGGCATTTACTCTTCTCATAACTTACAACCTGATATCTTCCTATATGAGGATTAAAAAGTTATTTCAGTAAACAATAACAAAATTTTTTTAGTGGAACAACACTTGTGCCAGCAGCCAAAACTGGTTAATATTGCTCAAAATCATGTATTTTAGGAATATAAATATTTATACCTACAAATTAGATTGGCTTTTCAATTTGAAGCAGATTTTTTAAAAAAAATTATTTACAGAGAGCTCTTTAAAATAATGAAATTTAATAATAGAAATGAATAGTCTAGAATATATTAGTGCTTTAAAACTTAGGTTAGTAATAATAGTTCAACAGTTTTTCCATAGCACTGAAGGAGGAGACTGCAATTACTTACAAGTATCTCTAGAGTACTGCTAACAGTACAGATTAAATTGGCTGTTGCATGCCTGTTCTTGTATCATTCTTGAATAAGCGTTGTTGAAGTCTTTGTTACTTAGCCAACTGACCAGTGCAGAAAGCCAGCAATTATTCTGGCAAAACTAAATACCACCATATCATAAAAGCCAAGTCCAGAATGAGATAACTTTAAGCAATGGCATTCCATAGAATGCTGGATTAATTTTCTCATCAAATTTCTAAACCTAAGTACTATCTGTACCTTATCTTGAGAGAACCCTATAAGCTACTAAATTCAGCATAGCTAACTATAATGGGAAGAGTTCAGAATTTTGTAAGTTTCCCCTCAAATGCAGAATTAGTAATTTCAAATAGTTTTCACAAATCAAGTCTATGCAAATCTCTTCTCACTCCTTTCCTCTTGGCCCCATCAAAAAATCCAGCCATATTTGATGACAGAGGCTTTTCTCAGAGATCTACAAATTATCTGGTAATATAGAGCTGGAGAATTTTTTGTTTGAAATAGCAATTAACACAGTCTCAAGGGGCTTCCCACCTCCTGAGCACTAGAGTGTAGACAAAACCAGGGACAATATATTCCTCTGCAGAAAAATATAACTCCTACATCCCCACAACAAAAAGAAAAATAAAACCACACACACAATCCC
>NW_005054348.1:1628670-1633735 GCF_000277835.1 Geospiza fortis
TAAAATTTAAAAAACCACCAAAACATTTTTTCCAGTTGGTCTTCTGTAACCTTTCCGTGTGGAGAGTTTTTTTTCGAGATCACAAACGCTACTATAACACAGGGGATCAGTGTTATTCCCCATGCCTCCACACAGGTTGCCCATAGTCATGGTAACTGTGGGCCTGCCAAAATCACATGGCAACCTTGTTTATTCTTTCTCATCTGTTTGCTTTCTACATTTCAAATATCTTCACTTAAGGAAGTTCACATTGAGTAAAAAACCTCTATGTCAACATAAACTCTTTGCCCCTTCTGTATTTCAGGAGATTTAGGAAGAAACCTCCCTGCATTTTCTCTCCCAGTATCTTCTAGACAGTTTTTAATTGTCAACAGCTTCAGACTGCTGCTAGAAAAGTTCTGGAACATTCTGAGACTGCTTTGGAGAAGGGATAATTAACCAGCAGCTAAAAAGTCAAAACTGCTTTCTTTGTCAATAATGATATTGGTCTTCTCTTTTATAGTTCTTTTACAGGAACATCACGATTTTGACATTTAATTGACAGAAACAGCACTATATGGAGAAAACATTAAAAATGACACATACCTAGAGCATCTTATGTAATCCTGTGGGAAATTTGTTTGCCTGACAGGACTGCATGATATGGAAATGTTCCCACCACTCCAAGAGTTGTGCTGTGTCCAAGTCAAACACACACCACAGAAACAGTGAAACCTTGCTTCCTCTAGATTGACATGTTGAAACTGAGCCTAACACGATTGATTTCAGGCTGCAGCTTATGCCTCTGCAGGGACGTCAGCCCAATCCCCCTGCCTGGCTGCTTGTTTCCATAAATGAACAATTTAGATGAGATCTATACCTCATGGTCAGATTTGCTGACTGATAAGCACACACGCTGAAAGAGCAAGTGCACAAATCTTAGGTGTTTTTTTTTTAATAAGATTATGTATTTTCAACACATTCACTATACTCAGAAGTTTGACAGAGCCAGTAGACTCATTCCTATGTTGGCACTGCTTACAAAATGTACAGGTACTACAAGAATGACAATAAAACTCTATGGATTACTTCTACTCTTCACTCAGATTGTGCTGTTATAGACTACACAAAGCACTTTGTTAACATCCACCTGTAACACATACACACGTGAAACATGGAAATGAGAATACAGGTCTACAGTTAAGATTTGTAGTTAGTTTTTCACCACTTACAAGAACTTCCTAAAAATGCGCTTCCTCTCTATAGTTTGCTATTCTGTATTTTTTACTGCATTCTATTATTCTTGCTTTTCTTCATCATAATCACTCTGAAAATATTGCTGTATTTTCTTATTAAAACTTTACCTTTTTTACCACTACACTGAATTTGACATGTTGTTTTGCCATTTGCAGGCCATGCTCCCGAGATAGCCCTAGACATCCATAGGTCCTTTTCAAAAGGCATTTGCACCCGTTGCTGCAGACAGGAGCATAGGTTGTGGTTTTAAGGCAGACATCAGTGGGTGGGGAACAAGATGTCAGTGAGGCATGACTTGCAAGGAAACATAACTTGTATCAGGCCTAATAAGAGTAGGACAGAACAGGGTGTACAAGCTCTTCACAGTAGAAGGCCTAACAGACCACAGAACTTGGTTGCTTTCTGTACTTGTGTCAGGTGGTTTACTGAAAGTTCTCACCCACAGCTGTGCCTTACTGTATCATTTAAATCTAGACTACCACAAGATGTTCCACTGCTCAACAGGCACTGCCCTCCCACTACTGCCGTTTGCCAGACTTAAACAGAAGTTTGTGACATGTTGATTCCTCTGGTTTACCCTCCTAAGTTTAGGAAGGACTCATTCAAAAATTAATTTGGAAAAATCAATAAGGGCAAAAAATAAATAAAGAAAAATAAATAAAGGCAAACAGTTCAAGGGCAAAAAGTTTCAAAATAAAAATCCATGTTGTCATCTTATTGCACAGGTTCCATACTGTTGTCTCCTATTGCAAAAGTTTCATACCTTCTTGATGTTTTCTCGTGGGCAGCTCTTCAGAGTACTAACTCTTCTTCACAAAGCAGCCAACTGACTCCATTTCCTTTCTCAACCAGCCATCCCACTCATTTATAGCACTCCTTCTCATTGGTTACAGCTGGGGCCTGTTAAAGTCAGGCCTTTTCCTAAATCTTTGATAATTGGCCCAGCTGTAACTCCTCAGGGGTAAGATTACTTTCTGCACTATCTTTATTTTCTTATATTCTATCCCCCTACAAATCCACATTTCAGATTACTGAAATCTAACTCATGAACTTGAAAAAGCAGCTGGGATTTATCAAGTTTCTCCTAATGGGAAATGTGAAGCCATCCTTTTTTAACATGCATGTTCACTTAAATCAGTCCATAATAATCTCTAAGATCTATTGTTGGATTCCACACTTGATGCTTGTAGATCATTATTTCTGTCTACAACCAGAGTCCATAAGCTCAATTCTGGCAAATAAGAGCTGGCTAAAAAGCACCACTGGAGGTAATACAGTAAAACTTGCAGGACTTGATCAGTTTCAGGCCAGAGGCAAGTTTGGTAATTGCAGATTTGCTGTATCCACTAAAAGACTGTCTCTCTCTCGTGCACCCACATCTGTGCCTATGCTAGAGAACATCACAGAGATATGAATGAAGAGGTGATTCTGATGTTCTTTACTTAATTCTTATTTAAGAATAATGTTTTTAGTTCCTGTGTTCAAGGCTTTCTTTGCTTGCACATACAAAGAAAACATTAGTTCTTGTAAATGAAACTGTCAACATGTGTAACAGCAGTGAATATTATGAAATCACAGATGTTTGTTCCTGTGACAACCACCCTGAAAAATTAGATACATAGGGCCAGACTCTTCATGACCCCAGTAACCTGGAAACTGTGATTATCCCTCTCCGCAGTAGGAGCTTGTCCTCAGCCCTTGCTAAAATGTTATAACATTGTGGCAAATTTCTTTAAAAGAAAAGAGGCTTAGTAGACACTCACAGCTTTGTAATATGCTGCTGGGTTTTGGTTGCAATTGTAACACTGCTTCTTCTGCAGATCTTTCCTGAAACTGATTTCACACAGAAATCCTATATTAGGATTTTTATGTTTGGGGTTTTTTAGACATTTTTATACCACTAGCAAAGTAGGATTCATAGATTTAAATCTACACTAAAACATAAATAAGATTGAAAATACCCTAGAATTTAGAAAAGTGTGTTAAACTACATTCAGCTCTGCTATCTTAGACAGTACTTACACCAAAAAATCCTATAAAAGAAATATTTTTTTACTGCCTCTTAAAATGATCCATTGTATATTTTTACAGCCAATTCCTTATCCTTCTAATATGGCAGTAAAAAGCTAAACCACGATTGACTTCTGGCACAAGCATTTCAGTGGTGAAGAAATAAAGTACCCCTTGTAACTAACATAAAGTGTTCTGAACTGAAAACTCAGCGAACACTATGACTTTAAAACATGATCATTTACTTCTAACTTTTAGAGGCCCAAGTGTGTGACAGTGCTTGATTCTTCCAAGGTTTTAGGGCTTTTCTAAATACTCGTGATGGAAAACTTTTTTCCAGAATCAAAGGTACAAAATGTAAACAGATACAATGAATTCACCTTAATCTGCTGAACAGAAACAGTTTCTTTGTGAGAAGTACAAACCACTTGTGATAAAGTGTGGAGTACTGATACTGAGAGCAAACTATGGCAATGTAAACATTAACATTAGCTGTTCTGCTAATTTCTTCTCAAGTATCTAGCTAATGTATTGCTCCACTGGTGCTGAAAGTAGGAGTAGGTTCTCATTTAGTCATCTGTTCCCAAATTATAGTTGTACTGCCCGTACTCCAGAGAGGAAAGAAAGGAGCACTTACATCATCTCTCTGGAACCAGACTAGCTACTGCCTACTTCATCTTATGGTGTCTGTCATTCCTAGACAGCATCCCTTTGAGACCTTTTCAGCAATGCAAAAATCTGTGACACACTGGCCCCTTAAGGACACATGTAATGGAAAATTTGAATTACTTGAATTAATTTGTAAGTAAATAACAAAGGTCAATCTAAAAACTTTTAAGCTCTTTTAAAGCTTGTCTCCACACTCCAGTAAAGGGGTATTCTCCAAATGAAAGGGTGTAAGAACCTGAGTTAGCATCTGAATTGAAAATAAAATCCTAATTTCAGCAACCGTGCACATTAAACGAGTGCAACACTCAAGTTTTTCACAGAAATATGACTTTTTGCAATTCTGGAAATGAATTACAGATAAACATTTAACTGTTGGGAGCAAATGATTGATTTTGAGATGCCCCAACAGTGGGGCAGGGGGTCCTGTGGCCCGGCCCAACTCACCTGTGTAGCACTGGCCCCAGTCTGCTGGGTTATACTGGAGTGCACTGGGATATAGTGGGCCAGACTGGTTTGTACAGGTCTGGATTGGGTTGGACAGATTGGACCAGGCTTAGACTGGGTTTATAGGGAGATATGCTGGGACATACTTGGTTGGTTCAGTCTGGAGGAGAGTGAGGGGAGACCTCAATGTGGTCTTCAACATCCTCACAAAGAGGAGCGGAGGGGCAGATATCGCTCTCTTCATTCTGATGACCAGCGAAAGGACTCAAGGAAATGGCCTGAGGCTGAGTCAGGAGAGGTTTAAGTTGGATGTCAGGACAAGATTCTTCACCCAGAGGGTACCTCGGCTCTGGAACAGGTTCCTCAGTGAAGTGGTCACAGCACCAAGCCTGACTGACTTCCGTAAGTGTTTGGACAACACTCTTGGGCACGTGGTGCTACTCTTGGGAATGGCGCTGTGCAGCGCTGGGAGCTGGACTTGATGATCCTTGTGGAACCCTTCCAACTCAGGGTATTCTGTGATACTGGGCTAAACTGGTTGATACTGGCCTGGACTGGGTTATACTGGCATGGACAGCGATAAAGTAGGCTGGGCTCAGTTTAGGCTGGGATGAACGGGGAAGTATTGACCCGACTGGTGCATACGGGTCGGGCCGGGCCACACGGGTCCCACAGCCCCGCTCCGCGGCCGCCCCTCGCGCGCCCC
>NW_005054348.1:1634323-1652391 GCF_000277835.1 Geospiza fortis
GGGAGGTGAGGTCGCTTCGGGAGGTTGTAGGGGAGAGGGCAGCTCTGGGCCGTGTCATGGGTCGGGTCCCCGCGGAGAAATCGGGGAATCTCTTATTGGAGTCTGCAGCCCACGTCCTTCTCCTTCCACGCCCTGCGGCTGGCACTTGCCGGGATCCAGCCCGGGGTCGGTGCCGCCGGTCTGCTGGGAGAAGTTGGTTGGCCTGGGAACCACAGGTAGCATCAGTCAGCGGGATATGTCGGGGAGCTCCCGATTGGATCATGCCCGTGGCTTCAGGCAGAAAGTTCGGTCCCCTGATGAAGTCTGTGAGAAGCCATATGTTCCAATGGTGATGCCAATGCCAGGGCTTGGCTTGTGCTTAGGTTGTGTCTGTTTGCCCACATTACCGGCAAGGATGAGAACACGCAGTCCTTCCTTCTGTAAGCTGCGTTCCCAGCTTTAGGAGGACATGTGTCGGTAGTTAGGAGCTCGCTGTTCGTCCACTGTGTGACCGTGACTGATATGATCGCTGGTGTCAAGTAGGAGAGGCTTTCAGCTGGGCCAGAGATGTTGGAGAGAGTTTATTGAGGAATACACCGTCCACGTGGAGCAAAGCTTGTCCTCTGGATTAATATTTCTCTTACATTTTCTAAATTTCCGAGTTGCATAATATGCTATACTGTATGTGGCCACCCAAGGTGGTGATGACAGTAGCATAGATAACTTTTATTGCAGGTTTTTTTGATGTAAGTTGAGGCTGTCTCTGATTAACATTATTTTAGTAACTATTTTAGCATAACTAAATGCTAATTGAAATGGAGTTCTTAAAGAAGCGCTGAATAAAGTGGCATGGGGATTTTTGTGGTGCTTGGCAGAGAGATTGGTTGTTGCTCTCTCATGAAATTGTCAGCATATTGAGTTCAGAGTTTGGCTTGTGCAGGGAACAATAAACTAACCAATACTTCTTGGAGTCATGTTACCTGAGGCTGTTCTCTCATTCTGCAGCCATGGCAAGCTGAAATGTCTGAGGAACAAAACAAGGTGTCCCAGATGGTCTTCTAAGTGTCGAAGCAATTAAAGTACAACAGCCTGATAACACTAATAAGGTTGTTTATATGAATAGATTGCTTATTAAATGCATTTATTCAGCCTTTTTTCCTTAATATTAAAGTGCTGACTGTGTTTTTCTTTCTAGATTTTATAAGGAGATGTTGATGCAGGTTGGACATTGACCTTTTCTTCTGAAAGGTTGATTTATCTTGGAGAAGATAAGTTAAAAATTTCACTTCTCCAGTATAGCTCTGATACCTGTTCAAGAACTAAACTAGGTTTGACAACACTTGGAAGTACTTTGATAAGCATATTGGAAAGGTAGAAAAAATAGCAGCTGCACCATTTCAGATGACTTCTTGAACACAAATGATAGTAGGCTAATGCTTTTACAGTTTATTTAGAGCTCAAAGTAATTAACAGATGAAAAGAAACCATGGTACTTGCCCACCATAATGAAAGTGTGATAACTTGGAGTACTTAGAGTTTGACTTTATATTTGTAGACTAAGTTAACTAGTGTAGTTCAATTAAAAAAAGGCGAAGTACCGATTGTGTGAATAACAAAGTAGGTCTTGCAATACGTAGTTTTAACTGTGTAGTACACTGTTCTTATTTTGGTATCTCCAATTTGAAAAAAACAAATTAATTGGAAGATCCAGATGCTGACAAAAATGAAACTATCTTCTACATGTTCTTGGAGTGTTACACTGTGAGTGAGAGCACTGAAGCCTGCACTTAGACTAATTAAAAAACCTCTGACTGGGGTACTTGAAGCCAGTGTTGCTGTTGCATCACTGTGCTGTGAACTGGCTCCACTGCTGTGCAGTATTAGTGTTTCATGCATGCTATTAAAGTATTTTATAATTTGTGGTTTGGTACAGATACAGCTTAGTTTAATTTTAGAGCATGCTTTCCAAGGAAACATTGATTTTTGTAATTTAATGTATACAGGAAGCTAACTGTTCCAGTTCTGGAAAAGTTAGGAGGAAAAAAAATGAAAAGTTAGTTTGCTTGCTCTAGTACTCTGAATTATTTTTTCTCTTCATAATTTCCTAGATCAGTTCTAGTTTTTGAGGATTCATTTCTGAAACTTCATTGATCTAGGTAAACTGTTCTGCATTTTCAAAGTTGTTTTTAGAATTGAGGTCTTAGTTAAATAAAATGGCTGCAGCTTTTTATTTTTCATTGAGGATTAGACCCTGAGTATAACTATTGCATTTACCTGGGACATTTTTCCCCTGAAAAAGCATTTTCCATAGATGGTAAAATTATTTTTGTAAGCAGTGGATAGCCTTACGAGCTGGTCATCAAAATAGTTTCCAGTTCTTTATCTTCTCAGTCCAAAAAAACTTCCATGTATTATCCTATTTATACAGTTCAGTAATATTTGAGCAAAATGACCAGTTATCTCTTTGCCTTTTTTGTATTATAATGCAATGTTATGCTGTTTGCTTTGTGGTATAGTGTTACCTGTAAGGGCTGCGCCTTTACAGATTTCTGCCTGTGTGTGATCAATAAGAAAATTTCAACTTTTAAATAAAATTATTATAGACTAAAGTGCATGGGAGTTTCCTCTCTGTAAGCATCATTAATAACAAGCTTTTTCTTCTGACTTTGAAGTTGGCAGTCATGTGGACTGTGAAAAACCTGTAATTACACATTGGCTCTTTGACAGTTGTTTGCCCAGGTTTGATTAACAAGGCAAGCATAACAGCAGGAAAAAAAAATTTGTTTAAAGTATTTTTCCTTAGATTAGCTTTACTTCATTGCCATGTCTGCTCTACAGAATTGTGACAGCCTATTTAGTGCCTCAGGAAAAGTAGGATCTACATAAGGTGAATTTTCCACTTAAGTGCTTTATTGCCATATCCTCACGTCTTTATTCTCACAGAGAGTTGGGGGAAATCCCTTTTCCAGGCCTCCTTTATGCTTTATAAAGGAGCATAAGCCTACAATTTGTTTTCTAGTGGCTCTTACATCAAGCTTGGTTATATAAGGGTATCTGTTCTGTAAAGTACAGGAGTGATTTATCATGCATAAAACAGATTAGATGATTTCATAATCTCATCTGTGTGAAATCTGTGGAAGAAAAAAAAAGGCATAAAATAGTTTTTGTCTCCTTTTCCACATAACATTTCAATAGTTAGAAGTTCTTCTAATCCCATGCAAGATATAAGATGTGTGGGCATTTCTATTTTAAGTAATTTCTAGGCCATAATGGATGTCAATGAAGAACAGAAGTAGTAACCACCAGTGTTTGGTTCCATTCCCTTTTAAGCATGTTCTGAAGCCTTCAGACATGTTTGTAGTAGTTTAAGAAGCTATGCCTAAGAGAGTTAGTTTAGATTTATTGAAATTTATGATATAACTGTGCATAGAATCAGGCTTTCGGTATTTCCACCTTTCAATAAGACACCACCAGGGTCTCAGCAAGAGTGTTTCCATAGCCTACTCTGTGGTGTTAGTTGGAGCTGCCCTCTCTGCTACATGCGCTGTCCTGCCTTCCCTTTCTGTGTTGGCAGTAGAACTTCAGCACTTGCAGTTGGTGCTGCTTTTCCTAGAGGTGGTCCTAACCTAGTGCAGTGGCAGTACAGCTTGCTGTCCTGGCACAAGAAGAGGGATGAGGCCTGGAAAAGTCAGTCAGTTTCATGATAGATTCACAGCATTGAAATATAGATTCCTGTGCCTGGTTTTCCTTGTATTTATTTGTGAAATTGCAAACTTCTTGGGCACAGAAGAACCTACACTCCTTTTCCCCGTGCCTCTAAGGAAACTAGATGGAGTGTTTTCACACTTTGAGCAGAAATATGAAAATAAGATGACAGTGTGTGATTGTAGGGTTTTTTTAGGCAATTTGACTTGTGAGCATTTGGTAGGAGAACAGTTGATATGGAACTTTGCTAATATACCGTATATTTGTAATTTGGAAATTCTTGTTGCTCATTCTTCAAAAAGTTCTGTATGCTGAAAGTGTCAACAAATTTCAGGGGTGAAATTAATCTTGCTAACATTGATTTAGCAATGTATTTGGAAGTGGGCTTAAGCTCAAAGTGCTACAGTTTTACTTTATGAGGTGTGTTACAGAGTATTTTGTGATGAGAAATATTTGCTATGGAACTTCATTTCACTAGTATTTCTTTCAATTACCATCTTTTTCTCTTTAAAAGATTTTTCTGCAGTTAATATTCTATTTCTATATTAAAATAAATGTTTATGTATTTTTTCAATAGCTCACAGGAGTCCTAGATGACTGTTTATGTGACATAGAAAGCATCGATGACTTCAATACTTTCAAGATCTTTCCCAAAATACAGAAACTGCAAGAACGTGATTACTTCAGATATTACAAGGTACACTTAGAATGGTATTTTTCTGAATAATTTAAATAAAATGCAGAAAATATAGCAAGAATTGCATATCAAGTCAACTTGCCAGTGTTAAGCTGCCTATTAGAAGCCCACAGCTTTTTAATTTGGTTGAAGCAGGTTTTTAGTCCCTGACAGTTATGTTGGTAATAAGTCTTGTTTGCTGTGTTCATCCTGGAGTCAGTGACAGTAAATTATGACTGGTTTCATTCAGTTGATAAGTCGTAATTTTAAAGATAGTGTCTTTGCAAAAGGCACTGGAAAAGGATCATATTTTAGCATTTTATGACAGCATGAAGTGCTTATCTGCTAAGAAATGTGTGTAATTTGAAATGGAAATATTGGCATGATTTACTTTTCTAATAAGTTACTGTCTTGTTTCTGATTTTAGTGTTTGTTATTATTTTGAAAAATAGGTAAAACTGTTCCTTTTTCAAGTAGTATGTAATATCACTTTTTATTACTTGAAGCATTTTTTGTCTGTATTACTATCTGATGTGCAAATGAAGATTTGAAGCCTGATACTTCCGTTTTCAGATATGCTTAACCTGAAAGTGAAGTTGCATTTTGACTGAGCTAATCAGGTGGCTGCCTGCCACTGGAAAAGAGAGCTCACACTCCCCTAGAGCAGCATCCTGCCCCTTTGATACTTTTACCTCTCAGTTAGAGCAATGCATCTCTTTAACCTGGTAGATATTTAGTTAGGGTGTTTCCATTTGTCATTTGGCAGGGAGTTTTGTTGGTAAAGTTTTGTTGATTTTGTTGGGGTTTTTTTGTTGGTTTTGGGGTTTTTTCTCCTCAGGATATAAGAAGTCATCTGGCCGATCTGGAATCGGACAAATATTAAACTCAGGCAAGATGGGGGTTATGAGTGAGCAGAAGGAGAAGAAAGCACTAGAGTCTAACTTTCTACCTTGAGCAAGCAGTGTAATGTACATTCAACTGCACCTTGAATCTCCTGCTACATGATATAGTTCTAAATTCACTTTTCAGGAGAAACAGGATGTGTGCAACTTCACTACTAATACATCACATAGCAGTGGTAATGAGATTCTCCAGAGGCAACAGAAAGATAGAAAACAAAGTACATGAGGATGAGGAGCAACAGGTATATGAGACTTCATACAACAGTAACTTCATCTTGCAAATTTAGAGCTAATGTTCATTTCAACAGCAGTTCTGCAGATCATGCTCTAAAGGAGTGTTGCAGTCCTGCCTCATCTTTTCTACTGATCTTTGTAATAGATGAGCGGTTCCAAGGGTCTGTCTGTGTGCAGCCCACCCAGCACACTTCACTTAGTACTTCCAGTGGTGGCAGGGAAGAATTCGTGTTGAACGAACAAACTAAGTCTGTCAGAACATTCTTCACCCTTTCCTGTTTCAATAAGCAACGGCTCATTTGATATCCCTGTGCAGAATGATGGAAGTTCTTTTAAGCACATAAATGGATGTGGAAATTGTGAAGGTAGGTGTTGTGGTTTAGGAATAGTACTCTCCACCAAACCACGCACCGCTCACTCTTGTTCCCCTGTTTTCTTCTCCCTCTCCGTGCTAAGTCATGATGGAGGCAAGTATTGGAGACACAAAAGGTGAAGATCATGAGTTGAGATAAGAACAGTTTTCTGGAAACAGCAGTGAGATAAGAAAATGAACAGTAATAGCAACAGTACTAATGACAGAGGGCATAGGAAAAGAAGTGATTCACACAGAGCTGAAAACAATAATAGACAATATCAGACGACTCCTGCTGCCACATTTTCTCCACTGGAAAGAACCCCTTCTCCCTGTTCCCTGCCCCTGGCAATGATGTGTGGTGGTATAGAATATCTCAAACCTTAATACTGAATGGATGAAGTAGTTTTTATTTAAAGGCCAGAAAAAACTTCATGAAGTCTTGCAGAAGTTGTGCTAGGTGGTTTCTAAATAGTAGAACACTTGCCAATGAAGGAAATAAACTTTTTTGTCTCCAATTTTATACATCAAAACACACCAACTGTGGAAACCTCATGATCAAGAATGTCTTTTAATTTGTGAAAGGACTGAATAATACTGTGAGTGATAATAATGAAATACAATACCTCATGCCCTGAAGATGATTGGATGTTCCATGTAGACAGCACATGATTGGTTTGATGAAAGTACAAGTGCTATACAACCTCAGTTTGTGTGTGTACTGCTTTTCAGTGCTCTTCAGTCATTCTTGGACTAGTACATCTTGATTCCCATGTGTTCTTTCTGAATTATTCTGCAGTTTAGGCAGCACGTTATTTTTTTATTTTATTTACAGCATTCCTCTGTGCAAAAACAGTGACTGCCTAGTTACTTATACCTTCCTCAGTGTGTAAGCATTTTTTTATTGTGAGAGTTTGCTTTGAAGAAGGCTGTAATTTAAATGTTTTAGCTGATCTTTTATGATAGAAATTGGTGGGAGGTGAAAGTTTTATATGATGGGCCTTACTGTGAAGGTGATGTGGAATGTAAAACTATTTCGTGCTTTATTTGAAAAGAAATGAATGAACAAGTACAAAACATAATTTTGCATTATTTTTTTCTAGAAATGATGTTTGTGTGTTGAGTAGAGGAAATGAGGGGAGGCAACCTAAAATCTCTGCTTTTATTGTATCTGGGCTTGCAAGGTTTGAGCTGTAATGAGAAGATATTTGTCATCACTTCTAAGAAGTTGTACCATCTGCTAAATGTCTTGTCGGGGGTTTTTTGACTGAGGAATATCCTTAACATTTAAAAATAATAATCTGTTTTTAGTTTGATTTTGAAATCTAAAACCATCCAAGCACTTACTTCAATCAGTAAATTTCAATTCCAATTTAATAGTGAGAGATTTAATTTCTGCTTTAATATATTATGTGTTTGTGTTCATTCACTGGAGACCATTATCATTAACAGTTTTACTGCACAAAGCTTCATCTTATGTAGTTAGAGAAACTAATTAAAAGAATTTAAAGGATTTCCTGATACTGAGAGCTTTTTTTCTACAGTTGCCTTATGTCAGTGTGAACTATAAACTTCTGGTTTTGTATGTTTAGGTCAACCTGAAGAGACCATGCCCATTTTGGGCTGACGATGGCCATTGTTCTATCAAAGATTGTCATGTAGAGCCTTGTCCTGAGGTATGGATTGAATAATATGTAATAGAAAAAGGGGTTTTGGCAAAAAATTTGCTAAATTGCAGTGGTTAGTACTATAGTACTAGCTAATGATACAAGCACTACTAGCAATACTTTCTAGTGAGAACTTAAGTTTAAGTGAAAGTGACAAATTTCTTTTCTATGCCAAAAGTCTAAATACAACCAAAATATTTTAAGGTCTTAGTCATTTTATGGAGAAAGCAGATAGCTTCAAGAGTTAATCTCTTCTAGACTCTAGCGCGGTTTTGCATATAACATGTTGATAAGGCAAAGGAGCAAGTTAATTTTTCAAAAAACAAGTTTGCTTTGACCTCTATAGGAATGATACCTAATTTGTAGTTTTTAATCAAGTATTTCTATGAGCAGTGTAAAAGCTGTGATTTATTTTTTGTTTCTAGAGCAAAATACCTGTCGGAATTAAGGCTGGGAGCTCTAATAAAGTAAGTACTCCTTAATTTTTGAAGTTCTTTCTGTTTTGTTTTTTTAATCCTAAGTTTATAACAGCTATGTGACTTTTTAGTATAAACCTTCAGTGTTCGCATACTGACGAAATAGTTAAGTGATCAATTCCTGTATGTGGCTTTACCTTTTTGCCTTTATGTATAGTAGTGTTTCTGACATAGCTGGTACTGTTGTGTCATTTTGAGTCTGTCATTGCTGGAGAGCTGCTGCAGACTCAATCAATGAATGACAAGGGACAGCAGTGCATGACCACAGAATGCCTGATGCAGAATTGTTGCTTCATTTCTGAGTACAGGCCACCTTTTAAAAAGCTACAGGCTAAGATGCACAGAGGCAGTAGAAGCATAATCTTTTTTAACAATCATAAGTAATCACAACATCTCATATTAAAAGAACCCAAATGATACATGGAGTTCGGCTGTGCCTTATTTTCAAGAGGTCATTAGTCCAGAGATTATTTGGTCATTAGTCTAAAGACAGTTGGGCCAAAGTGGCCAGTGCAAACTTAAGCAGTCAGTCTGTGCTGTTGGCTTTTGCTTGCATCTCTCCAAGCCATCCTTTCTAAATCACCAAGTGATCTTAGCAAAGCTAAAAAGTCAAGAGGCCTAGGAAAAGAGGTCAGAGCAGAAGGACTACCCACAAATCCCACACATCTGAAACACAGTGCCCAAGAATGAGGATTTTAGCAGTTGATGAGTTAATGGTGCCCAAATGAGAGATCTTCCTGTTGAGTGCCTTGACTGTGTTGTAGACACTTACCTCTTGCTTAACTATCGTATCTCCATCCTCCCCAGTGCTTTCTACCTCACAGGGCAGACTGGGTGTAGTTCACCAGATCATTAAGGACTTATGAGCAGGAGTGTTTGCATTAGGTTTAGATCTCATGCCAAGAAACGTTATCAGAGATAGCTGAGATGAATACTTTGTTGTGAATTGATGACTTGTGTGCTGCTGTCTGGAAAAGAGCAGGCAAATCTGTCCAAGCTTTAGCTCAAGAGGAAGAAGTCTTGTTTCTTTTGCACATACATTGTTAACTCACTCTGAAGTAAAGACTACCTCTTCATTTAAAGGTTCCTGGTATTCTGTGAAGAAAAGTCTTTCTCACTGACATGACCTAAATGTCAGTTGTTTGCCGTTCCAGCACAAGCAGCAGTAGTTTTTCTGAAAAGCTGACACTATCTCTGGGCAGCAGATCTTGTGTTTTAGCTGAGTAATGTGTTGCCAGTTCTCTTTTTCATTGACTCTTTTATCTTCCAAGCTTGATTGTAGAGAAAATGACTCCTGGAATGCCATAATGCCTCCTAAAGAGAGGGACTGTAAGACTTTAAAAACTGTTTCACTAAGGGTTCTTTCTGAATTTGAGCTTCCTGATTGATTAATCTTGAGAGCCATAAATAAGGTGTTAAATAGTAACCAAAGAGTATGCTGTTCTTTGGATACTTCACATGAGCATATCAAATTGGATTTAGGAAGTGAAAAAATGGATGCCTTTTGCTTTCACCGCAATAAAGAAGGTCGGATAGATTCTTTGGGAAGCTGTCATTTGCTGTATGTTCACTACAGTGGTTTCCTTTGAGTTGCCTTGCAGGTTGTTGAAACCAGCTACAGTACTGAAAGTTAGGCAATTCTGTACCTTTAATCTGTAGTAGAAGGCATTAATATGTGCTGATTTTCTGGGTGAAATTTGTCCTCAGAATGGACATGAATCTTACCTATGCCATTTTCTTCTTATGGTTCAGTTAAATGATCTTTTGTAGAGCCAATTAAAAATTTACAATCTCATTTAATATCCCTTTTAAGGAAATATCAAATTCATTTTAGTATGAATGTTTTGTTTCAAGGACTGTGCAAGTACTGTGCTATTAGCCTGTGCTAATTTCCCATTTGGGAAGTCTTACACCTTATGGCTTATCTGTAAAGTACTGGATTTTAAAAAAGGGTGTTTTTTTCCCTGAGAACACGTGCATGTCCAGTTTCTGTCTTTCATCTGATAGTGTCGGTGTTGGAAAGCTGAAAATAACCAAAGGCATCTTTTTAATAATGACACTTACAATCTCTTGAATGGATATACTCACAGTAGAATCCTGTGGAGAGGTTTTCTGTGGCTTCTGTCCAGTTTTCCATTGCCTTTCTCTCCTAATGTAGAGGAGCTTGTAAACTTCTAGCTTTATTTAGGTTTTTGTGGGGGATTTTTTTGTTTGCTGAGCAATGAAGAAAACAGTTCTTTTGAATGCTCATCTAGCTGCAAAGACCAAGGTTACACTTGTAAAGCTTCCCCACAGGAGTGCAGTTAGCAATAGAGGATGTCTTTTTCATTCTTGACACCACCATAAGCCTTTTGAAATAGTGCTGTAGAGGCACCCAGTAATTTCCTTTTCTACAGTTCTGTTGCATTTGAGTGCTGAATGCATATTTTGTGGCTAGACATTAAAGCTGTATTAATCTTTAAAGCAAAGGACAGGATACAGTAACTCCAGGTTACAACATTCAACTTCGTAATTTACTTCCTGCCCTTCTTTTCTGGTTTTTTTCCAGTAACTGGCCTTAGGAGATCCTGGTTGGCAAGAACAGATATTTTGTCTTGATCTTGTCAGGGGTCACAGGGCACTGATCCAGCTACTCTTGCTATTAAACACTGGAGAATAGGAAAGACTGGAAACATGTTTTGAAACCTGAATGTTCATTTTGTTAGAAACTTTAAATTTAGGATTCTAATCTTGGCAGTAACCTTTTTTCACTTCAGGGTAGGGATTGGTTTGCAACTCTAGACATGCAGAATGTTTGCTTCAGCATCTCCGTATGTTATTTCATCAGCAGTATGTGTTTCAGTCTAGGTTAAGGCCATTCCTTGTTCCCATTTTTCCTTTTAACATCCATACAATCCTGAAGAATGCCTGCCAAATACAAGAAAATTGAGTGAGAAATTCTTTCTGGAGTAAGCATATATGGGCAAGGTCCCTAACAAGATTTAAATTGTTTGTTTTTTCTAATCTCCTTTGTGTCTTATGTCTTCTGCTGTTTTTCCTCGTGTTGGTCCAGGCAAATGCATTTTTAAAAAGCAAATAATTTTGCTTACTCATCTGAACAGTTATAATTAAATTTATTTTCTTTTAGTGATACGTATTGTGGTGGTACTTTGCCTCTGGCATCTTGACCACAAAACTGTCCACAGAAATAAATTGCTCTTTCTTTTAAAATCTATAATTTATTTGTTTTAATAATTGACCTGAGGTTTAGTCTGGAAAAATACACATACCCCCCCCACCAATCAAAAAAACCCCAAAAGGAGGAAATTGAGTTTATCTTTTAAGACAGCATTGTTACTACCTTTTATTTTCCTAAATGTAGAAGAACTTTCTGAGCTTTAAGCTCACAGACTTAAATTCCCTGCTTACATAACCATATTATTATAGAATAGTGGAATATAATCTTTAATTCTTCAAATGTTTTCCTTAGACGTGTTCCAAAAGTAAGCATTTTAGTGGATTACTTTTTAAAAAATTCTTCAGAATCAAAGTTCAGCTTATACATTTCCATTTTGTCTTTAAAATAAGCAAAATTTGCGTTCAGCTGAAAAAGCTTGTCTTCCAGACCCATGCACATCTGAAGTGGGCTGATGAGCTGGATTAAAGGAAACATGAGGAGAAAATGGCCAAAAATAATAAATATACCTACTAAAATGAAATTAAACTTGGCATATGATTATACTTGCAAAAAAAAATGGTAAATAAGTATCTGAAATACTCCATGTAGGGGGTTTCATAACAAAATAACTCAATTTAATCAAAAGGCAAAACAAAATTTTGACATCTTTAGCTGAATTCCCTGTAGCAGTTAAATTCAGAGTGAAATCAGCCTGATTAACTTAACTGAAAAAAAAATCAAAGTAAGAAATGTTCCAGAACCACAGACTGCTTCTAGAATTAGAGGATTTTCCCTAATACTAGGGAACTCACTGCTAAACTCAGAAAGACCTTTCACAACACCTGTTCTTGAGGATTTCAGTAATTCATTTGCATATTAAATATGACTTTTTTTTACAGTATTCAAAAGCAGCAAATAATTCCAAAGAATTGGAAGACTGTGAGCAAGCTAACAAGCTGGGAGCGGTTAACAGTACCTTAAGGTATGCTGTGATTTACATCAACAGTACAAAAATAGTAAGAAAGGAACATTTTTTTTCCTCTGTCTGATGTGGTGGTTTTTGTTCTTCATACTTCCCATTAGAAAGTAAATGGGAAATTATGCAAGAACATCTGAAAGTAAAGGTATTAAATGATAAGTAGACTTTTTTTGTTGTTTAAAGTATGCTTTGATACTACTTAAAAGAGGTGTCCCACTTTGAGAGAGTTTTGTCCCACTGTTGCACTGATGTGCCTATTTGTGATCATTCAGTTAACCAGATCAGGGAGTTGAATTACTTTTGTTGTTGGTAAAGTTATTTTTAACTTGGATCAATTCTGTGATCTTGCTTATGGCATGGCACTGTCAAGGTTGGGTGGGAGGAGTTCTTCAGGATGGTGCTACCTCTAGGTACAGAAGTCTGTGGAACAGCATCTAGAAAACATAGCACTCTGGTGGATTCCTCACTTTTGAAAAGCAGAAATAGAAAAATCAATTTTTCACTGTTAATGGTGGGATATGGTGTCTTTGCCCACAAATTTCAGCAGTTCTACCTGGTAAAGATTTTGAAACTCTTTCTTGTGCCATGAAAAAATGACAGTTTCTGCCAGGTGTGTGGTGTTTTAGGGGAAGTAAGAAATTATTAATTCTGTTCCATTTCTGTAAGGCAAAAGAATGTGACCATGGAGAGCTAGAGAAAATGTCTTTATGGAAGTAGGATAGATAATTAAACTTGGAAGAGGGCAGGTAATGGATCCTGCAAGTGGGGGACGAGTTTGTGCTTTGCAGGAAAACCTCCATGTTCCCTATCTAGCAGTGCATTATCCTCTTGGTTTTGAGTTGTTTTCCTTTATAAGTTGTATTTCTTGTGGTTATCAAATCTTGCCTCTTGGTAATTACCAGAGAATTTCCTCACCTAATGCCAAGTATGTCTCCTATTGTGATTTGGCAGAAGGTTAGAGGTTTGTCTTGTAGAATTGCCTCTGTTTGTTGCGTTGAGCTGGTGCTAATTTGATCTAACAGAATAGGTTGTTTTTGTTATTTCAAGGCACTTCCCTGCACCCTGGAGCAAGTTCCCAATCTGAACTTTGCTTACATTTTGCTGTCAGTAGTGTGGCATCAGCAGTTCTGTGCTGCACAGTCACAGAAGGAAGGTTTTGGCACTGTTTGTGTTTCATAGTGTGGGAGCTTCAAACTATTTGTCTCTCTAGTACAGTGCACCTTTGAAAATGCTAGAGTGAGTGGAATAACATTGTTAAAATGGCTTAGGACAAATCATATTCATAGAGTACTTTAGCTTAGAAGAGGGATTTAGGCATCTAGTCTCCCAGAAAAAATAAGGCACTAACAATTGTAGCTTTCATTGAAAGTACAGGTTATGAAAATAGGGTGATTCCTTCCTCCCCCACCCTCAAAGTGACAGCTGCTAAAGTAGTACTTTGAAATGTGTTAAAAATGTACTATGAACATATTTTTCCATGATATTACTGAAGAAGAGAAGCCACTGCAGTTTGTTCAAATAATGGTAAAATCTTTGTCTCAACATCAAGTTGACTTTTGAAAGTATTGCAGTTGATGCCTGCTTGAATCACATTGCAGTTAATAAGGAGTAGCTCCATATATTCTCAAGTTTCAGATATACTGACTCAGAATCCACTTCCAAGCTATATGTAGGTTATATTTCTTTCAGAAGCTCTTATTGACATTGTTTATTAAAAATTTTAAAATCAATTTTTTTTTTCCCCCTCAGTAACCAAAGTAAGGAGGCTTTCATTGACTGGGCAAGATACGATGATTCACAGGATCATTTTTGTGAACTTGATGGTAAAATGTTTAAGCTTTTTCATAGTGTTTGTTTTATTTGCTGTCTCACAAAAAATGCAAAAGATCTTGTTTTCTGTACAAATAGCCATTTTTAAGAAGTTTTACTTTTGTTCCAAGTGACAGAAATGTGATAGCTCATATCATACACACCAAGTGCAAATTTTTGCAATTTTACAAGGAGTGTTTGGTAACCTACACAGTGCACATTTACTGTTACCTCCTTTTAGTATATTGAACAGGAGATATTTATGTAAATAAAAAAGATGCTAAATGGGAGAGGGCTAACACTTTTTTAAAAAGCTTCTCACAAAAAAATTGCATCTAGCACAAATATAAGTCAAATGGCTTGTCTGTCTTGCAACTGGTTATTTCTTACTACTATATTGTTTTGTTGCTATTTTACTATGCTTGGATTGAGTTTGTTCCTCTTCCAGCCCTGCTATTTCCAAATGATTTCTGCATCCTCATTTGAAAGGACTTTCTTATTGGTAAAACATTAGGATACTAGATTGTGTCTTTCCTCTCCTTCACGTGTGTGAGTCTTTTTATTTGTTTGTAAGAATCAAAGTTCAAAGGAGTGTTTTTCAGATAAGCGTGGAAATTGCCATCTTGAGGATTGACAACTGAAGTCCTTTTTAACAAATACCTTAGAAAGCTTCCTATGCAAGGAATATTTAGGGCATAATGCTAGATGTTTTCATTTACCTTTAGGCTTGTGTTTGGTGTCATCTGAGAGTAGCAGCTGCAGTGGACTTAGCAGTGGACTTCTCTTTCAGCACTTCTGCTGTGTCTGATCTGAACGCTTTCTATATGAGCTGTTTCTGTAACAGCTGATGAGCATTACTGTACATCTGAACTGTTATGTAGAATTATCTGCTGCTGTCTCTACTATCTTCAAGTTGTCTACATGCACGTTTTAGTAATAATGAGCTGTGAAAGGTATAGTTGAGGAGCATTTATTTTAGAAATAATACTAACTTAAGTAGTTCCTGATTCTACCTCCGTCTCTCCTTATATCATGCCCCGCTGAAGGAGGCTGTCCCCAGCTGTGTTCTTCCAGTGTGGTTTTTTTTTGCACTGGCTCTGGTGTGCATCTTTCTGCATGGTAAGCTGATTAGGTTTACCTAAATAGCGGTAAAGTAAGTGTCCATCTCCCTGCCACCTCCCACGCTGTTGTGATGAACTGGCTTGTCGGGTGAGTTTGTCATCTAGGGCAGGGAGAGTAAGATAAAATAACTACTGGGAGTCATGGGGAGGAAGCAGAAACCCTTGCTCTCTTCTCCTCTCTTCCTGTTTGGCTTAATCATAAACTAGATAAGAGAATTGATCCAGCTGAAAAAACTTACTAACATGGGTCACCTTTCCATCTTTCTGTTCCATGGCTCCGCAGTGAACATAGACTCAGTCATATGTAGATAACAAGAAGAAAAATGGACCCTGAAGTGATCAGGGAGTGTAGGAACTGCTTAGGTTAGCCACACTGTCAAATAAATAAGTAAAGCTGTAATTTGACTTTCTCTCATTTGGCACTCATTGTTGTGTGTCTTGTATCAGTGTCCTTTCTTTGTTTTTGCTGCTGCTGAAGCAATGCTTAACTGCTCATGCAGAATAATTTCTTTTTCTAGAGCAGTTTCACTCTCTGTTTCTGTGGGGTTTTTTGATATCTGAGGAAGTACTACGTGGCACTTCTTGGCCTATTCCTGTGACTAACTCTCTGAACTTTCGGCTTGTATTGTATGTGGGGTTTGTTTAAGCATGATTTGGTCCTGACCTAGAATTTCAAAGAGTGGTGAATTCCTCCTGCTTTTTACTAGTTGTAGCTTGAAACAATTTCTGTTTCTACAGTGTTTTTAAGCAGAGGGAGTCCTGTTTCACAATTTCCTTTGGATAAATTATCTGAAATTTGTAGTGAACTTCTGAGATGAGGGTATAGCTTGTTGAAAGGCTACTTAAGTAACATGCTTCCTGTTGTAACCAGGAGATATATTCTGCAATATGCTGAAAGTTTTGTACAGTTAAGCAATGTGATTCAGACTTTTCTGCCAGTATACGAGGGTATTTGGAGAAAAAATTAGTTTAGCTAATAAATTTACACTATGTACCAGCTACAAGATGTAGTACTTTGATCTTGTCTTTATTAAGAACCTACTGTATGCAGTATACCCATTTCATAAAAGCAACCCCCCCAACTAAATACTGCCAGACAAACCCTAAATTTTGAGGCCATTTAAAACAAAACACTGTTTATGTCTTAGCCTAGGATCAGGGAATACAGTGCATGTCAAGTGTTTATGGTAGATTTAAAGAAGCCACATAGATGATCATCAGACATTATAGAAATTAGAAAGACACAGGAGACTTTGGAATAGATTATGTGCTTTTGAGCTTTGTATTTAGTGTGTATATTGCTGCATTTTTACATACATGGTACTTAAAATCCAACTGGAAGACAGAATAGTATTATATGAGACCTCTTGTTTATATTTGGTTCTGTGAGACTGGTTAAATCTTTTCCAATTGATCACTTAGCACATGTAACAAAATGTTTCCTATTTAGATGAGAGATCTCCAGATGCACAGTATGTGGATTTGCTGCTCAATCCAGAACGTTACACTGGATACAAGGGGCCTTCTGCTTGGAGAGTGTGGAACAGCATTTATGAAGAAAACTGCTTCAAGTAATTGGGAGGGAGAGGAAGCCTGTTTTTTATGCTTGTACCTCAGTTTAGCTAAAAACTGATCTTTGTGTTTTCTAACTTATTTTTTAGGCCTCGATCTGTCTATCGTCCTTTAAATCCACTGGCGCCTAGTAGGGGTGGGTCCTGCCTGTTTTATTTTCCAATGCACTTCTTTTAACATAGTGACTGTTGCAGTACAAGGAATACAGATAGCAACATTCAGTCTGTAGGTGTGCTTTCTGCTTTTTTAATTTCTTCTGTAGAGACAGCTGTACATTTTCAATATTTAGACTAAAGCTTGTGATGCTTTTTTACATACATGCCTAATCTTATCCCTATTAACAGGCTCATTAATGTCAATTAAGCTGATATGAAAACTAAATTGTAAGTCTCAAACTGTTTACAAAGTGTCACAGTAGTTTTCCAATTTGAATGCACTTTTGTATTCTTGTTTCTTTTTTCAAAAAGCATTTCATTTAGTCGCTTCAGTTCATACTTATCCTGGAATAATGTGGTTGTACATTTTTCATCCATAGTGTGCAATGTGTTGCAAGTGTACAAATAATTGCATTATTTGAAGGACTGGACACTTACGAAGAATCAGTTATGTGCAAAATTGTTTAAAAAAAGTATTCTAACAGCTTGGGATTTGTTTTCAAATTTAAGTTGAAAGCTATAACCTGGTGTTTCAAATGAATCAGCTTTCCTCTGTCAGTGTGTCTTATTTCCCTTAAAAATTAACTATTAGCCAAGAGATTCAGTTAAAAAATCACTATCCACTAGAAAATCAAGATATCTCAATATTTATAATTACTAAAAGCTGATACACACAAATAAAAAGAATTTTGAGAATTGTTTATTGCAGAGATCATAATTTCAGGAGGGAACACTGAACTGATTGTTGACCAATGCAATCTAAAGACTATGGCTTCTTCACCATTTTTCTGAAGCTAAAGTACAGCTTTCAAGAATATGTGAATCAGCTACTACTAAGATTTGAATTTCTTAGTGACCTTCATTATTACAATGTGTCAAGTCTTGTGTGGTCTTGAGGAGCAAGAATGGAGTGAAGGAAAGTAGCCTATTTTTTATAAATTAAATAAGGTTTCTTGCACTTCTTGAGTGTTTGTATTAAAGTCTGTGTTTCATTACTGCTTTGCTGTGGAAATTTATCTTTTTAATGCTTATGCATTTCTTTTTTTTTTTCCCTCCAAGGAGGAGATGATGGTAAGTAATCTTATTTTCCTTGACCTGCAGAAATGAAGTAAGCATTAGAGAGTTTTGGATTTTGGATTTATTCACTTTACTGTTATCGAATTAGACAGCAGGAAAGTTATGTTTCTGTTATTGAATAAGAGAGCAAGAGAGTTGGTTTATGCAGGTTATTGATCAGAAAATGTTTTTAATGGACTCATACTTTCTTTTGAAATAAGGGAAAGA
>NW_005054348.1:1652401-1661381 GCF_000277835.1 Geospiza fortis
CTTGGTTCTTATTCTTGAAACAAAGTATGTGTTGTAATAATGTTACTAGTTCTCCCAGAACCACTTTCATACTGATGTCAGATCCCTTAAAAGAAGAGGGACAATTTCTTGTGTATTTTCTTGAATGCCCTTGATTTTGGGAAGATTGGGAGAGAGTGGGGAGAAAGTATTTGACCTGCCTACAGTTAGGCAGGCTTAAAGATTTTTCAGCCAACTGAAAGCTCTCGGGCAAAAGATCTAAGTCTGAAGGAAACCTTTAGGCAGATTAAAGTGAAGGCTGTCAGAGTTGTACTCTGCCATCATGTCTTTCACCAGCAGTGCAAATAATCAAACCTGTGCTTCCATACACTGCTGAATGCCCTGACCAGTAGCTTAGGCATGCTCGGTCTTGTATTTCTCCTCTTCTGTCCCCAAGAGATTTAAACCAACCTCCAAGTTAGCTGCTTCAGTGCCTATTCTCATTTTAATAGCTAGGTTATTTAACTTCATGGTAAATTAGATGGCAGCTGATGTTGTATGCATAGTAATATAAAGATGCTGTAATGTTGAAAATGAATATTCTTCATTTAACTATGTACTTTGTATTTACAGGAGAATCTTTCTACACATGGCTAGAAGGTAAAGGCTCTTGGATGAGTTAATGTAGTGTTATATTCACTAGAAGGAACACTGTAATCCTTTTTTCATCTCCTCAAACATTTTTCATAGTGTAGGCTTTTTCGTAAATTGTGCAGAGCTTTCAAGTGTTGTTCAAATACCTCCTACCTTGAGGGTCTTTAAAAATCTTCTCATTTACTTAGCATACTCCTTAAACACTTAAGTGTTTTATCTTTCATAAAGAGGGAATTCACTTCATTGCCAGTTACTTTGAATTTTCTGGTTACTTGAGGCATTTAAGCAGAGGCATTATTACTAGTAATATTGGTAAGCATTATTATTTGGAAACAGCTTTAAAGAACATTAAAGATTTTGGTGGCTCTGTTCCCAGTTTATAATCCAAGTCTGTGCATTTAGAAGGCAAAGCAGTTTTCTTTTTATTCATGTTGAAATGGAAATTATTATTTCAGTAGTAGCAATCAAAATCCCATTTTGGAGGTGTGCAGAAAATTAAGTGAGTCAAATGTACTTACTTTTAAAATTAGTTCATTCTGCCTTTCCTAAGCCTTTACTTGTCTGGTGCTATTGCAGGAAAGCATATAAATTTACATGCCTTTAAAATGTAATGTCTAAGTGAGGACACATGTCACAGGTAGGCTTCACCATCAGCTCTTCCTGCTTCCATTTGTGGAGACTGGAGTGGCAGGAAAGTTGCCCAAATGTATTTTTGAGAGGAACAAACTCTTAAATTTCAAGTGTAGTCTCTAACTTTGGTTCTAATTGGAATTATAAGTAATTTCTGCATATAAATTATATTCTGACATCTCAATGCCACTGTATTTCCATTTATGCTGTAGAAGTCTGTGTTCATCAAGTCATATTTTCCAAGGTTTTGTCCTGTGTATTAAACTCTTCAGTGACTTTGCAGTACAGCTATAAAGAGGTATTTTTGCTGTTTTCCAGTGCTGTAAGATTTTCTGGGCCTTTTGGTGTTTTTCTTTAGGGCCACTCCTCTAATTCAGTGGTAGCTCTAATTGTAATTAAGATGGGTCACAATATATTTCTGATTTCCAGACTGTCAAAATTCAACGTCAATTCAAATTTATTGCTCAAACAGTGTAGGCATCTTATTTTTGTGTGACAAGTTATCTGTGCCAATTGTGCAGAGCCTTATTTGACTCTGTTTGCTAGAACACTAAAATAGCAAGCAAGAAATGTCAAATGTCATTAATAGTATTACTTATATAAAAGAATAGGAGGTAAGCTTTTCCTATGATGGCTATAAGGACTTATTAACAATACTCAAGTGCTGTAATTGTAATTCTTGAAAGTCAACAATGCAGACTTGCATCATTAAAATGTCAGGGTATATTCATTTTAATGAATTATTTCCTGTATTTAGTTTGGTATCTGTTTGTCATTTTTCCTGGACAGGTCTGTGCCTTGAGAAAAGGGTGTTTTATAAACTCATTTCTGGACTCCATGCTAGCATCAACTTGCATCTGTGTGCAAATTATCTTCTTGAAGGTATGTCTAGGTAAAATTGCTGAATGGAATTCTACAATATCTGTAGTATGCATTTTGTTTTTTCTTAAAATTGTTGGGGTTTGCTTAGTTGATTTTATGTTCTAAATGTGTCTCTTTTACTACCCCTGCCCCCCCCTTTTTCTTCCTCTGTGTAGAAACGTGGGGGAAGCCCCGCTGGGGACCAAATGTGAAAGAGTTCACTCGCCGCTTTGACCCTACTGAAACGAAAGGAGAAGGACCAAGGAGGCTGAAGAACTTGTATTTCTTGTATCTGATAGAGCTGCGTGCCTTGTCCAAGGTTGCGCCGTACTTTGAGCGTGCCGTTGTCGACCTTTACACCGGCAACGGCCACGAGGATGCTGAATCTAAAGCTCTCCTATTAGATATCTTCAGGGACACCAAGTAAGGCATGAGGGGTTTTTCATCAGCAGTTTGAAATTTTTAGTTATATTTGGAAGTGAGAACAGGTGGCTCCTTGATAGGATAGGACAGGAAGGAGTGTGGAATGAAGAAATAAAATTTAAGTAATGGGAGAGATCAAGGGGAATTTGTACATTTGATAGGACAGATTAATAGTTTTGAGGTTTGAATATACCAATCTTTAAAAACAAACAAAAAGCACTCAAAAAACCCCAAAAAACTCAACACCCTAAGCTACTTCCTGTGTGTTGTTTTTTCTGATTCTTCAGTATAAGATGCACATGATTTATTTTGAAAAGAAAAGTAGTACATACAGTCTTTTAATGGTCCACTGAGTAATTCAGCTTTTATCACAGACTCAACCTCTGGTAGTTTGGCCATCCCCTCTTCCTTCTATTTATTCCATAATGTTCTTAAGTTCAGTTTCTTTGCTCTCCTTTTTGCTAGTTTTTGTGATTGGTAACGTGTGGTTTCATTGCTGTCCCTTATCGTGGTCTTGCTAGGTAATTGAGATGTAGTCAGGCAATGATCAGTTGGAAGGCAAACATTAAGCCACTTTCAGTATTAATTTGAACAAACTCTGAATAACAGATTTCAAGTTGCAGTGATTGCACAGTAAAACCAATACCACTGAGTATTTTAAGGCCTAATCTGCAAGAACTCTGAAAAATATCTTACACTGATGGCATCAGCTGCTTACCAAGCTTAATTGAACACTGTAGGTTATGCTAGCATTTGTTTTGATTGCATTTTGTCTTTATTAGGTCCTTCCATATGCACTTTGATGAAAAGTCCATGTTTGCTGGAGATAAAAAAGGAGCCAAGTCACTAAAGGTAAAGCTAGTTTTCTGAATGACATCCAAAATACCTGTTTTGGAGTTAGGCTGTGTTACTTTGGAAAGCCCTTCTGCCTACCACAAACACGCTGCTGAGAGTAAGATTTTATCCCTGCCTTTTCTAGAGCTGTATATGAGGCCTTTTAATCAACTTAAAGGTGCTGTCCTGGTCCAAGAAGACTGAAATCTCTGGCTTTGTGCCTTGAGTCTGGCATCAGGACTATGGTGGGGCACATGAGTATTACCAGTAAATGCAGTGGTGCTTATTTTCAAGTAAAGTAACTGTTTCATAATTATCTGGATAAAAAGAACCCACCCAGTCATGTTTGCTTTACAAAATGATGACTTATATAATAGTACACAATATACAGTACAGTCTCATAAATATGATATTTAACATTGGAAAACCTAGTTCCTAGACATGGGAACCTAATGGGAATGCTGTACCTACCCATCAGCTTCTGGTGTTAACATGCCACTGGTGTAAATTGCAATTCCATAGTTGGTAATGAAGTTCTGTTTTAATATTTATTAACACTTACAACACTATTTCAGTAGTGGTTTGGAATGTCATCAGCATTACAAAAAATGCTATTAGAAAAGTGGCAGTGTTTTATCAGCCCACCTAGTGGTTTTTGGACTTTAAAAAATTGGGATCAGCTTGGTTAGTTCTGCACTGTGCTTGCTCCTGCTCTGTCTGAAGTTGCACAGCAACAATCTACCCATAGTTTTGAAAATATCTTTTGTGAATTGTAACTTGTTTGTCAAAAAGATGGTTTGTTCAAAAAGGATTTGAATAATGGAAAAAAAATGGTCAGGGACACAGATACAGTACTTATACCTCAGAAAATTTCTAGAAAGTTGGTAGGAAATCAGTGTATAGAATCCAGGCATTACCCTGCATATTCTGTATTTTTGAGAGATTTTTTTTAAGAATTAACTGTTAGAAGTGGCTTGAAAACCAGATTCTGGATTTACATGGATCTTGGTTGTGGCCTGGCTACATAAAGCAATGGTTTTGTTCAGTTTTGGTTAGAGAATTGATTTTCTAATAGTACTACATTCATTAATGTTCTGTTTTTGCAAAGCTAAGATGTATGTTAGCTTAAGCTTTTTTATTTTGTTTTTAACTGATAGGAAGAATTCAGATTGCATTTCAAGAACATCTCCCGCATAATGGACTGCGTTGGATGTGACAAATGCAGGCTGTGGGGCAAGCTGCAGGTACAGTTTATTTTGTGTAGGTCTGTGTGTTCTGGGAGGGGCAGGTCCCAAGATAAGCATCTATTTCATTCTGGCAGAATACCTCTTACCTTAGCATTCAGGCTTTCTGCACATGGTTGGTCCTTGGTATCCTTACCTATATATTAAAAATAGATGTATGTATAATTTACCATTAAACATTTTAATTTTTTTTCAATTTTTTTATTTTGTTTAGTCAACAGCTGTGTAGCTTACTAAAAGGCAGAGTTTGTGTTCTAAAAGTTACTTTTAAAGCAGATGCTTCATGGTGAGATATTACTAACAGTCAATATCTTACCTGTATTCAGTGATCAGAGGAGCCTTGTAGAATCACTTATGGGAAACCTTCCTTTAAACACAGCACTTTCTTGTTAGGGAATCGAGTGTGATATTTAACTCCACAAACTGAGGTGTAAGAAAAAGAAATAATGCAGATTTTCACAGTTTATGCAGAGGGCAGCAAATGAATGCAAAGTTGCCCAGTAATGCTGGAAGTTGAAAGCCAGTTTCAATTTCTTAGCTCCTACTATTTTTATTTTACTGACAACAGTATTTTAAATCTCAAGACTAATGTTAAGTCCAGACTGAGAAAAGTTATTTTGGAGTGCCTGTTGTACTATACCACTGTATTACATTAAACTTATCAGAGTGCAATTTTCAAAGAGTTTGCAGCATCAAAAATCTGTTGGTCCCTGCTGAATTTCTGGAGTTCTGCTTATCCTGTCCTAGTTAATACTTCTGATCTATTGTTGTTGTTCCTCCTCACTAAGAACTAAAGAAGGCCAAATTTCCTGACCTATAAAATTCCCTTGTAGCCAGCTTCAGCCACTTCTTGTCAAAGCCAGTGGTTGCTTATGTAACTCAACTAAAAGTGAAAATAAGAAAATCTGCTTCTGTTCTATTCCTGCGTAGAAAATAGGGGTTGAAATTGAAGCTGCGTTGTTTGCCACTAGACTTGAAGGTGGAAAAAAGTGCATGTGTTGTGATACCTCATAAAAAACTTAGTTTGATTTCAAAGGGAAAGGGGAGATGTGCTCCTGCAGGAGTTGGGGCATCTATAAGTGAGGGATAGAAGGGACTTGAAGTTGTGTAATGGACGTATTTTCATATGCATAACCAAGAAGAAAAGAGATGAGAAAAGAAGAGATGATGAAGAGCAAGTATACTTGAGGAAACAAATGCAAACCTGGTACACAGTTGCTGTCATGCAATTGTATTAGTGCCCTGGTTTTTGTACAGTTATTTGGGTTGAGGGTCAGTATATAAGAATTGGTACTAAAATTTACCTAGATTAGTGTGTTTTTATTTTTTTATGGTTTTATGAGTACTTGAAGGAATGATTTTACTGATGTTAAAACATTGGACTTTTCTTATAGACTCAAGGCTTAGGAACTGCTCTGAAGATCTTGTTTTCTGAGAAAGAAATACAGAGCCTTCCTGAGAATAGCCCATCAAAAGGTTTTCAGCTCACACGGCAAGAAATAGTTGCTCTTGTAAATGCCTTTGGAAGGTAAAATGTTATAATTTTAATAGTAGAAAAATATAAAACTTCAGTGCCAATACTCAGTTTCTGTGGAAAGAAGGTATTGTACATGTAGCTGTAGGTTTTGAAAGGCTGAATTACTACCAGTAATATTGATAAACTTAATGCCTTCAAACTGAGTATTAGCCTTAGTCTTCATTCTGTGTTTGGATCTAATTCATCCTCCCTGTCTCAAGTCTCATAAATCTGCCTTCTGCAGGATGAAACTTAAGTCTCTTAAATGTAAAAAAAAATAATCAAATTTATCTCCTTCAAATGATGAAACATTTTAACAGCTTTAAAAGAAGTTTACATAGAGCATGCTTTGCTCATTATGTTAGTTCTTCATATCTTGAATACAACAATCTGTTCCTGTTTAAACAATCTATTTAAACAATCTGATAAAAGAATGTAATAAACTTAACTACATGTGGTTAGGGATTTTTAGAAGTTTAATGAAGCTGAGATGATTAAACATTATATATAAACTTTAATCCCTGTCATATATTGTGTTAATATAAAATGGAGAGTCAATAGACCTTTTGAGAACAGAATTGTGTCTGAGGAAAAATCTAAAGGAAAATGAATGTGACAATTTGTACTTCTCTTTTGCTGAATTGGTAACACTTTGATGGTTTTTATTTTACAGGCTTTCCACAAGTATAAAGGAGTTGCAGAATTTTAAAATTTTATTACAACAAACTAGGTAATGAAGGTCTTTGCACAGCCTGATAGTGAAGATCTTTTACATGACTGCATTGAGCAGAAGGAACTGATCCTTACAGGACTCACATGAACTGATAAAAAGTAAAATCAAATCCCAACTTGAATATTTATGTTTCAACTAGGAATGGTTATTAATTAGAAAATATATTTATGAATGGAATATATAGTTTTTAAATGTGTAAATTATGCTGATCTGTTTATTTTTTAAGTTTTCTGCTCACAGTTCTGTTGTACTGAAACTTCATAAATTTTCTTATTTCCTTGTCTTTCTGAGACAGCTGTTTTATATGAAAACAAATGTACCTCCACCCTGACTTGGCCTGTCTGGAAAGGGGGGATCACTTCTTGTGTCTCCCCATTTACTGAGCTTCAGTATATTCTGAGGATATGGTATGTTAGTTCTGACTGTCAAAAGGAAGTGGGGGGGGGAACCTCCAAACAAACAAAGAAAAAAATAACAACAAAAAAAACTAACCACAAAAAAGAAATAAGGCTCTTGCTGAGTTTTAGCTTCTTACTGTAATAATGAACTTACTTAAAAATAGCAAATTTACTGAGCAGAAATTTTTTCATGCTGGGCTTCTTTGCATCATGATGATACCAATTTTTTTACCCTTGTCTTGTGCTTTTCAGCACTTTTTTTTTTTTTAATTACTACCTTGTCTCTGATGCAGCAGAGTTGAAAGTGACTTTTCTGTAGCCCCTTGCTGCAGCCCCTTACCTGCATTTACTTGGAGGTAGAGGTCAGGACAGGGGGAGATGGTTAGTGGAGTGCTGCTAGCTGAAAAACCTCAGTCAATCAAATTTCTGTTTACTCCGTATTATTTTTCTAGATTGTAATCACAAGTTCAGTTTCCAAAAGTTGTCTTTTTAGTGTCTTAAATGTTAAAATAGCACACTTGGTCTTTGAGCCATGGAAATAAATTTGCTCTTTATGAGTTATGTTTTAGTGCTATGTTAAAAGGTCAGTGTAAAAATAACTTGCTTTTGTAGTCACTTTTAAAAAAGATGCTTTTTAAAATTCATAATCATACTGACATTTAATGCCACATACTCTATCTATGCAAACCCATACTGTATCTTCTTTTAAAGGATATTCAACATAAAAAAACGGGTATGTTAATAACATTACTTTCATAAAATAAGAAATTACTCATGTATCATTGTCCACAAATGTCAGTGATAACTTACCAGTGTCAAAACAGAATTCAGAAACAGCATTACCATTAGTAGCAACCAAATATTGGTTTAAATTTAAAATGAAGTAATAATTTCTTTTAAACCAGCATGTTTAAAAATGAAGTTAGATGTTATGAATGTAGGAAGTGCTGGTGCAGTGTAGATACATCTCTTGTTTTTAAAAACAAGTCTTCACAAAATTAAGTGCTCTTAAACATTTTTCACCCTATTAGATACTGAGTGACCTATTTATATAATTGATTGTAATTGTATTGGCTTCCATACTGTGTTCCTTTACAGCTGAAATTTTCTGAAGGCTGGAATACACTCTGTCCTTTGTTTCCAGACTAGCCTCAAATTTCTACCTGACTGGAAATGAAATAGTCTATTCTGCTGACACTTGGCTTTTATAAAAAATGCTGTTGCTTAAGAAAGTTAAACCCTTTGTGTCAAACTGGGATGGATATGCTAAATGACATTTAAAAGAATAGAAAGTTAAATAAAAAAAACAAACAAAAAAAATCCAAACCACCCTTATGAAGTTTTGGTGATAGTTGCACAAATTGGCAGTGAACTGGTATCCCAGTGGAAGTTTCTGTTTAATCTTATAGGTAATTGGACATGGTGTTAGGGGAAGCTGATGCCAGTTTGGGGATGTCATGTTTTTTCCTAGTAGCCTCTCTGCCTGTGGGCACCTGTGTCTGAGCAAGTCATCACAGGCTTTTGTTTTCTAGTTAGGCAGAAGAGCAGGAGGTTTCTAGGTGGATTCATCTGGCCTCTTCCAAGCTCTGTATTTGCACCCTCAGAGTTTATTTTTCTCTATTAAATTGAAGTGGGAGTCTAGGTAAGTTGCACAGATGTGAACAGTTCTGTTTGGTAGATGAGTTACACAGAGTACCCAAATCTTCTGAGTAATTTTATATATTGAAAG
>NW_005054348.1:1661391-1674083 GCF_000277835.1 Geospiza fortis
AAGAGTGTAATTTTTAATTGGCTGTTAGTTCTTTGCCTTTTGGATAGACCTGCAAGGGCTAGAACTGTAGCCTCACTTGTGTGAGGAGTGCCCTATAACTGGGATTTATCTGTATTGTTACATATTATAGTGCCTAAAGCTTTAGGCAGGATTTTCTAGTTAAAAAACAAAACTGTATGACTGCATTGCCCCAGGAAGGACCTAAGTCTCAGAAATGTTTCTTCCTTTTTTCCCCTTCCTGTGTGGGGAAAGTGAATTGCTTCCAGCCTCCTCCTGGGGATGCAACTTGCTATTTATTTTTTCTTTTTCCACCTGTGCCTGGCTAAAATCAACAGACACTGAAGCAGAATCATGCACTTGTTCTTGGGACAGGTGAGAGATTCAGGCATGCAGATCCTGGACACCTGGTCCTTGCAGCCCTCGTTGGCACAAGGTAAATACTGTTGGGTAAGGACATAAAGAGATGTGAAGCTTTTCTTCTTTTCCTTTGTGTCACGGGAACACAGGAATGCAACTGAACAGCAAATTGTGTGTGTAAGTTCTGTTGCACCTGAAGGTACATATCTCTTGATGATCAAATATGGAAGGCATTTCACTTCACTGTCATTGTAGAGATAGGACATAAGATTTTTCCTGTAACAAATGTAGTTGAAACAATTTTCCTGTCACCATCTTTTTTACTGTATTTGATGTACATTCTGTGACTATGCTGCCTATGAAGTTTTGCTGTGTGAGTTTGATGACTTAGTTCTTTATATGTTAAATTAAATTTTAAAAATTTACAGCTCTTTTTTTATACTGAAGAACAAGGTTAATTACACCGTCCATGATCTGTAAACTATTTTAAATTCCAGCTCCCTGTTGGAGATCAGCTTGTCAACACTGTCTGCCATTCATTTCAGAGTAGCAGTACATTTTCTTGTACAACTGACACAATGATTGTAATCCCAGAGGTAGTGAGAAGACAAAGACAAAAATGTTTAATTGTTCCCAAGTCATGAAGACTTGTGTGAAATGGTGAAAAAAGACTTGGTGCAAACTACATAGGTAAAAAGTAGGGCACTTGCTGAATAACTAGTTCTTCAGTGCCTGAGAAGGTAGGTCAGAATATAAATTTAAAACAATGAAATATAGAGACTTGTGTAAGCTGGAATAATAAGTGTTTTCCTAGTTTTCAGCTGATGATCTGTGCTGTCATTGTATGTGCATGAAATACACTGTGCCACATTTTCTTGAGTTGTGTTTGATGGTTGGGTTGCCTTTATCTGACCTTGCTTTGTGCTTTTCTGGGAAATGACCTGTAATATGTTGTAAATAATCTTGATGCTCATGTTTATAAAGTAGCAATCAGCAATTCATCACTTTACAATTTCTCCATATAGCTATCCTATTAAAATGTAATATTTATTAAAATCAGAATCAATGTTGGAACTGCTTATTGAGATTTAAACACTTCTGAATCTTTGCTATGTTTGAATCTACAAAATGCAAATTAAAGTATTTTCTGCTACACCTTCTTTTTGTGGATGTAATTTTTTGGTGTTTCATTCGAAAATATATTTTTGCTTTTCATTTATCTTTCAATGACACTTGGTAGCTATTACATAAATTCCTTTTGTAATAGTCATGTAAGATTAAAATTATGAGCAGATTTTCACTCTCACTTAAATTTCATTCAAAAGATGAAGGTAACCTGTATATTTCTTGCTGTTGACATTGCACTGTGGTGTGTGTGCACATCAGGAATCCATTGTAGAATTACAGTGTGTTTCTATATGAATATTGCCAAATATAGTCCCTGCTTAAGTCCAATTGTTTTAAGATACAAAAAGGCTTATTTAGGAATTAAGTCTGTTCTGCCCCTTTCTCGGAATATCTTATAAAATCAGTTTTGTGAATTATTTTTGGTTTGTTCATCCAATGGGGGTCTTCATGTTGAAATTATTTCCCTAAAAGGAAAATAATTGTCTTTTTTCTTCCATGTATGCATTTTTAACAAATTATCTTACTGAAAATTTGATAGAGGTATTTCATCCTCAGCTTAGGTGAGTAAGTGCCTGTTACAAGGGTGATGATAAATTAAAATTAAGATCTTACCTCTCACATTGTTGTTCAAATCTCCTGTGTTTTAGAATTTTTAGGTCATTACTATGGTTGGTTACAGTCACTTGCCACTTTTTTTGTGTGCATACTGAGCATAGGGCTGAAGTTTGTTCTAAGTGCAGAATTCTCTTACATTTTTACTGTGCAGCTGTAACTGCTGTGAACAAAATGAAATTTCTGCAGACTTCTCTTGCACTGGGTCTTCAGGCAGTTTTGTACAAACATGATTGTAGAACTCCAAAGGGTTTAATAAAATTTCAGTTCTTCTCCCAACCCAGGGTTACTTCTTTTAATCTGACTTTAATTGGCATTTTTTTCTTCCATGAATATATGTGAAGAATGCAATGTTAGCTTTGGAGGGCAAATAGTTTACTTCTGCTGGAGGCAAGGCTCATGCTTTGGCTTTCCTACAAAGACCCCAAAACCCAAAGATGCTGTGGAAGTCTTGATGTGGGAGTATGGCACTGCTCTGCCTTTGGCTTTCAAGCAGATCTGATCAGATCTACTCCTCATCCCTTCTTTTTTTACCCTGTATCTTCTCTGTGAAATGTGCACAAGAATTCTCAACTACTTGTACTTCTTGAAGTCGAGCATGGGGAAAACATGACACCCATCCACCATTTGGGGATGCTGTAATGCACCTCAAAATGGAATACTTTTATAGAAGTAAAAGTTACTGGAAGTAGTAGATTTTTCTCCTGGGAAAATATGGATTGAGTTACAGTATTTGTTCCACATAGATAAGGAGAAAGAGATGCTGGGGATGCAGAGTTCTTCACTGCTGATAACTGGGCATAATACAAAGACCTGAAGTAGAGTCAAGGTTTCTGTTTGCCTTAGATTGGTAATAATTACTTTTAGGCTTACTGTCTGCAACATTGCATCCTGGAACAATATTTATCCACCATTACCCCCCCAGAGCTCACTAATTTATCCCTGAAGATAAAAGGCTGAAGCACAGCTTTTCTGCTTGCTTGTTATGCAGAAAGGCACTTTTGAGGTTCTACTGCTTTATGTACTCCTGGCTCTTGTTCTATTCCCACACTGCAATTCTCAGGTTTTTAATAAATAAGTCTGTTTATTTATACTGTTCTATGTATCCCTCTCCCTGGTGAGGTATTTGACTTACCATGTTACCTTACCATGTAATATACATAAATCTGATTGATGGACATGATTGCATAGCTTTACTTTTTCAAGCATACAAATTTTCAGCTTGTTTTGCAGTTCACAGTGCTCCAGTTAGAGCAGATGCCCACCTCCACTCTTATGAGACTGTCCCTAAAGCTGCTGAGAAGATACAATTTTCTTACTTCCTTAGAAGAATACAGGGTACAGATAACTTCTAGCCTCTGACTGTCACACCACACTGAGTAAGCAGTGACATCCAAAGAGTAAATTGTGCTCTGAGAACATAGCAATAACTTGAAAACACAGTATTTAATTGGGTTGATATTGTTTTCTTACAGGCTTTTATGTGCACATAAAAATTGCAACTGTCATGCATTTGAAAAATCTATTCATGTGTTTACAGTATACTGATCATAATAATGTATTTCTAACTATACACAGTGTAAAAATAAAAATACTTAGAAAATAATTATGCCATTTCACTTCATGAAATTTGCTCTTTTAAAATGAGCATAAAATGATTAAATTATACCTTCTAACAACTCTATTCAAAGCCAAAATACCATGGCTTAGAACAAGGTATTAATTGGAACAGTCTTCAAAGTTTAAATCATTAGCTTATACTTCTCCTTGAACTATGAAAAGCTCATGGCAAGGTTCTTCATTTATGTGTGCATAGGAAAATTTCTAAAAACCAAAAGGTGAAGAAAAGTTGCTAAGCTTTGTTTTTCAGAATATTGGCTTTAACACTAGAATGTCCTAGAATGCTGTAGTTGATTGAAGTTAAATAGGGCTCGGCCGGTCTGTGTCCAGTGCTGGATCTTGTTGGAGGGATCCTATGTAAGCCATGAAGCTGTTGTTCTGATGGCTCCAGTCATAGTAGTCTGGAGAGAAACTTAGAAAGAAAATAGAAGAATTAGTGACTGGCAGATTGGTTCTTTAAGCACCTAGTTAAAGAACACGGGCAAAATGCAATTATGTAGAGATAGTTCTCATGCTGAAGTGCAAAAATAAACCCCCAGCCAGGGGACAGGCAGCTATTTATTTTTCCAATCTGTCAATTATTTTGGCCCAAGTGTTTATTATCTATTTCCTGATTCTCTCAGTTCACTAAAGACCCCCCTCCAACCCCTTCTGATTTGCTGTTCCAGAAGGTGTTGGAAAATCCCAGAAATGGCGCTGCTCATTCCTGCCACGTCCTGGCACTGCAAGGAGATCTAAACCTCCTGTGTCTGTGTCCCAGAGCCCAGGACATGGATTGCAACTCTGCCATGCTGTCTTTTCTCCCATGAGCAGCATGACACAGTGCATGTGGCTGGTTTGGCTTCCACTGGGAGCTGTGCATGTGTTACCAGTGTGGCTGGTTCCCTGATGGCTCAGTGTGGAAAACGGTGCCTCTGGCTCCAGGATGGGATACCAGGCTGGCTCAAAACCATCTCTAGCATCCTCCATAAGCTTAGTTACTATGTGAAAAACTAATTAATGCAGGAATAGGATGACTGATAACTGTAAATAGTGAGTGTGCAACTTTACTGAGCCATGGTCTGGGCTCACAGACAGTGACTACACTGTCTCACCTGAATGAGTGACAAGAACTAGATCTGGGTTACATTAATCTATTCATATCATAGTGTAGGTACAGCAACAGCAAAGGGATAACATGACTGAGACTCCTTTCAGGGCAGGATAGAGTGCTGTCAGTGCCTTTCCTTCTCTGAATTGGGTGCTACTATTTTTCATGTGAACTGCTCCTTCCTGGACTGGAATCCTTTCCCAAACATCACATCTGTGCAGAGAAGACAGAATTTTTGTGCCAGTTCGGGTTGTGTGGGATTTCAGCAATTTAGTGGATTTTTCTAAGCTTTCACCATGTGGGAAAGCTGATGCTCCTTTCATTTTAGGTCACCCTCGAGATATTTAGCCATGTTACAGGGCAACCTAAGTTGAAAGGCCTCTCACTACAACCCTCACAAGCTGCTGCCTGTGCTGTCCAGCTTTTCCTTGCTCTGCCTGAGCAGGGAGACAGCTGTTTTTCTAGGCAGTCTTGCTCTCACACTTGAATTAGTAAATGGAATTTTTGAAGCCACTCTTGGAAGAAACAGAGGACGAAACAAAGTTCTGACCTGAGTTTTTCAATGAGCAGTACATTGGTACAATTCTTAAATTATGTAACTATTTTCATTCTTGTGTCTTTATGGTGTCTGCAGTGCCCTTGGACCCCCACATTCACTCAGTGCTGCCTGTCCACTTCAGCTTCCCCTTTTGCTTCCCCTCACCCTGCTGGGATTTACACAGCAATTGCAGCTAGACAATTCCCATCCGTCTTCTGTGGTGTGTCAGAGTTCCTGCTCCTCCAGTTTCTGTTTTGGGCAGCAAGAGGTTCACTCTTGTGTCTCACCTGCCCTGTGCCCCCTGTGGTGCAATATTCCAGGCCAGATCATCGTCACTGTCGTATCTGCGGGGATTGTCAAAGAAGTAAGACCTGGGACTGAAGCCATGGCTTGGGACCACTCCTGCATTGGCCTGAGGGAAGGGAAACCTCAATCAGTATTTGCAACTTGTATCAAATAGCTGTTTATCAATTGCCTGGTACCTGACTTCCAGAAGAAGTTGCTGCCAACTTACCTCATGGTTTCCAAAATAAAACACATAGTTTTGCATTTGCTGAAGACAACTGAAATAGTTTTGCATTTACTGTTCACGTCTACCAGCATAGTGATATTCATCTCAACAGCTTTTTATGTATCCTTATTTCTTAGCTAGCACCTGACCTTCTGAAGCCACCAGTCTGCATTCAACCTTTCTGCTGAATTCCTGTCCATCCAGGACACTTCATGCTTTCAGGCAGCTGACTTGAAATGAGCAATAGGAAGCTGCCGAGGAGCTGAAGGAAGTGTATGAAATATCTAAAGAGATTTGATTTTTACCTCCCACATTGCTAACACTCCTTCCTGGTGCCTTACCTCCCTTACCACAGGAAATGATCATGTTGAAACTTGGCATCCTGCTTAGTGAAAAGTCCCTTAGGCCCTCACCAACCAATTTCAGTATCTAATCTACAGTGAGGGTCAAATGTGCTGTGAGGGTCAAATCCTGAGGTCCGGTCCTTTGACAAAACAGGGAAAGGAGTGTACATATAACTCTTTCATTGACAAAGCATTTTCACAACTTTCATTTACAAAGCATTTCCCTGTGAATCAGAACAGAAAACATACAAGATGCAAGAAATCAGTTTGATTTCAGGAACAGTGCAGAGACATCTAAGAACCTGCTGAGCCTCAACCACTGATTCACTGCTCCCATCCCCAGGGAAGAGGGGTTTGCTGTGCCTGTGGATAAGCCAGGATGACATTTTCTCCCAGCCTTAAAAAGGAGATCAGTTTGATCTCCCCCTTTACTTTATGTGTTAAATAACTTTGACAAAGATGGAAAGAGGATTAAGTACATCTCTGTCATGTCCCCATTTTCAACATTTGTATGGTTAAAGGAATGGCAAGGCATAGGGCCACATGCTGCTGTAACCCTGTGTCAGCACCAGAGCCAACAGACAGCTCATTCCAGGCTATAAGCACTTATTATTTCAGTGAATTATTTCATATTCACTGATTTATTTCATATTTGAGTAATACTCAATGCAGGATGCCTCTATTCAAAATTTTTGTTTCTGAAGTTCCAAATGAACTATGAAACCAAAGAACTATTTCTCAGGATCGTTTATTAAAAATTAAAGAATAATTTTGATTTTTACCTAATCAGACTTGTTGTTATGATTTTTTTAACTAAAGGAGGGTTAGCTTTAATTCTAACCCCATGCTTTCTGGCCAAGTAGCAGCCTATTGAATGCATTAGCCTAAAATCCTGTGGCCCTTAGTCTCCCTCTTGTGGCAACCTCGCACTGTAGTTCAGTTTTCTCTCGCTACAATCTCTTCATTTTTTGTTCAGTTCTACTTATTTCTGGTTTTCCACTAAATATTTGTCCTATGTGAAAAAAAAATCTATATATGACCTAACCCATGTGACAAATAATGTTTACCCTAAAAAAGTTATCCATAAAAGAAGTGATACTGATTGCAGTATACAATTGCAGATACTGAGGCAATATCACTGATTGCCTCTTCTGAACTGTGTCTTTATGGAGATTTAAGGCTTTCTGCAAATTACAATGCAAAAATATGTTATACGTGTTACTGCCATGCTCTTGTGGGAAAATACTGCCTGTTTGACTCCATTTGAGCTCTTGTTTGATTAGGATTCCAAGCCTTCATGGGATTAGCTTTTCAAAATGAGTGATTAGATCACTTCCATTATTTTCATTCTCTCTGAATCTCCCCCACACTATCCAAACTTGGCCACCAGGTCTAGCCTTACTAAGCCCACCTTAAATGAAATGAGATCTCTCTGTGGTCACTTTTTGGAAGAGCAAGACCTCTGGCCTATACTTAAAAACATTTCTTCTCTTTGCAGTTGTCCTGGTTAACTCCTAAGCAGGAGTGAGTCTGAGATGGTTTTGTCATGGACACTGGGATCCATGGGGTTTCTTAGTGCAATGTCAGGTATTGCTTCCTTGCTCATCTTGGCTTTATCATTGTCCCTGAAACGTGCATATGAGGATAAAACCCATCACCTTGTCTAGGTTATTCTGTTGTTTCTTTTACTTGTGTATTTACCATTTACATCCCTTTTTAATAATATTAGCTTTGGTTTCATTTGGCCTACAGAAACAGAGACATTACCTCAGTAATCCTACTGAGGGCTGGTATTGCCTGTGTGCCTGCCAACCAGCTGACCTGGAGACATTGCCTACAGCTACAAAAAAAATGTTTGTCCATCTATTAACTACTTAGATATTAAGGATATTTACTGGGAATTATCCTTACAACTCACACCTTAATCTCTGGTCTTCTGAAATAGCCAACAAGTCAGCAAGTGCTTATTATGGCCACTGGTCTTTGACTTGGAAGAAATTCAATCTATTATTTCATAACCCTGTTGAGCTGTTAGCGCACAACCATTTTCACTGCTATGTGATGAAAGGTGCCAAGTTTGGATAACAAACTCCTTTTCCACTAATTCCAATAAAGTGCTGCTTTATCTCAAAGGGAAGCTGTCCCTACGCTTAAGAAAGTTCCTGATTTTTTAGATAACCTCCCTGAGAACCTGGCCTTTCTTTCTGGATAAACCTGATGAGTTTCTTTCAAGAGGAGTTAGCACAAAGAAGCGAGAAGTTTTGGTTGCTCTTATTCTGCCAAGGACACATTGAAAAAGAGAGGTCAGAACATAAAGAAGCAGTAGATCCCTCAGCAGCTGAGCCCCTCAGACCTGCCTGGACATTACACTAGCAAATACACTAACAAATTCCACTTACTAGGTCTTTTGTAGGGTTTCGGACACGGAAGAAATACACAACCAAGGAAGTAGGCAGGAGCTCCCAGATGAAAAGGATCACTCCAAACACTATGTAACCTGCATCTCCCAGCTGACATTTCAGATCTGCCTGTTGAAAAGTAAAAGAGTAAAGTGTTTAAAAATAAAAATGGCAGCTCATTTGAAGGTGCAGGAGGCAATGCCAGAAATTCCATTCTGTAGAGCCAGATCAACCTGGCTAATGATTAAAGGCATACTAAAAAAAATCAATGTGCTATCTTGGGTACATGATTTCCCTTTCTTCCTCCTCCTGTCTTTCCTTCAGAAATATCAGTTTAATGCAAAGGTCTTCCCAGCTTAAAAGCCTGGCAAGCAATCACTTGATGAAGTGATTGCTTGATTACCTGATCAAATTCAGGTAATGAGAAACTAGTTTTCCAGTCCCTTTCCTGCCGGAAATAATTGTAAAGGAACAATCAATGGTCAAGGGCTTTGCTTTTAAAAATGAAAGGCTTGCGTCTGTTCAAACTGGTGCACATTCTAAGGCTGAATAACCCTGCTGGCACTGCAGCCCTAGCTGTGATCTTCTCTCTAGATGTCCACCATTGCCCCTACCTACAGAGGGCAAATCTCGTCCTTTCATGTGTTTTGCACAGAAGAGAAAAGGGTGTTTCTGACCAGTGACCTGAGGCAATGCTACAGTACATTTATTGGGCTGTAATTTTAAAAGTGTCTTTTGAGTCTGGTACCAAATTGAGTACCCACTCCTTCATTCCAGGCTCTTTACATACAGTTCAAATAACTTACCCAAAATCCATGCAACCCTAATGTCACAAGCCAGAATAGATGTTCAAAAAATGTAGTAGTAACTCAAGGGCTAAAAAGCATTCCAGTGAGCTCCCAGTGAACAACCTCTGCCTCCAGAGGGCAAACAGGACCAAGCCAGTCTGGCCGTACCAGCCCCTGTTACTCCAGACTATAGGAGTCAGAGAACAAGTTGTCTGTCACCTGCAAAGGGTCAGCAGGAGCAGCAGCAAATCCTCAGGGCTTAACAAGAGGGAAGTTGTTTGATTCAGGAGAAAGTCAGGGCCTAATGCCCTTCTGCCTAAACCTCTGTGCTCTAATTCCACTGGCAACACCTGCAGTCCTCTTCTCTGCACTGCAGCAGGGCTGATTAAAGGTCCCTTGACAGACCCTACTCAACTTACTCATAACAAGGTCCTCAGGGCAATCCTATCCTACTCTTTACCTACTTCTTAATTAGAGTTTTACCTATTGCTCAACAGAAATTTGTTAATGGCTGCAGGTTTGCTTGGCCACCTGGGCAATACAAGGTCTTTGCATGGCTGGGAACACTGCTTTGGGTCTGCAGGTGCTTGCTGGTTGCAGGGGAGACAAGGGATTTTGAGGCCAAAACAAAAGATACTCATGATACAGGACCTGGCCCAGAGCTGGAAAAATACTGGGACTTAAATTCACTCTTCAAAGCAAAGAAAGGAGCTAGATGCTGAAATTTATTAGAATTCAACAAAGAATCCCCTGCTATTTCCTTTAGAGTTTCTATTACTGTTAGTTTGCAGTGTAAATTGTCACTTGTAATTAAAGGTTGGGAAGAGTCGTAGCCTTATCCTCAAACAACAGAAATTATCATGTTAATTCCAGAATTAAAGTAAATAACCCCACAGCCCCGGATGGCAGTGAGAGATGTTATGATGCCTTAGAACTGAGCATTTCAGTGGAATCAAGTACTTCTCTAAGTACAATACAGTCTTTACAGTGGACAAAAAACATGCTTTAAGAAAAGGTGCTCTTTCTTTTGACAACAAAATCAAGGTAAATACAAGACTGATTTTTAAAAATTATTTGTCTTGTGGTTATTTTTTCTTTTAGCATAGAACTGGAGTTTTTATCCTTATGCCAAAATTATCAGATATTTGGATTCCTGGAGCAAAACAATCTTACTGCCTTGAATAAAAGAAATAAAATAGGGTTTGAATATATTTATTCCTCTTGTGATAGCATTTAGGAAGTCAATCAACAGCTAGAGAATTAGGTTTTCTCATTTGCAAATATTTTCATACTTGCCTGATCTGACACGTTGTACCAATCGTAATCAAAAGAGTTGACTTTCTTGGTTTGGGAAAACGATAAGATGAACAAGTTGTAGCAGGCTCGTGAGGTATAAAGTAGTATAACAGTCACTCCTATGCTTGTCACCTGACAGACAGATGAGCCCTGGAAGAGATTTAAGCACAGGTTATTATTCATAAGGGAAGTTGAGAACAATTTTGCTTTGCATGGACTTCAAGAGCTGTCATGCTAGTCTGTCTCATGCAATTGAGTTTTTGTCTTTCTTCCTTTGGCTAATATATCCTATTTTACGTATATTCCTGTATTTTATCAGCACAGTGGTTTCTAGGCAACAGTAGCAGTTCCAGCCCTTAGCAAGATGGGCTGTGACTAATTTTTACATTTTATTGAACAAGTGCTATTTTCAGAGCAGAGAAAACACAGAAGACCCACACTTGGCATGAGGTGGAGCGACAGAATTCAGCCTTCAGCTCCACACTAGCTACAGAGCATCCTGTATCAGATGCTGGCTAGCATGATGCAACCTTGCATCTTTTTACAACTGCTTGCTTTGCACCAATTTCACAAGTACAGAGCAGGTCATAACAGTCAGCAGTTAAACACAGCACAGACAGGAACAGAACATCCTGCCTCAGCTAATGTCAACACAGAAGAGACAAAGTGGAAGCACAGCCTATGAGCAGAGTGACCATGGCAGAGCAGTCAGAGTGGCACCTTGAGCACAAGGGGAGGAATGACACTGCAAATGTGAAATTGGAACAGTTCCTAAGCCCTAGAGAGAAAACTGGACAAAGCAGGGGAAAGACCTTGATCCAGTGGGAGGATTAAGTGCCTGACTTGCCACTATGTCAAGTGGACAAGGTCACTGTCAGGGGCTGAGACATCAGCACAGGAGTTGTATCAGGAAGGAAGCGTGGAAGGAAGGAATCCAGGAGCCATGGCTGCAGGGACCTGTGTGAGTCTGATCAGAGAGGCAGGCAGATGTACAAAAATGGGACTGGCTTTGAAAGAAGCTCCAAGTAAATTCTTTGTAGTTGGCTCTGGAATAGTGCTTTGCACAGCTAAAGGAGGAAAGCTGGGTAAATGTGCTGTGTGCATTTAGAGGTAAATTGCCTTGCAGTCATTTGCTTCTCTAGCCCTGCCCTCTCACTCTCCTGGCAGAGACCCACACGGGGAGGATGAGTTCCTTCCGACTATATGAGAGAGACAGGCCGAAAGAGGAGCTACTTTTCCCTGCCACAAGACCTTTTAAATCAGTGCAAGAGACTGGAAAGTCAGCATCTTATTCCCTCTGCTCACACACTGCTTCCAGGTTTGCAGCTGAGGGTCACAGGTTCAAAGCACTGTGGTCGGCAGAGCAGACACAGCAGAAGGGCTAAAGAAGTATCAGGGGAAGTCATCAAGCCACCATGTCCTGAATTCCTGGACTTCAGGAGACTACCAGGGCTCCAGTGCTGCTCACCCAGGTGCTGTTGAGTATTAGCCCTGCAGCTTTATTGACCCAGCTCCTCAGTCTGCCCTCCCCAGTGAGCATAAGTTAAGAGAAGCTCAGGGAGCATTTGAAAAAGTCTGTGGAAAACAAGCTGGCCTGTCTTCCCAGCAAAACAACATTGGTTCAGTGAACAGCCAGGCTCGGAAAATACCCAGTGCAGTCAATGTCTCTGAATTCCAGCTGATAACAGCCTGGAAACACCAATACCAGGCCATAACCTGCAGCCATGTCAGGAGTGAGCCAAGTGACTGCAGCTACTCAGGAACTGAAGCCAGATCCATAGCAGGCAGGGGTGAAAGCTGTGGCAATACCAGCAAGCAGGAAATGCTTTAAACAGGAAATGTTTGCTAGGCACTTCTCTGTTCTCCTTCGACACTAACAAGTCAGTGGTGCTGTCATGGAAACCGAGGGAGAGAGAGCAGAGAGAAGCTGCTGACTGGCACATACCATACCCCAGCTCGGTGGCATTTACAGATTGCAGATAGCAGAAGCAAAGAGCAGAATGGTGCTG
>NW_005054348.1:1674093-1713744 GCF_000277835.1 Geospiza fortis
AGATTTAACAAACTTCCATCCCACCAAATATAAAAAAGCAGATAAAAGTGTCCTGGTTTTGCTTCCATACACTTCAAATGCTTCAAATACACTCAGTGGGTCGGTGAAGGGAGAAGGAAGCAGTGAAAGTAAATCCAGAGGAATAGTTTTTCTGTCACAGGCCCCTGCAGAAAAGAAGGGGAGCCCCAAGCTGGTAGTGTGTCCCAGCAGAGAACCAGCCCAAGGCAGCACCTAAGGGTAGGGCTGTGCACCTCCTTGGTGCTGGCACAGTCCTGGCACAGAGCACCACGATGGTTCCCCATGCCAGGTCATGGAGAGGAATGTGTTTTCACATGTGGTTGGAAGATATATACCAGCAAATGGGAAATGCAAATAAAAAGCTGCCAGTACTGATGCCTTCCTACATGCACCACAGAGCATGCATTATCTCCAACAGTATTTCTGTCATATCACTGCAGAGAATGGACTTTTCTTCTCTAAATAGTTTTCTGGCATAACAGTAGCAGATAAAACCAGGATGTTTTATTCACAGCTAGTTTCAGTCACCTGTATCCCTAAAGTATGTGCAGTCAAACCCTACTGGAAGTCCTCAGAGGAGCTCCCATCTCAGGTCAGCAGAAAGGAGGAGAAAATCACTCTTAAACTCCCATTTCCACATTCAAACTTTCATCAGGTGAGCGCTCTGTCCTTTCCTGTCTGCAATAATGTTAGAGATCCTTTGGGCTTTGTGAAATAGTTTGGAGTAAGGAAGGTTGGGATTCCCACAGAAGGAGAAAACACAACAAAACCAAAACCAAACTAAAACAGAACCAAAGCCTCCTTTAGGTTAACACTGCTTTGTAACAGAGATTTATGCCTCTCTGATTTGCAGCACAAGAAAAACTTTTCTTACTAACAAAAATAATCCATTGCCAGTGCCCTTTGGTCAGCAAATGACAAGCTTGAAAGAAACAAAACTGACCTGTGTTTTTAAATCCTCTATTCAGTCCTGAACTTTTAGTTGTTGTGCAGCATGGCCGGATTTGATTAAACAGGAAATGTACTTATTTCATCTGATTAGGTAAATGTAGAGAGGAATTCTATGATAAGGTTTTCTTAATAGCAGTCGAACCTTAAAGTTTTAAGGCTTTGTTGTGGTAACAGCAATATGTTATTGGTTAAACTGATAATTCAAGATTTAACTGTCTTCTGCAAATGCAAGGACTTTTGAAAGCCCTGTTTCATTATTTATAGATAGAAAACATCTTCACTGATTTTATAGTAAACACTGCATGCTTATGTGATGCCACCCAGCTCCTTGACCACTGAATGTGTCCAAAGATATAAACCTACCAATATTTCTTTAAAGAACATCCTGTAGAGTAATAGGAGACACCTTTTAACCCTTTTCCCCAGCTGGCTAAGTTATAATGTATTAAGTCTTTTAAAACATATTCTCATTATCTATAGGAATATATATAGGAATATGCAAGTATCAAAAGGGAGATTAATATTTCTCTGTCTGGCTTATCTTCAGCATGCTGCTACCTTAAACAGTTAGTCAATAATTTGACAAGCTGAAGGATTTTGAAGTACAGGCCACTTCTATGCTGCAGTACTGAAATGGTCTTCAGACAAGGGACCCAGAGAAAGCAGTGTCTGCTTGAAAAGAGCTGTGAGAAATTCCAGCCAAAAAGTTATGCAAAATCTGCCTCAAAACCATATATTTTGGATCACTGGTTTTAACCAAAAGCTCCCTTGCTAACATTTAATATTTAATTAATGTACTGGACACGATGGCCAGCCAAGTGCAGGCTGTAAAGTTTAAGGCCTCCAGCTCTCAGGCTTTGTGGCTTTGCCTTGCACTGCCCTTGTATCCCAGAAGGTACTTGAAAATAACTGAAAATGTACCTTACCTTGGACTCCAAGTAAATGTTGGCTAAAGACATCTTGGAGATCTTATACAGGCAGATGGAGAGTGAAACAGCGCACAGCACAAACAATGTGTCATTAATTGCCACCCGGACAGAGACAATGATTTTTCTCTCTGAATTCTGTGTCCTCACCAATACTGCACATGTTAAATTCACCAAGAGGAAGAGGAGACTTATGAAAAGAGAAGCCAGGTAGAGGGGCAACCTGGGAGAGTGAGAAGAAAACAGTTTTAGCAACATTGTTCAGGAAGTATCAATCATGAGCTGGAAGTTGCACTCTGGAAAATGAAATCTGCCTGTGTTGGGCTGCCACAGCTGACAGAGTAACCAGCTGCTGAGCCAAAATCAAAGTGCTCCAGATTGCTGGAGAGATTAACCTAGCCCATTTCAAACCTGTTTTTACAGTTACACAACAAGCTGTAAGTAAAGCAACTAATATCAAGCAGCAAAACACGGAGGACTGCAGCAGAAATTCAACAGCACAGTTCTCAAAAACTACTTAAAAAATACATGCACCTTCTTAGACCATGCACTTCACACACAGCACAAATCCTCTGACTAATCACTCTCAGAAAAAACCTCTGCCTGGAATGGACTGGTTTTGACCCTGGTTTTACTATACCACCACTGCCATGTAAAGCATACTGACTCTTAATGTTTGTCATCAGATATCAAACTAGGGAAGTGTCTAACAGCAGGAAAAATCTCCAAGTTACTGGTTCCCTAGCTTCCATCTCTGTCTCTTTTTCTAAACAATTTGGTCATGGCCAACCTCTTGAAAGAAACATCAAGAAATTTAACTATGCATATTGATTCTGGGTTGGCATCTTGCCATCTAGGCCAGGAAAAATGTGTTTACACCACCACAGAAGCAGACCTGGAACCGAAATGTGACAGACAGAAGCCCAGGATTTGGACTGTTTTTATCCATCTGGTTCTTTTCCAATGTACCCAGCACTGATACTTAAAATATAAGCATACCATGTAATCAAGGTATTACATTGTATGTAATTTTTTAATTTATTACTGGTTGTAACTCCTCCCTATGCCTACACAAACCTGTGGGGCTTTCCATTAGGAAAAAAAAAAAAAAAGAACATGCTTTCATTTAAAGTATTTGCTTAGTTCATTATCATTGCTGACCAAGGAAATTACTGATAAAATGCATAATCTACAGCCACTGAACAAGAGGTTTTGGCCCCAACTTTTCATGCCTGTTGGGAACTTTGAATTTCGCTGACAACAAACATACAGACTGTCCCTGAGGAATCTGGTTCCAATTGTTTAATAATACTTTACCCAATGGGGATCTTTTCCTTTTACACATTCATATTCTTTTGGGTTAGTATCAATGCAGCTACAAAGCTGAAGCATAGCTGGCTTCCTTTCAGAGGGCAGGAAAGGAGGAGATACACCTTTGAGGTATTTTAACTGTGTTACAGGGAGAACTGAAAGCCTAAAAGCTTGTGAATCAAAGCCTTTCTTTCCAGCTATATCTGGCAGTGAGTAAGGATGCTGTTTCTTCCTTGCCAGGCACGGAAATTCCCTCTCAGCAGGAAGATTGTGCTCATTCTTAACTTTCCCAGGGCAGGGCTCTGTTTTTAGGATAAGCAGCTGGAGGTAGTTCCTTTAAACCTCAAAGTTTAATGCAGGAAGCACTGCACTCCTGAAGCTCCTCTCTCACACGGTTTCCTCTGTAATAGTGGTACATTTACAGCTTTTATTAGTAGCTCAGAAGTCTTTAAATAGTGATCACATGTCTTCCTTTCCTTCCCCTCCCAAAGTCCCATCTCTAGTCCCCTTGTGGGGGCTTCTGAGGAAGGGCACACTCTTACATCTGCCTTGCTTGTGGGACAGTAAGTACTCCCTCTTCTTGCTCACCTTAGCCAGAAGGACCTTCTGCTGCAGCACAGCCTGCATACTGGCATGCAGCATGAAGCTGGCTTGCAACCAGCAAGGCTGAGAGGCTTCCAGGCCAGGCTCCTCCTCTGCAGACTTCAGAAAAAAAAAAAACAAAACCCAAAACCAAAAAGCAGCAAAAAAAAAACCAACCCGGTGCTTTCACACTCCCGTGCCCCCACACTGCCATATGTGCCAGGGTGAGCTGTCGTGGCCAGTCAGTTGTGCAGCTCTTCACACGAGGATCTTCCAGGCCCCTTATTAACATGATGTGGCTGGGGAAATGGCTGCCTCATTTGCAATGCAATAGAAGCATTGTTGCTGAATTTATGGAAAAGCACTGATAGAGACGCAGACTGTCTCTCTAGGGGAAGGGTTTTAGGGTCTCAGCAGATTAAAGGCAGAAAGTATCTTTTCAATTCAACTACAAGAGCACCTACAAGGCATGAAGAAGCATGTGGAGTTTTACAGAAAACAGAAAAGCAGGGCAGGAGAGGTGTTTCCAGATTGCATCAGTGAAAGTGCAAGTGAAAGTTCAAAGGCCTATTGTGCCTAATCCCCACTTTGGGACTAGTCTTTAAAGGAGCCTTGTGTAATCTGGTTTGGCTGGGGAAGACACATGCCAGGCTGTCCTGTTCCTTCTGTGTCAGGCTGAATACACCCATAAGTTTTTCTTTGAGCTGAAAACAGAACCTCAGCTAATGCAGTGAGATTTGCCTCGTTTAACAAGAAAATCTGTTTGAAATTACTGTATTTTGTATGCAGTGTTTGAGGCTTGTGTATAACAAGACATGCACACACAGCACAGTAAGCCTCATCCAAAAACCTGGTGACAGTAAGAAATCCCCAAGTCCAGGGAACAGGCAGAAGGACTGTTTAAATATGAAACTGGACAGAGGCTTCACCTTGAGCTCTTTTACTAATATTGTAAAGGCTGCTCTGAATAAAATTTGCTTAAGATTCTGGATCCCTGATAGAATTTATAGGATTTTATTTGTTCGTTTTTTGGGGTTTTTTTTGCCTCTGAAATGATTCCAATTTCTGAGACCTGTGTCAGTACATAAACAGAAGTCCTACCTCTCAGTTGCCCCATTTATGTTGCCATCATCTGTTGCAAAAATGGCAATACCAGGCAATAGGGTCTTACAATTAATAAAGAAATGGAGGGAAAAAATGAAAAAGTGAACATTCAGTAGTGAAGAAAAATCAGATTCAGTAAGTGCAGATTCCAGACCTGTCTGTAGGCCTTGCATCTTTCCATCAGTTCTCTCTCCCTCAGGATCTGAGTAACCTGATCTAATGAAAGATGTCCCTGCCCATGGGACATGGATTGGACTAGATGATCTTTAAAAGTCCTTTCCAACACAAGCCACTATGTAAGTCTGTGTTCTTTCACTAGCTTGTTACAATTAATTCATCTGTGGTTGTGCACATATTACATAATTTCAATCGCCCTGTGTAAGATAGGAAATGAGGTCAGCTTTATTAATATAGCTCTTTTAGACAAACTAACCACACTCATGCTGCAATTGAGTTGTTAAAACAAAATACAACTGAAATCCCTTACCAACAGAGTGAACAAGAAAGAAAAAACTAGGCCAGATCCAAGAGTGATTTGTATTAGATATCCAGTGGGGAAGAGTCAGTGTGGACATGGAGCTCTCGTGTGCATGAGTAATTCTAGCCACAGTACATTTGTATTTAGGAACAAAATGCTCCAAAAGCTACGTGCAGGTTGCTAACGCAGTCACTTTACAGGCATTGACTAAATATCACGATCTCCCTGGGCTTCAAGAAAGACATTTTCAAGCAGTGTTCAGGAATAAAGCCTTGCCACAAGCACCAGTGACAGAGGAGTTCCAAGCTTCTAGCTCTCGCCTCTAAAGCCATGCAGGAACCTGTCCACAGACAGCCCTCCACCACCCTGAGCTGGGTCTGTGCACAGCGACCCTCTTTGTCTCTCTTGCCCGTGTGGCCCACCAGGGGCAGCCTCATCTGCTTGTCTGGAGCCCATACTCCTGGATTTTCTTCTCACAGGAACCAGAGTGCAAAAGGGGGGTTCAAAGCTGCAGTTCAGTCTGGAGTCCACATTCCTGAGCCAGCCATCACACTGCATTTCCCATGCCCTCCCGAGCCCACCTCAAGCCTGCTCTCACTGTACTGCCCTTATACCACACATGGTTCCCAAAGCACTTGGTACAGATGATTGCCTCACAAGCTGTATGAAAAACTTGTAGGATAACAAATTTCTAGAGAAGGACAGTGATATTTGCCCTGTTGATACAGTACTACATTCTCCTAACAGTCAGCAAGTAACAAGTCAGATTGCAGTTTAAATTATTCTGTTTTCCTATCCTGAATTCATATTGTAAATTCTTTCTTTAGAATGGAGACAACCTCTCTCTCTCTCCTCCTTCTAAACAGCATTGCCCAACTGAGGCTCTTAAGCACTGGCACAACAAACATTAATTTATTGAGCTCTTCCTGAGCTTTCTGCACATTACTGCCCTTTGGGGTTCCTTCAAATACATCCTGACAGCTTCTCCTCCACAACAAGATGCCAAATGAATCTCTCCACCTAAATGTAAATCTACCATAACCTCAGCTCTATGGAGTCAGGGGAGGTTATCTATAAGCTCCCAAACACATCACGAAATTGAATCCATTCTCCCTAGCTCCTTCTCTTCACAATTTGTCTGTCATCTTCACAAAACTTTTAAGACTTCTATTACATTGACCTCACAGGTTAAAACATACCCACTCCCACTCATTCCTGTCAAAAAACCAAAACATCACTCTGCTTCTTCAGCACTGGATCTGAATTTACCTAGTAATATAAATGATAAGAACCAATATACAAATCTCTAGGGTGGGTGTTTTCTGCTTGCACTGGAAATATTTGCTTTTGAAATATGTGACTGTCTAAAAATGATCCCTGTGTTGAGAAAGGACACAGTCCCCTAAAGGTCATAGGTAAAAGGTGGCTTCAGAACCATCATCATCAAACATTCGTATACAAATATGAATAGCTGAAATACGAGCGTCACGAATTAGAAAACATGTTTCTCAAACAGCATGGCTCTTCCCTCCCATATTGAATGTTTGCAAAGTTCTTACCTGTATTTCAGTAGCTCTGGGGAATACTTTGACTTAGCTTTGAAAATCACCTGCAAAACAAAAAAGTACTGCATCAAACATAGCATACATGTCAACAAAAAAAGACAGTGCGAGTCACAGCAATTCTGTCTCACAGGCCGCAAGATATGCCATGACAGGTTTCATTACATAATGGATTTGCATGGATTGCTTGCCCATGGCAGGCAAGCTCTAAGCAAAGTACTAGAACCATTCAGCAGGTGATCAGATGCACTTGTATCCAAACTACCTACACTATTATTTTCACTTACTCTGGTTTAGGAATAAGGTCCTTTATACCAGTATTAACAAAAGGATCAATGCCAGTATAATCATAGAGGGAAAGTATTGTAGGCTCTTACATGACCTGACAGTACATGTCTCTCACACAGACCAGCTCACATCAGGCCAAATGTTCCCATGAAGAGCCTATCATAGTACCCTGGCCTGAAATTAGATATATACTTTCACATCCATGTTACATTGCCAAAAAGATGCCATTGAGAGCCAAACTCATTCTTTTACTCTGAGGTATTATTTGGCTTCTGCTGACTGGCTCTTCACTGTACAACAATACGTGCTTTTACAGAAGGATAGCTCAGGCCCAGCAGTTAGCCAGAAAAGATAAAATACTGACAAGTTTTCTGTAATGTAGCCAGGTGCCATCAGTCATAGTTGTTTAACCATCATCAGAAATTATACAAAAATATATTACCATGTTTTGTATCTTATTTATTAAAAATCACTTTTAAGTACTACTGCTTTTTTATAAGCTAACATGGTTTCCAAACAAAAACTTAGTTTACAAATGTTCATTTAAACCAACAACAAAGCACACTGGTTACAAGTATTATAAAAACGTCATGATGCATGACTTATTCTGGGTAGTTTCCCAATCATTTTCTCCTCAAGTTCTGCTATCTTATCCATTTACCTTGGTTTTGCATGCCCTTTAGTTATGTTTGCATAATATTTGCTATGATTATTACGCTTTCCCAGGGAAACAGGACTTAAATGATCACAATGTGACTGTAGACATGTGTCTGCCTGTCAGTCTCTCTATCTGGCCTCTACTAATCTTAAAATACTTCAGAAAACTGATGGGAAAATGCTTGAAGGATCCTTTATCATCCTTCTAAAAATCAATGACTTAAAAGAAAAAAGGAACTCTACAAATGTATCTAATATATGTCCTCTGTGAGGAGAAGCCTACATAATGATTCTACATATCATCCAATAGGAGAGAGTCTGCATAGCAAAATATTGTAAAAAATTCTCCAGTTATGGGAACAACTGAGAGTCAATCATGAGACATAGATCTGGAGAAAATCAGGCTCAACTTGTTCCAGATCTCCTGGAACAACTTGTCATTTAACTCCTATTCACCATAAACAGCTGCCTTGACATGGAAATTATTTTTGTGATGCATCAGCTTGCTTAGCACTAGCTGAAGCAGCAGAGAACACTGAGTTTTTCAGCAAACTGAGAATAAAATTGAAAACTTGGGAGAAAAAACTCTGTAAAAATATTCTGCAACCATTGATATTGTTTTCAAATAGATAACATCTCTGATAGTACCCCTTATTGAGGAGTTTTGTGATTCATTCTCCAAATTCCTGGGTCATGAAATCTCACAGGAGTTCAGGAAGAAGTTTTAGGTTGTTTTATTTACTTGCTTTTGAAAGGAAAGGTACAAGGGGCTTGCAAATGTTCTGCACTTCTGCTGTGCATAAAGAGTAGCTGTCACTTTCAGAGAAGGGATGAGGTTCAAAATACTTCTCAGATACAATTTGTACAAGATTTATTGCCTACCCAGTTTATTCTGGAAGGGAAGGAGGAAGCAGATTCCTGAACTCAATGAAACTAAATGAGTAATCCTCGTCTCTAGGGTCATTCCACAAACCTCACCTATTGTGAGTATCACTTCTACACATTCTACCATTAATTCTGACACCTTTCAGGAGTTGCACTGAACACAAGAGTTCAGAGCCTCTGCAAAGAACTTCACAAGACAAGCAATTTCCAGTGGGCAATGAGTTGTTCTGGTTTCACAAAGCCTAGCAAATACCAAGTTCCTAAATACCATCTCCAGTGGTTCCCCAAAAATTATCTACTCATCCCTCTTAAGTCACAAGGTACTGTCACATAAACCAATCCAAGACCACTGCCCAGCAAAATCTCCATGGATAACTTAGGCAAAACCAAATGTGATGCTCCTGCTGCAGATCCAACGGGATCTCAAGATTCACAATCACCAAAGCAGCTGTTACCGTGGTTCTGCATTTGGTGAACTGTCCCAGGTGATACTTGTTCTGAAATTTTCAGAGCAAAATGACCATTAAGAAACAAAATAAATACTGGACCAAAAAAAAAAAAAACCAACCAAAAAACACCAACAAAAAAACCCAACAAAAAACCCCCACCAAACCGAAAGGATGCTATATAGAATGAAAGCTACACTTTAAGGCATGGAGAATTCTTACCAATTCACTGCTAGGCAGGAGCACAGGCAGCCAGATTCTGCTGCCTTTGCTTAAAAACTGATGGGGCTTTAGTTCATGAGTAGCCCTGCTGTAAGCAATGGGATTGTCACAGAATAAAGGGTTGTTCAGTGGGAGTAAGGATGTCAGGAGCTGATCTCAATATACCTCACATGCGTGGGTGCAGCTTTTTGCTTTTAGCATTTAGCTCAAGAGACTGGTTGCTCAATGGCCCCTTCTCGCAGCAGTGCTGAGAAAACTTCCAGTCAATATCTGAGTCATCTAAGTAAGTCTTCCAGCAAACCAGAGCAAACCAGACCATTCCTAAGAATAGACTAAACAGCAAACAGAGAGTAGGCTGTTTTAAAAAGATCTTTCAGAGAGACCCAAGATGAACATGGAAAACGCAGTGAAAGTCCTTGCTAATTTTCTTATGTCTAAAGGGTTACTTTTTAGCTTTTTAGACTTAAAAGTATTTCCCCTTCTGCTTGTTCTTTGAAGGAGAAATATCCTGTTTTGACTCTCTGTTTCTGCCTAAGGGTTGGAAACCTCAAATGAGATTCTCACACTCCCTCCTCCACTCCCCTGAGGTGTATGTCTGGCATATAAAACTGCAGCAGTTCAAAAGGACTCCAAAAATCTCTTCATACAGCCAGAGAAAATTCCCATTACATGAACTGATGTAAACAGCTGACCTTAGAGACATTTTACCAGGCCCCAGGAGTGGGGATAGCATGGGATCCATCAGCAGCTTGGCTGCAGACAGCTTTGGAGAGCTGCTGGGCAGCAGAGCAGGCAGACAGGGCCAGGCTGTTGTAGCTGATGGGGGTTCCAGCTAATCAGGAGCCACTTTGGCTCTATAAGTATCAGTGAACCAGCTGTCAAAGCCAAGACAGATATTCCCAAAGCAAAAGAAAAATAAAATCTCCTGGGAGCAATTTTCGTGTCCATGCTCTGATTTAGCTGAACTGATGTGATGACTGGCACAAACCTCTGCTGTACCTCCTGTGCTAGCTGATCAATTCACTTTTACAGGAGCTACAGCTCAGCTTACCAAAAAGCCTCAGATATGTGGTAAATGCTTGCGTGTGTCTCAAGCTGGCCTTCGGCACAGGAATGAAGTTCAGCTTTATTTACCACTTCTCACTTCAAAAACCCTATAAGAACAATAGCATGCATTTTTCCTTCCCAGTTCCTTTCATCACAGTCCCTCTCTTCCTCTGTCACACTCCATGCAAACTTCCCTTTGAAACCTGAAAATAATGCCACAATCTCATCATCAGCACATGTACCTTTCTTCAGCTGTGTATCTTTCAGTCCCAGGCCCACCTTCCCCTTCCTCTCCTTCTTCCATGTTCATTCTTTTATTTGGATCAGATTTCCCAAAACAGGCAAGTTTTCCCTCTACTCTCTAAATTCTACACAGCTTGTAAGGCCTACAGACATGGGCAATGTGACTCACTACCATCCTCAGTCTTCCACAAATTGGTAAAAATAGTCCTAAAAGGACAGGGATGATTGTGGGGGCTGACAGCCACAGTAAACTTCCAACGGTAGCTTTCCTATCAAATTATATTCTAAATCAAATGACCTCATCCTTCATGTCAGATGCTGACAGCCAGCTAATCTGCAATTGCAATTTGTCTTCTGTAGATACAATAGTAAAGGCAACATTTTACAGCAAACATGTTTGCTGATGCTTTACCATATGTAGTTAGACTCCTATGTAGTTCTATATACATCTAAATCTTGTTTTAAATTAATAATAAGCTTTATAATATATGATTTATTAATTTCTGCTAAAAAGAATTATCCAAAATAAAAAGCCCTCTCTGTTCTCTCACTGGTGAGAACTTTTGAAATGCTATCCTCGGTAATTAGAGAATGAGGAATTTTCTTAATTATCCTCCCAGAGCTACCATTTACTCTGGTTCCACTGAAATACATGAAAACTTTCTGAAAGCCTTGCGCTGTTTTTACCTCACCCTGCCAGGCATGGCCAGCTCCCCTCAGAGCTGTCTTACTCTGTACAACTTCTCTTCATTTGAAAGTCCCTGATTTTATCAGCACTGCCTGAGAGACAGGGTAAGTTTCTCAATCCAGATGCCAAAGAAAAGGGAAGATGGTTAGGGAGGAAGAAGGAGAGGTAAAATCTGCCTACCAGCCTTCTCCACCCATACTGTCTCACAGCTCTTTAGCTCAGCACTATTTTTCCTTGATCCTGGAGAAGTTCCCAACCTGATGACAAAACCTAGAGCCCACCCAACTGTTTTCTGTGCCTGGCCACAAGGGAGGCCTGGGATTTTCAGGGAAATTTATAGCTCACAGTCTTTGGCCCTGACCTTGTTCTTTGAGCCTGTAACCCTCCATCCTAGCCTCTCTCCTGCTTCATTTGTTTTCTGTTCCCCAGGGAAATGCAAAGCCTGAGCAAACAGGACAAAGTGAAGCAAATCCTTCTCTGCCCACCCCTCACATGCACCAGAAAAGGCAACTTATTTTTTTTCCCAGAGCCTCTTTACTCTTTTACTCACAGCACTAACTATAAAGCCTGAGGACTCATCTCAGTGTCCCCTTGTCAGGGACAGGGAAGATTTGAGGACATAAATAAAGGAGTATCCAAGTCCTGAAATCCTCACATTTTTCATTAGCCTGGGATGCCTCACTGTGGGATCCTCCACTTCTTTCCATTTAAAGTGGAAAATACGTTATTTATCAGAAAATAAAACATTTGAAGCTGCATGTGTGAGGCAAATATCTCTATGAGATTTTTGGTCTGGAGGTGGAAATACACCTTGGCTCCCTATGTCGTGGATCAGGATCAGGGGGCTGTCTTGGTACAGTGCTGTTACTTGCTGGCGTTGTGCTACTGTTTTACAAAAGCGCCACTGGATCTCATCATTTGAGATTTATTTTAATGATTTCCAAGTAGGCAGAGGGCCTCCCCTCCTGAGAGCGTAGATAACACTATTATTTTTCTTTAGAAGGAAATTAATACAGACATAGGATTAACAAATTCTAATACATTTACTTATTCCATTAAAAATCATATTCATTTTCTCCAGCACTCATTTTCTCTCACAATCTCTGAGAGTAACCAATATTCTATAAGCCTTATCTGCAGCACCCTTTCTACATGCTCTAAGTAGGGCGTTACAACTGCATCAAAGGACCCTGAACTTGGCTCTTAACCCAAAGATCTCATTTTGAGTCAAAACTATTTTGATTCTAACTTCTCTTTTGTTCATAGTTCTCCTGCTTTAGCAACCTGCTCCAACACACTAGAGGTTCTTCTGCTGCAGCTGCTCAAGTCTGGGGACAAGACTCTGCTGTGCTGATGTCATCAGGGCTCATTTGTCCTGCTACACATAAAACACATCTAAAATTCCCTATGGCTTTGGGATACCTATTAAAAAAGAGAATAGTTGTGGCTAACTTTCCATTAAGTTCAAAGGTGCTTGTTATTTGAAAAATGCCCTCAGGCACTTGCCAAATGAGTTTTTTGTTTGGCCAGGAGGATTTGCAATATTTTTTAACCACTTTTTTTCCTCTCACATCTACATTTATGAGTTTTCCTAGCAGTGCTACATTTACGAATGGTAGGTGCTCTACAGCAGATAATAAAAACCTACAAATTACAGAGATCCATGGGATCTTTTCCAGTGCTCTGCACCTATACTATACACAGGTCACTTCTTTCCCTCTAGCTAAGCACCAGTGAAATAGCAGGGGTTTCATGCAATGAGACACAGCTGCAGACCCTTCTTGGCTGTCTTCTAGAGAATAAAAGGATAAAAGCTGTCTCTAAACAGGTCTGTGAAGTTTTAAGCCATTACTGAAAACAAAATTTTCTCTCTCCACCCCTTTCACACTAGTTCTTGCTTGTCTACTGTGGAAAGCGAGATGTACATTATATACAAGATGCTGAATTTCAAGCCAAACCACCTTTTAATGGTTAGAAGTAAAGAATTAATAACAGTGAATTAAAAATACATGCACTTATTTTGTCATGCATTCGTAGAACGGCTGTGCTTGTATTTCTTAGACCTTTGTTTCAGCTGGGAAGATATTTGAGATTAAATTTCACTGACTGCAACTAGCTCTAGAGCAAACAACAATACTATTCTTAAGTCTGTCTACAGTGGCCCAAGGTATTTGAAGATTATGACGCACATCACAAACTCTGAAAGTCCCTTGCAAATATTATTTCAAAAGCCTCACAACAGCTCTTCAATACAGGTAACTATTCCACTCTTTCTCACAGGGGCTCAGAGGAAGATCCGGAGAACTCAGAATGACAAAGCAGGAATTCTGTCTCAAAGGCAGAACCAACAGCCTTAGCCTTTTTTCTGTTTCCAACCACTGACTTGTACTTCCTGCACGCTATCAGACAACAATGCTAAAAATAAGTGAGAAGGACAAATGTCTGCATTCTGTGTGCTGCCTTTTCAGATCTTCTTCAGACAAAAGGAATGTTACCTGCAGCACTAAGCCTCCTGAGTGCTGACACTACTGCACAGACTGCTGTGCCCCTCCTGTTCTCGCTCCAGCCCAGGCTTCTCTTGGCCAAGAGCCAGGATGCTGCATTCTGCCTCCAGGCTTCCACAGCAGACCCACATGCGTGTCTGAGGGAAGAGTCTGACCCAGGCTGTGACTTAGCCCCAGCACTGTGATGGGGTGGACTGTGTGCTGGTGGACATTTGACTCTGGGAAGCTACACAGTTACCAAACAACCCTCACAATAGCTATGGGGTAAAGCATAGGTAACCACATGCCTGAGCTGGATTTGAGTAGTATGCAGATGAAAGGTTCCTGTAATCCCTTAATATATCTCAAGTACCAGGGAGTGGAGCAGGGTGAGTTAGCAGGCATTTCAGACACTGAATCCATGAAAGCAAACCTAAGCACAAAACTGGGTATGTGGTTCTAAGTATTTAATACCCTCTACAACTCAAGTGATCTTCTTACAGCTGTCATGCTTACCATTGCTGCTTTTCCAGCTCTGGGATAGCAGCCCTTGCATGCAGCCTGATGCCTCCAGTCAGGCTGTTCAGAATTGATAAGGCCTGTCATCACTACAGAGCACTGTTAAACACCATGGGGATACAGAAGCATCAGCCCCAGGCACCCAGCTGGTTCCAAGTGGGGCACACAGCAACACCCAAAGTATCCTGAGCACTGCTTGGTGTGCTCCAGGGCTGGCTGATGCTCTCCTGACCAACTGCTCCTGCACTGGGAAAGTGGACTTTGATCAGGGCCACATGAGTGCAGGCTTGGTATCCTGCTTCAGGCACTGCAGTGGGATTGAGGAGGTAAAGAATCCAGTCTCTGCCCTCCTGCAAGTTTCCTGTGAGATCTTAGGCAAGCCCAGCAGCCTTTCTTTGTCTCAGCATGCCAATATCCCACCGTTCAGCCAAGTGCAAGATCACCATGCTCACCATAAATATTTCCAAGCAATTCTAGCTGCAGCAACCTGGAGCCCTGTGCAGCTTAACTCATCTGACTTCTTAGATGTCCATGGCACAGACACACTCTAAAGACCTCTTCATGAAATGGAGATACTATTTCCCTTACTCCAATATACAGTGAATTTACCTTTGCATCAGAGAGTCCTTGAAATAGAGGATATATCTGGGCACAGCACTTAGCAGTTATTGAACAGAGTCAAAGCTGTTTGTAATACAGATCCTAACAGGAATTTGGGCCCACAGTAGGATTCCATCACCAGTTTTGATTGTTATACACATAATAGAAACCTCACTGAGAAACATCAGCCAACTTATGAAAAAACTGGGACTGGGGGTTTGTTGCTGGCAAAACCAGACATTACAATTCTGACTGCACACAGAGATCAAGTCTGGTAAGACAGGAGGTTTTTTTAAAGTCTAATAACAATAATAAGGCATAATAATAAAATGACATTTTGGGCATCCAAATTCCAAGCTCTCCTATACATTTTTTCTCCAATCTCTGAATTATTTTTATAGACAGTAGACATGTTAATTGATATTCTCACAGTGATCACTTCAGGCTCTGGTTTCACTGTAACACTGATCACTGGCATACAGACCAGAAGTTAAAGTACCCAAATAAACAACTGAAATTTGCTTTTTGCATTGCCAAGGTACATTTGTAAATTACATTTTTCTCGTGATGTTCACATAATAAGGCTTTACCATTCAGCTAGATTTAATCAACTAAATATCTGTTGCTTACCTGTGTGAAGTAAAGATTCATCAGGGTCAGGGTGAAAAACTGGAGGCAGACTGGGAAGCAATAAAGAAGCCAGAAGATGAAGGGGCTGAGAGAATTTGCTGTGACAAAGTCTTTAAAGTAAAATGAAAAGAGCACTGTCCTAAGAGAGGCCCAAAACAGGCACAGAAACAGAAAGACAGTTTGGTAACTGAACCTCTTGTGCCTGTAGTGAAGGACCAGCCAGAGCTGGACGTAGATGAACACAAAAAGCAGTGAATAAAAAACAGTATATACAATGGTCAGGCCCAGCTTCACATACGGAGGGACAGCTGGCGTCAGGGTCGGCGGAAGGGTGTCATTTTTCAGTGGGTCCCACTCAGGGGCCTCCATTTGATATCGGGAATCGTCAGAATTATTTAAGTTTGGCTGCCGCTGTTGCCTCCTCCTCCTTCTCCTTTCATCTTCCTACAGCATAGGAATCAAGAAAATGAAAGAAAACAAGCTGCACTTCCTCTTTGGCAGCTCACTGTGGGCTGGTAGCACATGATCACAATTCAGAATGATTCATTAGGACTGCCTTTGTCAGCAATTGGCAGGGAACAGCTCAGAAAGCTGCTCTTTGCTGATGTCTCTGCACAAATCTTTACCATCCTTAAGAAACAAAGAAATCCACCAGCCCCTGAACGGTTTGCTGCTAATTTTTTTTCTAAGGAAAATTATCTGGATTTTAAATTAGTTAAGTAATGTTCTATTTTTCACAAGAAACAAGTACCTGACACTTTCCCAGTGGCAGACACATAATATCTTCGAAGGATTTTTTTTTGTTTCCTGTTTAACAAGTACTTCATTTAGCTGCATTTTGTTAGAAATCATTTTAAACACCTTCAAGTACTCCTGAAACTCAAACTGCTGTATTAAGCTGCAACAGCTCAGCTTGCCATTGCAGAAAGCTTTGTGTTTATAAAGTTACACAATTGGCACAGCAAATCTAGTATATTCAGTTTCTTCTTTTTCTTATAAGATGCTTCATTAGAATAGGAGAAAAGGTACATCAGGACTTCCAAACCTAGCATATATAGGAACAAAATAAAACCTCCTAGAGATCTAAATTCACCAAAGCATACATGCAGCTACAGGTTTTTTTCTTCTTGGTTGCTTTTGTGCCATCACTCTGGAAACAGCTGACTGGCCACACCTTCTCACAAGTGTGCAGATATGCCCTTGGGATGAAATTTATAAATTAATAGGTGCTATGGCAGGCTGATGGGTTTGACTCATGGGGGTGAGAACTGAGAACTGAAACTGAGTGGTTTAGACATTTGTAGTGTGGTCAAAATGCTTCATATATCTCTAGGTCATGTATAGTGCCACGTACCGTACAACAACAAGATTTTAAAAGCTACTTTGGTTATGGCTGGAGCACTGACACGTTTTTCTCTATCATTTATAGTAAGCTGATTGCAAGAAGTGCTTATTACCTGGACCAATCCCCAGGGAAGACCCCACATGTCTGGTGAGCAATGAAAAAAGATTCCTACAGTGGAAGGGTCCATGTAATGAACTAACACAGTGCCCATGATATGCAGAAATTGACACTGTCAATGAAAATAGTGATTTCCATGCCTTGCACTAAGAGGAGTTCAAAACTACTATTTTGTTGAAAAAGACAATTATCATAATTGTGCTTATTAATATAAATGAAATATATTAAAATTTGGGTATCTATTTAAAAATATCTCAATGTGAACCCTATTCTGCCCCAGAAATATCCACCCTGAACCCTTAAAGCTCTATTCCAAAATCCAAGGTTAAGTACTGAAACTTCAGCAGTTTGATTTTCAAGGTGCTGAGTAAACCCAGGTCCCATTGACTGCTAAAGGATTTGTAGATTCTCAATGCTTATGTAAATCTGGTAATTGATAAAAGTTTCTAGATATGATTTTAAGACTCTTACCAGGAGCAGGCAGCCTTGAAAATCCCAGATAAACGGCTTACAGGGTGATACACAGCACTGGGTGATGGTCGATTTGACTACATACAGAAATGTACAGAACACAGAGTGAATTTGGGAGAGATGAGAGAGGCTAAGAAATGCCTAGGCACTAAAAATCTTGTACATCTACAGAGGTATATTAGAGCTTGCAGAAAAAGAATTATATGGCTTCAGTGCAAATAAACTTGGACTTAGTTCTGAACTAGCACATGCTCCTATATCCTGCATAATTCCTGGAACAAAAACAAAAACAAAAACAAAAACAAACACAAACAAACAAAAGAGGAAAAAAAAGATTAACATTTACTCAATACCAGGGCAGGACACAGAAAACTGACAGTTGCTGAAGCAAGTTTTTCAGAGAAGCTGTCTGTACTCAGGCTGTAATGCTCCTTAGGAATAGATGGCAGGAGGTAAAAGGCCTGAGCAGGAGTTTAGAAAATATGTCAAATATGTATAACAAATAAGACACAATAAAATATATTTCAATACATACTACAGAATGCTCCATCTCCCAGATCAGGAAAAACATCTCCCATATACTGAAACATACTTCCTCCTAGCAGACAAGGAAAACAACTTCCTAGCCTTCCTCAGTTCCACTAGTAGGCCAGCCTTGTATGTCTGTCAGTCTTCACAACCCCAGTGCACACATACACTATCTAGAGGCCAGAGTACAGCAATAACAAATTAAGTGGGTTACACACCACCTCTCTGCTCTCAGTACAAGCTTTCTGATTGTGCTTGCGGCCATCATTAACCCACAGTGGCCAGAAGCACTCAACTGCTTTTTATCAGTGACCTATAACAGCTCTTCACAGCTTGTGCTGTAGGACTTTAACCTGCTACATGGGGTAAAGGCTTCCATTGCATTCCTTCAGCAAGAGCCACTATTCTATAAAATGTATATAATGTATTCTATAAAATGTACAGAGGAGCAGGAATCCATTTCCACTCAATAATCTGCTGGTTTAGGGCCCTTTGGATGTGATTGCCAGCTCATGCTTTGTGTGTTGTAAACAGCTAAAGAAGAAGCTGCTGCCTCGGTCAGGTGCTGCCAAGAGACAGCAAAAACAGTGGTCGCACAGATTGTGCCCCAGACAAGTGTCCTTGACATAGGTGAGCAAAGCTTGGTTGTGCAACTCTGCATTGCAGCATTTTAAGAAACTTCTTAATAGACCCATCTTCCCATGCAGCTCTTCAGTGCTTAGGCAGTTCAGCCACTTGGTCCTCATCAGCCCTGCTGCTGTCTGTGGATGTTGGGCAATTCCAAGTGGTCTGTTCGTGTTATTATTTTCTTCCTAAGAGCCATTGGTCAAAGAAAGAAGCTTCGCTGAACTGCCAGTGTTCAAAAAGTTGCTTATCTAGGCTGTCCCACTGCTATTTGACTTGAAATGAACAAAAGTAATTTACATAAAGTGTCCGGGTTCTGCAAGCTGAACTGCTGCCCCTGCTCCTGTGCAAAGAGGTCTGAGTTCTCACCTATGATGTCACTTGCAGTTAATGAATTTGCTGGCAAGACTGTTAGCACTCTGCAACTATGGACGCTCATTAGTGTGCAGTTCTAAAAATCTTTTAGAAAGGGTTTTGCAGAAAAATGCACCTCTGAAAAGGGAAGGAAATAAAGTAATTTAAGATTTTGTTAGATATGGAATCATCTTAATATTTGATTTTACACTATGGTAGTCCAGAAAACTTGTCCTTAGTTACATGAGCAAGTTTTTAAATTCTTTTGAGGCTTCATGACTCTTGGAAGGATTGTGTTTCTTATAACTACCAGGCTCTCATGGTTCAAACCTGAAGTACTAAAGAAAGTATCATGGTTGGACCTTAAAGTCTGTCCTTCTTCAAAAGTTGCTTTCTCCCAAAGTTATCTGCAAAATTGTGAGGACTTTCTATTCAGTTCCACCCCAGCTGAGACATACCAGTAGAGGTTGTCAGATGGACAGGCCTCTTGCCAAACCAAACAAAAATAAACTGGTATTCTGGTTCAACATTTTCTTTTGCTCTGCACCCCATGAGGCCTATGATTACAAAACTCAACAACAAAATTTTGAAGCAAATAATTCTTCCTATTTCTACACAAAAAAAACCCCAAAACAAGTGGGACAGAAATCTGATGCTGAACAAGACCGGCCAAGTATGTGGTGTGGAGTGGGAGTATTAATACTCTGAATTAAGCAAAGAGTAGAGATACCATGGAATTCACGATTATTTAATTCTCCCACGTTTGTCACAACACTTACACCTCCTCCTTTTTCATTTTGTGTCCCACAAAATTATGAGCTCAATTCCATGCACTCCGCTCATTTCACTTGAAATAATCTTTTGAATAGACAAATTCCTCTGAAGCCTTGTGTAATGTGACCATTAGAACAGAGAAATTTAACTATGTGGTGTAAGCACACACCTTCTGCATCTAATACTTAGGCCAATGCAATGTGGTGCATTACATGACAAGATGTCACATTTCTTGATGAGACACGGTGGCCAGGATGCTGAAAAAAATGGTCATTTTCTTTGGATGGGTTCAGCAATCTGATTTAACTACAGGGCAAGCACCTAAACCAGTGCCTGCTCAACATGATGGATGAATTAGCTAATAAATCCTGAACCTGTAATTTCTCGTTTGTCTTTGGTTTCTGAGAACCTTGTTGGAAGCTTTTTGACTGCTACTGCATTGCAGAGCATACGTAGTTAGGCTTGCAAAATACTGCTGATGGGATACTTCTGTCCTTCTTTTGGAACGGGCGCATCTCCAAGTCATGGTCTACGTCACCATCTTTGGGATCCAGCGTCTCTCTGCCATTCAGCATTTAGTAACTCTGTTAAAAGCCAAACAGAGGGCTGGGAACCAGTTTTCTCAAGGGAAAAAAAGGTCCTTTCATTGCTGGGCTTTCTCTGTGCCTGGGCATGTTACATTTCACTATTAATCCTGACACAGACCTCATACTCAAAACATGCCTAAATAAAACCCTCATAAAAAATCAGGATTTATTATTCTAATCTCATTTAGGTCATACAGTGGCGTAAAACAGTACAAATTCAGGGCCTTAACCCATAATCCTTAAGGCAGCCAAAGCTTCCATTGGCTTCACATAAAGTAATACTTAGGCTTTGAGGGCAGGAGCTCACCACACAAACTAATCAGAGTAATGCAAATACCTTTAAAGCAAGAAAAGCGTGGTTTCATAATTTCATACTTGACCAGAAGAAAATTTTCCAAAATACATAACTCAGTGAATAGAAGATTGAAAGAGACAAATTCTGAAAACAGAAGCATCTGGATACAAGTGCCTGTGTTTTATTTTTGAGCATTGTCTCTATTAGGCTGGTTGAATGTTGATTTCAGCCTGTCCTGCAGACTTCTCCATTGTGCAATATGCAATAGGAGCAGTGTGAAACTTGGAGTTGTAGTTTGTATTCTAGACTGGTAAGAAAGTCCTGGACACCTTGAAATTTCTGTCTGTGTTGCATGTTCCTTGGGATTTAAAGCAAGACTCAGCAAAGTGAGATCTAAGATTGAAAAGAATCAAAAATGATTTGTTGCTTGTCACTGTTTAAATCATTCTTTGCAGCTTTCAGTTCCCTGGATGTCTCCATAACCCAGAAAGACACTTTGAATCCTTGCTAGCTCAAGCAGAATATATCCTGTCCTTTGCTAGCCTTCTTCTGCTTTCCCTGACTCACAGTTTACACTGTACTTACTCCTTTGCACCCATCCCCAGCCTCCACTGGAAAAACCCATCAAAAGGGAACTAAAGCAGTTGGGCATTTCCCTTCACTGGGGATTCCCTTAGACAGATCCGTCAGTTGTGTATGAGCTGGCTGGAAAAAAAGATGTGGATTAGATGTGTACTGATAACAGAGGAAGGGAGATTTGAGTGCTAAAGGTTACTTGCCCAGTGCTGGGCATTTCATACTACCTGTGACATTTCCTAGCAGGGATCATGTCTTCTTTCTTCTTTTCACAAGAATCTTGACAGGTAAATAACAAAAGTCCATTTGAAAAGGGATTATTTTAGCCACATCCAGGAAAGTAAGTTAATTAATTTTCTTCCCTTGGCTTCTGATCCTTAGACAATATGAAGCCTCTGGCTCACAGCTAACAAACCCCTCCATGTTAGAAATCACCTGATTCAGCTCTGATTATCTGTTGATTCAAGCAGCTGAGAATTCAGCTGTGGAAGCAAAAGTCAAGAATCTCGATTAAGCCTTCTCAGTTTAATATCTCAAGAAGGTTTTTAACTCTAGTGTCCTAAATCTATGCCAGTTAGTGCCGACAGCCAGGCTAGCTCGGAGGAAGATGAGGGTTATGTTGGGAAGTGCTCACAGACAGGCCTGAGCAGCTTGGTGCTCCTTCAGTTTCTGAAACTGCATTGCCATGGCTGTGCTCTCAATGTGGCTGCTGCAGAAACTTGTCAGCTACAGGGCTGTCCTTGGAGCATTGATGAAGACAGTTTTGTTGGTGAAGGACTCCAGTCTAGCCTTTCTGGGATATAAAAACAGGGTGGAGAGGGATAGCTACTGTAGCTGGAAGCAAAGGATCTTGTCTGCCACTGCAAGGTGATATAACTGAGAAGAACAGAATTCCTGAGATGCGTGTCAAGTTCACAGCTCGGAGATGCATTCCTACAAGATGAGCTTTCTTTGACCACTAATGAATCTATACTTAAGCATATCTGGGAAGACCTGAGATACATTTGTATTTCCTGGGCTAAAACCAAGTGGTAAACCAACCTTTTGCAAGCAAATTTGCATTCAACTTTGACAAGTCAGATTGAGCCAACAGTGCCCTTCCTTGCCCTGCACATGGATCCCCTGGATGCCGTATCCCATGTGTCACCCTCGTGTGTTTGTGCTGGGCCTTCCCCGCTGGCAGGGGACTTTTCCGAGCTGTCAGCGCGCACCTGAGGGCAGAGCACTCCGGTAGCACCTCCAGCTCCGATCAGAGGAACGAGACACAGCTGGCACCTATCTGCCACAGGCTGCCACCTTCTGCCCCCAGGTCATGCTGCGTCCCCACCCGCTCCGAGGGGCATCTCTGTCAGCGGAGAGGAGGTGAGGACACTACGGAGGAGCCTCTCGCCTCAAGGCACCGCCCCTCTGTCCCCGTCTGCCAACAGGAAGGGACAGGGAGGGCTGCCTCAGAGCCCCCCACTCTGGGAGCCGCCCCGTGTGGCCCGGGGCCGCGGCGACAGGGCCAGAGGTGGCGGCAGGAGAGCAGTCCCTGCCCCAGGAGCAAGACAAGGAACGCTGGGAGCGGCGGGGTGGCTCCTGCTCACCCCTTCCCTCACAGCGGGGCGGGCGCAGCCCCCCGGGGCCCTCCCCCGGCCCGCCGGCGCCACCTCGCCCCCTCGTGGGCAAGGAGAGACGGGAACAGCTTCATCGGCTGCTCGGTGATGGGCTTGAATTCCGGCTTTGTTAGGGTGGGGGTTTTTGGTTTGGGGTTTTGTTTAGTTAGTTTATTTTTTTCTTTCTCTTTTTCCTTCTGCTTCTTTTTCTTCTGTCCACCTGAGATGGACACAGAGATTGCAGCTGCTTGCTTTCCTCTCCAGCTCAATGTGTGCTGAGGGTATCTGCTTCTCCACAGTGCCAGCCTGTTTTCTCCATAAAGCTCCCCTGGAAAAGGAACAGAGGTTGTTACACAGGTTCATGTGCCCCAGCCAGCTGCATTTAGCCAGGCGGTTTCCTGTCCCAACCGGCAGCTTTTCCGTATTTATCCTTGTTGCAAAGCAGTAACCAGCACTGTCCTGATTTATTCTGCAGGGTTTTACTTGCTTGTGAACTATGCCTCAGTGGCAGAAATCGGCTGAGCTTTATCTCCTCCTCCTTAACATCATTAGAATACATTTATGTGAAAAAAATAGTATCTGACTTAAAAAAATGTTAGTTTTTATTGGGGGGAAAAGTGCCAAGGTTGTATTGTACGTCCATAAACCGAACTGCATTTGTTTCAAACACAGTAAACTAAAATATGATCTTTTCATGACTGCAATAATCATGCCAGCAATTTATGTTTGTTTCATCATGCAGAACATTAGGTGCATTAGACTTCAAATGGCCCAGCTGAAAAAATTGCCTTAGTGGATGAAGCAGAGCGGTAAAAGTGTAAAAAAGAGAAAATAAAGAAAAGTTAAAAAAAAGAAAAGAGAAAGAAGAACGTTTGAAGAAACAGAGTTGCAGATGTTTTTACAGGAATGACATTAAAGAGAAATTCTGCTTGGAGACAGTAAGTGACATTTTGTAACCTTTGGGGTTTTTTGTAAAATTCTCACAAGTGAGTTGTTTGATGATACCATCATGTCGATAGCAAAAACTCTGTCTTTTTCATTTCTTTTAATAAAACCACGTCTATGTAAGTTTATTATATTAAATAAGCATCTTGGCCATTATTGTGGCTTAACCCCAGCAAACAATTAATCAGCATTATTGTACTAAATCCAAAATACAGCACTCTATCAGCTGAGAAGAAAATGTACTCCGTTCCAGACAAAACCAGCACAACTACACTTACAATTTCTTAATAATAATATTTGACAATAAATTTGTAATAAGTGATAATTATAAAAGAAAAACACATTATATAGCTATATTAATATTATCCTTGATATATTGCTAAATATAATTTAAATTATAAATAGGTAATAATTTATAATGTCTTAGCATTAAGTAACAAGATATTAACTATTTAAATATTAGGGCATGATGGAATTACGGTTGTTGCTGTGAGTTTTTGGACACCTTTGCAAGTGTTTTGAAGTTTTACCTTAGTGAAAGTTTTTCCTGCAGGGTCCTTACTTAGGAGGACAAAATGGTAACACAACAAATGTTTTAGGAGGAGCCAGAGTTGTTAAAATGTGATATGGTTGGTTGTAAGGTTTAACATACGTGTGAGCTGAGGTTTGGTAAAATGAGGGTTTGCATCAAATCATATCAGCTCTTTATAAGTACAGGGAGAGCTGAGAAATTCTGCAGAGAGGAGAGGTTAGAAACTATCCAGTGGTCCATGCTGTGAAAGGAAAGATTTAACAGCTGGGATGGAGAGCAGGGAGTATTTGGCCTGGATATAGTTCTATCACCTCCAGCTGTGCTGACTGTAGTTTATTTTTGAGTAAAATACAGAATAGCCCAATGGCAGATTTCCAATCCTTTTATAGAATGGACAACTTTGAAGTAAAATGACTTCAATCGTGTTTGCTATTAAAATGTTCTAAGAGGTGTGTTCCTGCATGCAGCTGTATTTGCTTCATCTTAACTATGTCATTGCAGAGAATGTTTCATCAGAAACTGCTGGGTTTTGGGCTATTTTTCACATTTTGTTGCCCCATATCTTTTTAAGAAGTAATGACCATCTCAATCTCAAGCTAGGAAAAGGTGGTACAGCCATGTGATTAATGAATAGAAAAAATATACAGAATTTCAATCTACCTTAATGAAAGAAACTGAGCAGCTGAATTTGAGTTTTACTAACATCTGAAATGTTTTCAGATTTGCATAACATAATTTATAGTTTTAAATGCAAGAGATGTACTAAAGAGGCCTCAGCCAACAGCATCAATGACCGCTAAAATCAAAAGCTGGGACAAAAGTAATTGTCAGGTCTTCTTGGGACTGCTTGTCCCAGCATATATCCTGCTAAGTGTTGGGGGTTTTGAGAACTACAGGTATAAAATTGTAGTCCTTCAAGGTATATGGCACTTGACCATTTATTTTACATCGCTATGTGTCCTCTTGTTCTGTGCTAAAAAGATTTTAAAGACATGAAGGAGAGAAAGAGAGAAAGAGGAAGGAAGGAAGGAAGGAAGGTAGGAAGGAAGGAAGGAAGGAAGGAAGGAAGGAAGGAAGGAAGGAAGGAAGGAAGGAAGGTTGGTTCGTTCGTTCGTTCGTTCGTTCGTTCGTTCATATCCAGGACTGCATCTTCAAAGGTAGGCTATGCAAGCCTCTGTCTCTCAGCAGGCAGCTTTGGTTATAATTTGGTTACAATCTTACCAAATATGTTCTAACGACCTATCTCTTTTATTATGTTTATCAATGATTTTTAATTAAGGGTAGCAAAATAGTAATGTCAGAGAATGTTTGCATTAAAAAAGAGTGTAATTTGGTAGTCAGAAGACAGTAGGGATGATGCATGGTTAGTTTCCCCCACAGGGCACTGTAAGTGAATAACACAAGAAAAATTCAGTCTTCCAAGTATTTTCGGAAGACAGACTAAATCTAAATAGTTTTTATTTATTAACTTTACAGAACTTTATAAAAAAAGTAATTTCTATTTAAAGCAAAATGAAAACATGAAGCTAGTTTTCACACTGCATCCTCTTTATAAAAGCCTTATAGCTTTATATGGTAGAAGGCATGATATATATTTTGGAAAAAAACCCAAAATGTGCTTTCTGTGCATTCTCCTGCAAGACAGAGAACATGGAAAAATATCAGCCTTTTAAAATTCACCATATAACCTGAGATTACTAAGGACATATAAATGTTTCTATGAAATTTTGAGATAGATAGCTATATATGCAAAGAAATTGAAAACCCTGAACACTCAGTAGTAACAAATTCTAACCTTTCAGAGGGATTTCGCTGATATAAACTTAGCAATCTGAGTGTGTTAGCTTTCATTATGTATTCTTTGCTTCTATTACCATCAACCTTATTTTTAACATTTTTTACATTTAAGCAATTTTATGAGGATTTTTTTAAAAATTTGCCTTGGTAATACTAGATCAGTAAATTTTTAAACTCCTAGGAACCCACACGCTGACAATTTGTTAAAAAAAAGCTTGAACATTACCAGAATTGGAGTAAGTAATTTTACTAACAGTGTCACCACTTGTCTTTTTGGGCAGCAACACTTAATGTTGATTTTATCCCCCCACTTAGGGACATATTTCTGTCTTGGAAAATATGACTCCTTTCTTTATTGAAGTCACTTTATATACTCATCTCACTCATGTTTCTATGATATACTGGCTGAAGATCTAATCCAATGAGAATTCTTACACATGGTTAGGGTGTCCAGGAATTTGTGCTAAGAATTACTCCAGTCACTGCAGATGCACTTAGTATCTGGCTACTCACGTGAACTTGGAGAGGGTATTTCAAATGCTGTCTATCCATTTAAATTCCATATAAATATCCACATCCATGTAGTTACAGTAAGGAAATATTAATGAAATATTAATTAATCCCAGTTTCAGTCTAGGTGGTTTTGGTTACACAATTGTGTAAGAGTAATAAGAATCAAATATCCATATCAGCCAGCTCTTGGAAACACTGCTACTCTGCATGAATGCACATATGCTAAACAGAAAGCAAATATCCCTCCCACCCCCTCAGACAATTATAAATCAGATTATGAACTGATTTAGGTAGACCATAATTTTCAATATGGACCTTTATGGCTTTATTATTGGACACTTCAATATAAGTAGAGTTTCTGTAACTACACAGAATAAATTTTTTTAAATCACTAATGTGATTACACAGGTGATCTTAAAAGAAAAAGAAAACAAGTTAAAATATGTTGTATGTGCTTAATCAGTCACTACTTCTAAAAGACATTTTTGCAAGCTGCCATGCACACAGACACCAGGTCTTCCTCAGGTGCATGGCTTAGGTTGTGCCTCTTTTTTTTTGATTGAATTTTGCGCATATCCAATGTCCAGAAATCTTGGAGGAAAAGAAATTGCAATAATTTATAATAATTTTAATAATTAAATTTAAAATTTTTCAAGATATTAACTTTTAATTACAAGCACCAAAATAAAATTGGCAATTTAACTAAAGTTCTAATTAAGATTAGTCTGTTTGGAGATTACATATTTTCATATATTATAACACTGTTTGTGAGTCTTGTAATTAACACTAAAATTAAGTGCTCTTTCTGTGCATAAGGTTTACAGTCCCTGACCTTGCTTTTACGTCGTGTGTGTGCCTAGTGACTGGAGGCAGCTGGGGGCCGCTTACAGAGGGCATGACCTATTAATAAGTTTAGTAAAAGGGTGTGTTTCTCTGGATTTACCATAACAGGTCCAGCAGCAGCTACGATCAGCACCTTCCCTGCGGGTGCCTTCATGGCAGGGGCCAGCGGAGGGTGCTGCTGTTACTGTTCTGCACCCGAGCACGATGGAAAACAAATACAAACCCGAGGGCGGCATTGTGCTGGGAGTACCGTGTGCCAGCGTGGGGTCCTGTGGCTCCCCCCCAGCACAGCCTGTGCGAGCTGCCACCCGCCACAACCCCGAAAATCTGTGAAATGGTTAATCATGAGTGATAGCGAGCACCGTCTCCGACTGCAGGAGGTCGGGAGCGTGAGGGGAACAGCTTCCCTAGAGAAGGAGCCTGCAGCAGAGGGCTCCAAAAGGCCGGGGGGTAGGCTGTGGTGTGTCTCACTTTCAAAGTGTAAGGCTTGACACGCTGGCAGACACAGCCGCTGCACTCAGTCTGTCATGGCAGGGGGTTCAGTTTGCTTGTTTCTATTTTGAAATATCTTTGTGGAACTGCACAACAGAGGTTTACATCCTTTAGCATAGAATCATAGAACATGCTGAGTTGAAAGGGGCCTATCAGGATCATCAAGTCCAACTCCTGGCCCTGCACAGGAAATCCCAATAATCACATCATGTTCCCGAGAGTGTTGCTCAAATGCTTCTTGGACTTTGTCAGGCTGGTGCTGTGACCACTTCCTTGGGGAGCCTTTTCCAGTGCCCAAACACCCTTTGGGTGAAAAAGTTTTTCCTGATATGTAACCTAACCTTCCCTGACTCTGCTTCATCCTGTTCCTTTGGGTGCTGTCACTGATCACCAGAGTGAGGAGATAGGTCCCTGCCCCTCCTCTTTCCCTCATGAGAATGTTAAAGACCACAATGAGATTTCCACTCAGTCTACTCCAGGCACTGGCTGCACAGTGCATCCTTTGTGGTGAATTTTTACTTCCCCTGTGATACTGTATATTCTTGGCTATTCACAAGCAATCCTGATGCCAACTTTGAAAAGTCAACCTTTTGGAGGTTACAAAGTATGCAGTAATAAAAGTGTTCTGTACTGTGTCCCACTCATGTTGAACAGCATATGCTTGAATCTTTACTGGTTGGCTTTACCGGTAGGAGACCTCTGCCAGGGATAAAAGCTGCTGGAGCCCTCAGCTTCTGCTTTGCTACAGCTGCAGTTTACCAGCTGTGAAAGCCTGCAACACCAAGTCTTTAACCCTCACTGAATAGAATCTGGAGACAGAAATAAACTACTAGGCATAGGAAGCAGGAGTCAAGCTCAACAAGGGATAACTTCTAAACACAGTGTTTAATCCTCTTAGCATCTCTTGTGTGCTGTTCTCTTTTTCGTTGGAATTAACTTCACCCAGTTTTTGCTCCTTGCACCAGTACCAGTGCCCTTCTTGTGCTTAGCAAGACAGGCCTGCCTATTCCTTTCATCTTTTCAAGCATCCTTCCTTATTACTGAGTGGTAGCATTTCTCTTTTATTTAAAACCAGGAGATGCTCATTTAGAGAGTTCACTTGTCTTAGCCGAGCACTGCTGGAGGTAAGAGAAATCTTTGATAAAGAGGAGATCCATTTTAGGCTGCAGGGTGCCAAGACCAGCAGGATCAGCAGACCTTGGCTTTCATTTGGCATGGGTGGGAGTACACACATGGTTAGGCAGCAGTCCACCTCTTGCTTCTTTGCCTGCAGGACTGGATATCCCAAGTTGTGCTTTTCTTCATTACCAGCACCCTTCTTGAAGTCATCAGGGCAACTTGCACAAACAAATGCTGGTTGTGACAGGCCTAATATTTGTATCCTCTGACTTAAAAGACTCAAATTCCCCTTTGCTTTCCCACCATCCTTCTCTCATTTGACTCCTTTCTGAAATCCAGGTTCTCTTCTCCCTGGTTGTTCCTTCATAATCGAAAAAAAGACACTCTGAAAGTATGGAGTGAGATTACTGAGTCCAACAGGCTTCCTCTTAGTCCTGGGTCTGGCTCTGCCACAGCAGGAGCAGCTGAGAGCAGCTGGTTCAGATACTGGGACAGTAACTGAGTTGTTACTCAGCCGAAGCAGCACATGCAACAAATATTTATGTCTGGTACCAAGAGGGGAAAAGCATGTTCAGAGAAGATCGGCTGTTTGGAAATGAAAAATGTCCTGACCTCAGGCAAGGCTGAGCAGTCTGGAGAGATTGCTGTTTAAGTCAGTCTGAAAACTGTAGTACACTGTAGGGAATGTTCAGAAATCTTAGAAAGTAGAAAAGTTATTACCATTAGTGGCAGTGAAATAATAAGGATAATGTACTTGTAAGTTTTTCTGTACATGTAACTTATATGCAGTTGAATATAAGCCCCAAGGTTGCAAATACTCAGGCAGAAATGTTCCAAAGTTTTGGAGAACACTTAGATGCATGAAACATGTAGGGCATGCTGATGAATATCTGGAAAGAAGCATCAGCAAGCAAGAAAACTAATTTAGTCTTGGTCATAGTTTGCCAAACAAAATGGACATGATGCTCTGGAAACTTCAAAGGTAAGGTTTTATTCAAGAATCATACTAAACAGAATTTCTTCTCTAATTGTCCTACCTTTGTATTTTGCTGTCCTTGAAGAAGAGGGTTGTTTGAACAATACTGCACTGTCAGGGGTGGCTTTATGCTGTTGTATTAATCTGTTTGTTTTACTTTACTCTGAAGCATACATCCTGTTTCCAAAGTAATGGCACAATTTACAGAGAACAGAAACAGCTTGCAGATAATTCCTCCACCACACAGAACGAAAATTGTTGCATAAGTGTTTGTATCTTTCCCTGCTTACTAAGCTGTAATTTGTCAGTCATATCCTCCCCAATGGGGCTGAATTTGGCAGCCAGCAACAGAATCCTTTGTTACATATTCACTGTAAAAAACTTGACTCCTAATTTTTCTTTGGGATGGTTTTTTCATTAATTTTTGCCATGTGGTAGTCCGCAGCGGATCCCAAGTTGGTGAGCTTTCTCTGAGGCTTGTGAGCTTTAGGAATAACTACAGAACTTCACACTCTGCATACCCATAGAGAGGCTAATTAGCTGAAATTGAATTTTCTTGGGTAGAAACATAATCTGCTCCACTTTAAAAAGCTGCTTCTGATTGCTAAGAAACATTCACTGAGTTTCCTATGTGTCTTCTGATTTGCCAGGTGGACAAACTGTGTTTCTTTGATACCTGAATTTTTCTCTTTGGAAAGTGGAATAACAATAAATGTTTCTTAAATCATCAAGAAAGGTTTTGAAATTTGGAAGAGTGGGGATCTGACAAATGGAAAGTGCTGTTGAAACTATTACATAATGATTTTGAGAATATTGTACTGTGATTGCTGTGTGAAAATCTGCTTTATGTTTTAGCACTGTCGCAGGGAATAAGCCACAGGAAAAAAAAATATTTTGGATAAGACAAAGTCCTGTTCTGAGTACTTAAATAACTGAATTTTATTTATTAAATGGAAGAAGCAAAGAACAGCAGATTTCCCTCAGAAAGAGCAAAATGCTCTTGTTTGTTCAAATGCTGTGGCTCATTCTTCAGAAGTTATTCTTCCTCCTCAGATGATGAAAAGGTTAATATCCACCAGAAAATCAAAGATTTTGATAAAACTTCTGTCCAATGTAGTACATATTTTTTCCCAATTATTTGTTTTCAACAATTTAATCTCCAATTATTTTCAGACTATACCAGCTGTGACAAGTTGAATAAGGGTGTCTAAATGAGAATTTTGTATTGTATTTAATGGCTCTAAAGATGGATGTGTTGCTGGATAGGATGAGCATTTTAAGGAACAAATGCATTAAATACATAAAATCATAATCAACAATTATTATCTATCTTAAAAAAAATAGAGAATTAAGGACCAGACATAGTTTTGTTTTGGATAATACCTTTTCTTTCCTAAGTTATTTCCTCAAGTTTAGTGGCCTTACTTGTAAATAAGTATAACCCATGCTGGCAGAACTGTGCAACTGAGTAACTTTGAAAGATCTGTGCTGTTGGAAAACATTCAAATGTTTTTCAAGCAGGAAGTTTGAGGGAATCATAAAAGATTTACAATTAAAGGGAAACAGGCATGAGTTCCTCTGAGAAAGAACTCAAGGAATGAGAACTGGTCAATGAGCCATAAAGAGGGTCAGCCCTAAGATCCCATAAGGTTAATAAAAAGACTCTTCTGAAAAAAGATAAAGAAGGAAACTAAGATACAGATAACCAGTGCAGTGTTAAAGGCCCTTGTGGGGAAAAGGTAAAGGAGAAGGAAGTTAACAATGGGGTCAGAGAGCTCAAGGGAGAGAAGGCGGGACAGGTGAGGTCATCTAGTTGGAGGTCCAATAATGACTGCAGAGCAAGAACCAGTAATTGCCTGAAAAGGCTTTGGTAACCTTTCATATGCTAGTGTAGCTTTTACATCTTTTGCTGGTTTGATGTAGCTGTTACATTTTTTTGTAACAGTCTTGCTGTCTCTGCCCCTTGACAAGATTGAAACCCACCTCTGACACAGGTACACAGGTATCTCTGTACTCCTAAATGAGAGATGGCCAAGGATCTCCCTCATGCACTGAACACCTGAATATATGAGCTGCCTATGTGCTAGCTGATCTCCTGCCCGCCCCAAAAGGCTCTTTCCATGACAAAACACAGAGTGGTCTGGCAACAGTTTGCTCCAAGGACCACACTCAAAAGGCAGACACAAACCACAACCAGACTTCGTTCTTGTCCTTTCTCATCCTCCAGAGCTAGCTCAAAGGCTTTGCAACTTCAAATACCTGCACATTCCCTCATGTCACAGGCTTTGGTATGTGACACACCCTTAGCTTTGTGCTTTAACTAAACCACTGCTGGTCTCTGTAATAGTTCATTTTATTTCAGACACACTGAACACGAGGGGGCGAGAGGGGGAAGAATGAAAAAAGATGTGTCTTAGGGCTGCAGTAGCCCAGTAGAGATTGAGGGCTAAATGCTTTGCGGGGTGACACTCCAGTGAGGTCTGGGGTTAGTAGCTTGGACACAATCCAGTCCTTGCTACTTGACCTCAGGGAGCACCCTCTGTCCCTCTCTCAGCTGGGAGTGTAGATACACAAGGACTTTGTTTCCAACAACCTCTTGTAAAAAAGACTTTTCGTGCTCTCACCCTGTCACTTCTCCAGTGAATAAGTTATTGCATCAATCCCAGGGTTTGCAAATCAAGCCTGTTTTTTTTCCCTAGGGCAATGCAATTTTTTCTGTGCTGAGTGACTTTAGTGCAGTGTTTTATTGTTGCTTTGTGGCAAAACTATAGTGTTATATCCTACTCTAAAACACTAAACTCTGTTTGGGAAGAAGTGAGTGGGCCATTGCTTGTGTTAGTCTGCAGATGCCAAGTGAAGTGAACAGCAGCATAAATCCTTGGGTCAGAAAGAATAAATAGCTTTAATTCATGGAATTACTCCTGGGTCTTTTTGAATCTGGACTGTTTCAAGTCAGGGTAAAGTTCACAGTCTTTACACAGTTTAAAAAGGAGCAAAAAAAAATCTTCTTTCAGCATTGAAATGTTTGGTGTGTTACAGCCATCTACATGTGCTATGTCCAACATTTTAAACATAACTTGCCCCCAAGCACACAAATTAGGTCTTCAGGTTGAAAATGTACAGTCAGTTCTTGAATTCACAAATGGCTAAGAATAAATTATTACACTTATGTCACCTCATAGCTAAAATTTCAATTCAAGACACTGGAAAACCTATGAAGAAGAAAAAAAGAAGAAAAATAATTTTAAAAATAAACCATGAAACTACTGAATTGATATCCACCAGTTTTTACTACCATTTTGTGTGGAGGGATTGACAGAATTGTCGCTCCAAAATTTTGCCTGTTGACAATGTTCTTGGAGTTGAAGGTTATGATTCAGCCATTCTCAGGCAAGCTTTGCCTTTAAGCACACACATCCACCCCCCACCTCCCCCTCAGAAAATTATGTTAAGCTCACAGCAAAATTTCGTTAGCTTATAGGAAGCTTTGGGGTGTGCTGACTGGATTCCTGAAGGCAAAAAGCCTTTGGTGTAGTCGACCTTGAGCAACTGACCAGGAGACATCAGGAAATGTTTACATCCTCTTCTTTGGATGGAGGAATATTCTTTCTCAGTAGACCTTGACCAAAAATGAAAACATTTACAAGCAGCCTCATTAAAGGAAATATTAATACCTAGTGTTCAATCTAGCCAAGCATGGAATTATGGGGAACTTTGTTCTTCCTCTCTGCGGGGCTTTCACAAATATATCTACATGTAAGGATAAACCACAACCTAATTTTGAGACCATGCACTTCATGAGAATAGATGTTATATTGATTAAATATTTCTTCCCTAATTTAGTTCTTTTGCAAAAAGCAGTAATTAAAACTGTTGGCCTTTGCTGCACCACTGCACCACCTATCCTGAAAATCAATTTCTGTGTTTAACTCACAGTCACTTAAGGTAATGATAGATTCTCCTGAGTGAATTTCACTAACTTGAGCAATGGTTTCCACTCCAGAAAGATCAGTTTCACATATAAGATGTTTTCCTTGTAAAAAACGTCATTCAATAATCATGGGGGGAAACAGGTTGTCTTGTCTGAATTGTTGTGAACATTTAGACCCATCTGAGAAATCATATATTCTTTCTAAATGACAATTGTTGCAAGATATATTATTCTAGCAGGCAGAGAATCCAGGCAGAGCCAGGCTCTGTGAGGCTGGCTGGCTGCTCTGCAGACACAAGAAGCTGATGTGACAGAGTAGCTTGGCTGTCACAGGAAAGACTGTGTCAGTGTTTCAGACTTTAGCAGCCTTTCTGAATGTTTGTAGAAAAGCTGAGGATGTAACCATTTGTTAGAGAATTTTCAGCCTCCACAAGCATCAGATCTGTGCTTGGCCTCTCTTTACCTTCTGATTGTCACCTAGAAGCTTTGCTGTTGATACTCAATGTGGCATTTATTTTTTATATGTTACATCTGCACCTGAAATTCACAGTCAAAATCTGGATGCCACATAAAAGAGAATACAACATTTATCATTGCCTTTGGTTTGGGTGCACATTCAATCTGAAGCAGTGGTTTAACTTGACATGTACTAAATACTAGTACAATACTAAATACTTTGCCAGACTACAAGGATATGTATTTTACCTGTGTGTAATATCTATGTTCTGAAACCGACACAATTATCAGTGGGTCAGAGTAATTATTTCCTTAGTCTTGGAGAAGATAGGTGGTAAATGATAACCTTTTCCATAGCTGTCTTCCTGTCCCATTCAAACTGGTTTTCTGCATCCCATTCCCATTGTTTGAAAAACAATGTTCCTTCATATTGTAACTGGTTTTTGTGTGTATGAGAAAATGATTGTACATTTTGTCTTCCTGTCTTTGCCGCATTTTTTAAAACTCTGAAGTAATTTTTATTGTCTGTTTGGAGACTTCTATGGCATAAAGCAAAAACCTTTAGATAATAACAAAACAGTAAGACTTGGAGTATAAGTACTAGTTACTGCTGAGCTGAATATTTAAATAGGAGACTAATTATATATTCTCTGACCCTGTTACAATTCTCTCTTACTACAGAGAAGTTCTGGAATTCTTACTGGATTAGAGAATCTGTTCTTGAAAGGGATCAAACATTAGGATGTAAGAAGGATATTTTGAAAATATATATATTGAAAAGTCATATTTTTCATATGACTACATGTCAGGTGGGAGGATTGTAAGGCTATTTTTTTTTTGTCTAGCCATTTTACAGTGCTGATATTTTTCTCTTCCATTTTCAATCTAATTTTTCCTAAATATTAAATTGGGATAAAAAAGTGTTCATGACTCTGTACAAGTATTACTTCCTCTTTGAGGTTTTTTCTGTCCCCTATTAATATAGTTACCAGCTCTAATAATGAGAGATAGAAATAAATTAAGAGAACCCCAGAAATACGAAGTGTCTCCTTGCACCAGACCTAGGAAGGGTCTAAGAACTTCTGTTTCTCTCATGCTCTTTGCCCTGCTCCAGGGCAGGAATCTGCTGCTGCCATGTACCATTGTATTGCAGCAGCATAGCTCTTCTGTACTGACCAGGTCACTGGCCAAGTGTTACCACATTCCTGTTCTTGCCCAGCTGTTCTCCAGAACAGGATATGAGTTTCCAAGAAGATTGTCCTGCAGAATTGCTGCCCTTTTGTTGCCCTGCAATAGTTCTGCATGAGAGAAAAAGAAGGGATTCTACAATCTTCTACTCTCTGCCCTAATGCAGAGGCCAAGAATTAATATTGGCATTCATGCGAACCTCTTCTCAAAAGCATCTAAGAGTGCCTCAGAATTAGTTTATTTCTGTAGAGAGTTCTGCTGCAAAATGCACTTTTTTTGAAGATGCTCCAGAGTTATTTTCCCTGCCTGGTGATTCTGGTTCATGTAGAGTTACAGAAGGAATCTCATTGTGTTCCACTCTAGTGAACAATGAACATTAAGTTCTAAGACAGAGTGATTTAAATTTATGATGTGCACTCCATGATCTTCCTGTGAGCTTTCCCTTTGCTTGTGACTCTCTGATTCCCATGACCTTGTCTCTCTAAAAAATGCTCCTTCTCAGCAGACCTCAGTACTATTCTTTCCTGCCAGTATCCCAAATACTCAGTTCTCTCCAGTTTATGACCACATGGTTACTCTGTCCTTTGATCCATCTGCTAAAATGTTTTGTTGTCGTTGGACAGCAGAACATCATCATGGGAGGCCCAGGGCATTACTTTCCTTACTCCAGTCATGCCAGCAAAGGCAAGGCTAGCTCTGTTTTCTCTGTTAATGAAACCTGGGGAGGGGCTTGGGAATGTCAGACTTCTCCATATCTGTACCCCCTTTTCCAAATCTCCTTACATTTAGACAGTGAAATGCTCAAATATATGTATGTGCGTGTGGAGGGATAGAATGTAAGAAAACAAAGATAGTACAAAAGGCAGTCTCACACCTGAGGCATTGCAGCTGTATTAAATACCAAAGATTAGGAACAGGTTGCCCTTAATAGGCCACAGATGTGTCCAATAAGAAGAGGAGTGCTACAAAAGAGTGGATTAGCTGGGTGAGGATAGAGTTGGAGTTTGTTGGTTGTGCTGTGAGGAGCTACCCATGAGAAATCACCAAGAAGGTATGGGAGCTTTTGCAATGTGATGACAACGTGTGTGTATATCTGTGAGCTATTTTAGCACCGTATGAACACCGAAGCTCAAGTCAGATCTGTTGGACTGTCTCAATTCTTTGTTAAGTGCAGAATTATTCCTTAAGGTCTATTGCTTAGCGATCTGATCAACCTAGTGTGGACTTTTCAAAGATTTCTATCATTCTGCTTCCACTATGCCTCATCTATGATTTATCTGAAAATAGGCCCCATGGTAAGGAAGCATTTGCTGATACATGGTTTCTTTAGTTATTTCTTTTAGTTATTTCAATGTCTGAGTCACCTTTAATCCTTAAACTCACCCATTTAATTCCTCTATCTGTTTGGTACCCCTCTTCAGATATTTGAGTTGAAGATGATACGTATCTTTGAAGCATGATCTCAATCAAATTTCCTCATTATAATTTAATCAAGTACATATGTTTAGTTCTTTAGCAATTTCCTCTTGTCCCCTGATCTTTATTTTTGGTTTCAGCCTCAATTCTTTCCAGTGGTGAATTTTCTGTGACACCTTTGGTCTCACAAGCAATCTCTGGAAAAGCAGTGTCATTATACACCTTTAGAAAAAGTCATCTCCTTGTAACAAAATGAACCCAGCTTGTTTGTTGTACAGGTTCTCAGTGGCTGCTCAGAGAATACTGTTGCTTTGTAAACTGCTGCTGTATCTTATTTAATATCCAATGGAAATGTGGAGTTCTTGGTATTTACCAGCTATGAAAGACTTTCTGGAAGGTCTTTCTCAATTGGAACATTCCAGTTTGCATTTAAATACTTTCCCTCTGTTTTTAAATCTTGCTGGAGTCTCTTGCATTCTCCACTCTGGTTGGAGTTACCAATCAATATCTCCCAATTAATTACAATATAAGCAAACGTGCTTTTTCCATCCCCTTTTTAGGTCCTTACTGAAGATGCTAGAAAGGACAACGGGACACTTATTTACTTGTCTTAGAACTAACAGTGCTTGAAACTCCTCATAGTGGGAGCTGTATAGAAGGTAAACTTGCAACTACAACAGAAACACTGCAATCCTCTTAAGGTAAGTATAGACTAAACAATCTCAATATGCTGACTAATGGACAAAGGGTTTACCCTAACATGGCTATTACTCCATGTTTTAAACATGCAGATGAAGATACTTAACTCTTGAGCCTTCAAATCTATTTCAAATTTACTACACTAAGTTTCTAGCTTCTGAGTAGTCCCTGTCCTTCAACTTCTGGACACAATACTAGGAAATCATGTAAATCTGACAGGAAAATGTTACCCTCTCAGGATTTTCTTCTTGTTTTGGTTATGTTTTCCTTTTGTTGAGTCTCACTGTTGTAGTAAATGTGGCTGTGGAAAACATTAAGCCTAACAGAAATTATTCTCTTGTAAATGTGCGTGTGTTACCATGGGGGTTAATTTAAGCTTTCTCTTTGCTATGGAACTGTGTTGCACAAGCACGAGAACTGGTTCTGCAAATCTGGAAATGGGCTTATGATGGGGGAGTAGGTTTGTAATAGGAAGATGATTTTGTAGGGAAGGCAGCTGGTGGTATGCCAGTGCACACATACAACTGTAAGAACTTACAGTTGTCTTGCGGTTAAGCATTGATTTGTCAAATGAGGAGAAAGATACCTTAGCTGGATGTTGAGTCATCTTTGTCTGTATGTCTATGCTCAGATATGGAGGTGATCCAGCCAAAAGGCTGCTCTTGTGGCAGTGGTCAGCCACATATTCCTGGATATATAAAGCCATGGATTCCATGAATCCACCAGTTACTGTCTTAGAGGCTCTGAAAATATGGAAGGAAGTTGCAGGTGAAAGTACAGTGAGTATGTCAAGGAGAGCAGTATCATCTTCCTCCCGGATCTCCCTGCTACTTTGTCTCAGTGACTATTTTCACTGACATACAGAACCCAATAGTAAATAGATGTTAGTAATAACAGTGACTAGATGTGTTTCCCCTTTAGGCTGGCATGGTTATAGCTCTACCCAGGAATGTCTTGTGCTGTTGCAATTTGCCAAATGCAAAATCACACTTTCTTACAAGGAAAAAAAAAAGCACAAGCATTTAAAGTAAAAAGCCATGCAAAAAGCACGTGGGTACATTTCAGCTGCCTTTCTTCAGATGGTTATCTGCTGTAAACCTTCTATGCTCATATCACAGTGTATTCTTTACTGACCAAGATTTAATCCCTAAGTACTGCTGTCCTCACTTGGTAGCTTTAGGAAAAATATATGAAATATAACCATTCTTCACTTGCTTCTGAGTGTTCCAAGGGAGCAGGACTACACTATAAAACAAGAAGACATAGTCAGAAGTAAAATATTTACATATACCATATTTCTTTTCTCTGTATTTCATATTATCAGCAATTTTTTTTTTGCTTGTAGATTTATTTTACTTATTTTTTAGTTTTGTTTTACAACCAAATGCAATTCTGACATGGATGGTGTAAATTTATGAAACACGTTCCAATTCATTTATTCATTTCCCCCGACAATGAGCACCTGGTATCAAAATTATTTCAGAAGATAGCATGGGGATTCATATTTTTGTTTCATGCTGATTTTGGTATTTGGTCTCGGTGCTCTGGCTGTTGGGAAGTACTGCAGCTGCTGGAGTCATTTTGAGCACGTATCGTCCAAGCTAACTCAGAAACCCCACTGGCTCTGGCGGAGAGCCGTGATACTTTGAAAGCATCTGCCGGATGCCTATGACCCCGCACCTACTCAGCTCCGCGAGTTTCGCGCCCCAGAGGCGACACTGATCCCGAGAGCGGCTGAGCGTCCCCATCCCCGCGACCCCGGACCGCTCTGAGGGTCGGTCCCCGCGGGCTGCGCGGACCCTCAGGCAAAGCCTCGGGCCAGGAGCGATCCCCGTGGC
>NW_005054348.1:1713823-1793200 GCF_000277835.1 Geospiza fortis
TCGCCCTGCGCCGCCCCGCAGAGCCGCTGGAGCTGCTGCCCCACGGCGAGGATCGCGGCGATGCCGCGCTGGAGCCCGGGGACGATGTGCACTCGGCGGCGCTGGAGCTGAGCACGGCGCTGCGCTTCTACGGCGCGACTGTGCGCTCCCTCTATGTGAGTGTGGGGCCCCCTCTGGCTGCCCGCGGGTCGGAACCGCTCCTGGGGACTCCTCGAGGAGCTTTGGGCGGGTGTGCGGCGGTGCTTGCGGGTTCTGTGTGGTTACGTGAGTGCCGAGGTCAGAGGTCGGTCCAAAGAGCTTAATTGTTCCAGTTGTGTTCGGTCAGGTATCGGGGCCGTGTTAATTCCCTTCTCACACTATGGTCGGGGCAGAGTCTTCGAGATGCACAGCCTCCGCTGGGAGACAATGCAACAGATGATAGAAGTGCAAAGCAAATGCAATCGATTAGCCGGAGTGAATGCCATCCCCAGGCGTTTTCTGCAGTCATACAGTGTTCAGCTCAGAAGCATCCTCGTTGTGGTCTGCTTTGTGTGTTTCAGCATGCCAGAGTCACAAAACTGAAATGGAGTGTCTAACCAGCAGCCTAACCTGTTGAAGACTTGCACCTCTAAGCACTGGGAGACCTTTCTGTTCCTCAGTGTCTTGGGTGCTCTCAGGTATTCGTTGCTTTGAGTGTCTTCAAGCACCCTCGATGGTCTTGCACGGGCCATAATTTCTCTGTGAAGAATATGTGTGGCCTCCTTGTTTACAAATTTATAGAGTGGAAAAGGTTGAAGAAACGTGGAGACACTAAGGGTGATCAAAGAGGAGGAAGTCCATATCCATAGTAATTGCAGGCTTTGGGCTGCAAGCACATCTCAGCCTTTGTGTGCGTGTCTCGCAGCTGAATCTGCATCCCAGAGTGCTGTGTGCATGTGTATAGCTGATCGAGGGTGTTCAGTATTTGAAGGTGGGATTGAAAACAGATTGTCTGGGGCAGAGCTTTTTAAAAGCAGCCATAAGGAGAGCAGTTTAAAATGGCAGCATGTCTTCAGAACACTGCAAGGGTACTGCGCACTGTATCATTGCCTCTTGCCCCATCTAGGCTAGCAATTGAACATGCTGAGTAGCATGTTTAGAAAGGTTTTGGTAGGGAAGGCATAATGTATTTAGTGTATTAATCTGGTAAATGTCATCTCACCTCCCTGGCCAGATAAAGCAGTGTGGTTTAGTGTCATGGGTCTAAGAGGCAACTCAGTGGATTAACCTACATGGAGACACTTGGGAAACTAGAGCTCCATGTGATTGCAGTCATTCAAAATTTGATGTAGTTCCTATGCACTTGAGTCTGTTTCAAGGGTACTCACTCAAGATATAACTTGTTTATGCTACACTGAGGTGTATTAGTGCTGACACTTAAGTTACACTCCTTTTCATTGTCCATACTGCCACTACTTAGATAAATCCTGACATCAGATCTGAAATCTAAAAGGCATTTTGAGGCATTTGGGTTATGCTTGTGTGGAAAACAGGTGTTGTTCACTGAAGCTGACTGAGATAAAGTATTAGGTGGAGTTCAGACTTCAGTTTGACCCTTAGTTCATTGTCTTGCCTTCTGTACTCTAATTTGGTCACTGATTAGTCAAACCAAGTAAAAAACACCCTTTTAAAAGAACAAAAATATTCTTGAAACATAGTGGACTGTATATTCAGCCACAGAGAAGCAGAGATAACAAGTAGCATGTCAGGTAAGCCACAGAGTTTTCAAAGAGCAGTAAATTGACTTACCAGTCTAGGTTTGTTTAGTTTAATGACCCTGTTACTTGCCCCGCCCTCAAACAGGAACAGTTGTAATTAGTTTTTGCCTGAAAGAATACTCATGTAGTGTCTATTTCCAAATCGCTTCCAGGGCTCTGCCAGCATCTCTCAGTACTAAGAATGGGCAGTTTTAATGAATGGCAGTTCAGTATCAGTCTATACACTATGCAGAGGCTTTTTCTTGCACTGAACTTTGTGCAAGTATTGCAGAACAGAAGCACAGTACAAACTTCATGGGGGTAGGGAGAGGAGAAGCATACCTGTTAAGGAAATGTACTGAGCAGTTTTTAATGTATTTTCACAATACACGTGTTTATTGTATATTTTCAATGTGTATTTATGAAGCTCTATGGTCTTGCTTGGCTGGAGTATCCAATGTATTGCTAGTTGGTAGTAAATATTATCAAGCTGATATGATTTACATTTAGTGCACATAATTTTGTGTAGAAATTTTATGTGGATTCTCTTTCTATCTTTTTTAACAGTTGAGAAGCTGGGTTATTTAAGTTAGCTGCACACATAAATAGAAAGGCAAGGCATTCTGTGAAGTGATTGTTTAGTACCGAGTTGTCATAAAATCCCTGGCAACAAAAGCTTCTCTCACAGACAGAAGTGGGCACTTGTATTTCATATAAGTGGAAACAGACTTTCACATATTGTAATCTTCAATACGGTGCTTTTGTTTGTAAGATTTATAGCGTTGAGCTCTATCACTAACCCGTACTATTCCATTTGTTTTAATAGCACACTTCTATTAAGGCTTTTTCAGTTTACACTAAAACTCACTGGTGTGGAAAAATTGAAGGATTAGGGGTTACATCCATTTAGAAAAGAATTGAGAAACTTCTAATGCAAGCTTGGTTCAATTTTCTATATCCTTACTTTTAGTAACTCCTTAAATTAATAGTTGATCATGTTTGTATTGGAAAGATTTGTTGCTTTAAGTCAACTATCACTTCAGTATAAAAATAAATTCAAATTTTCTAAACATTTTTATGCAAGAATATTCAAGTCCATAAAATGCCTAGTCATTGAACAGGGAAAAAGTGCCTCATTTGTTAGAAACTTTAATTTTTTGTTGTGCATACGGAGATGCAATTTTTCTTTTAACAGAAATAGTCCTTACTTTGAATTCTTCTTCTCACTTGGTTTTCAAGGTGGACCTATAACTGTGTGTGTGCGTTATTGGTTCTGCTACAAACCACAAATGTATGTTAACTATGTGTGTAATCCAGAAGTTTAACATGCTAAAAATACATCTATGTTAGTTCCTGTCAATTTAAATAGTGTTATACCCTAAAAGGAAAGACTACTCTAAAGCTTGTCTTTAGACAACGCCCACCTGAGGCCTCTTTTCCCCCCTTTCCCTTCTGACAGGAATGATGCTTTGATGAAACCCAGTACTTACCCCAAATTACTTCTCTTTATTTTGGGATTCGCACTTAAACCTATGTTTGTGACCTTGAAAGAAGCAGGGTGAAGTTAAAGGAGTATTCACTGTCTTTGTCAATATAAATGTGTTTTGAATCTGAAAGCTAAAAACATTTTTTTTCATTGTTCATGAGTTTCTTTTTTTGCATTAAAAATCACTGCACAAATTGAGCAGCTTGTTTATTTATTTTCATGTGATGGCTTGCAAATGTTTTCTGGGTTATAGAAACATACCCTTAAAGCTGAACTGTCTCACTTAAAAACTTCCTTTAAAAAATAAGGTTTGCATCTCCTTAATAAATTTACTTTTTACATTAAATTTTGTAGCAAATAGGAAAGGTATAGCTAGACGCATGTCACTAAGAGGTGAAAAGAGGAGGGCCATTTCTTCTGGCTTCTTCTTTATTCTGCAGTATTAACTATTCCTGATTGTATTTTCTCTTAACGCTCTTTTAATCCCTGCCATAAATGGGGGATCATGAAGCTGCAAAATCTACACACACCAGATCTGATGAACAGCATGGAATTTGTTTAAAATACCTCAAACTCCAGTAATCTCTCACAAGAGGATTTAGGAGAGGGTCGGGCTGTTTGTCTACAAAAAAATGTAAGAAAGCAGAAGGAAAACTTTTAACTTCCACTAAATTTATGACTTTAAAGAGGGAGTGCATCCCTTTGCTAAAAGTTCTTAACAAACAGACTGCAATGTCCACCACTCTCCATCCTGTCTTCCAGTGGTGTAGTATAATTGGTGGGTTTTTATTTTCAGGTCATGTTTTAGCTTTGCTTTACAGGAATATGAGGCCTTTTCTAGTGTGTACAGATGTTGTAGGAGTTCTGTGAACTTTTCTGGACTAGATTTCTTATATTTATCCAACTCCAGTTGTAGGGTCTGTAATTAGGTAACCTACGCTGTCTTTTTAGTTCTTTATTCCTCAGATCCATACCTCACCTTAGGGTCCGTGGCCACTGTCAAGTCACGAATAAGTAATATAAAAATTTTCACACTATTCAGCTTCTTCTCTCCCTTTCTTACATGACCTGCTTTCCCAACATGTTTGCACAGATTATTTACTGCTTATACACCTTAGATATACTGTTCATGCATAAAGCCAACTCACCTATTTTTTTACATGATCTTAACTTTTTTAGTATTTTACACTCTAGCTACAAATTAAATTGTAAATCTGCAGAAAATACAGTCAGCATATGTTGAGCCACTTTTAAAATAAATTCTGATATACTGTGGGAACTGTTTGCCAAGCTTAGCTAATGGTTTGTGATAAGCATTATCCAGTTCTACACCAAGATGACTGACCACTGGCCTGTGACATGCTCTGACCGTCTGGATAGCCAAAGGAGAGTTCAAGGTATAAGTGTTTCTTGTGTATGGAGGAGTGCTCTGTATCATGATCATACTGTGCTTTTTTCTGATTTACTGTGTGTAGCAGCAGTGGTGGTCCATATTTCAAAGATGTTGCCAAGGCATTAGTAGCCAGCATCCTTGAGGGGCTTGGACAGACAACAGTTTCTCTGTGAAGAATATGTGTGGGCTCCCACTGGCCTCCTTGTTTACAAATTTGAGTGGAAAAGGGTGAAGAAATATGTGGAGACAATAAGAGCGATCAAAGACAGAGAACAGCTCTTAAACAGGGAGTGCATGAGTAGGCTGGGGGTCGTCATTCTGGAGGAGAAATTACATAGTGGGAGAGACTGGGTAGGATTTTTCTATGTCCCAATACAAAAATTAAAGCCATCAAATGAAGGTGGAAGCAAGACTGAAAACAAACAAAAGTAGGAGAGACCTGAGTCACAAATTCGTGGAGTTCCTTTCTAAGGGATTTTTTGGGTGCATAGTTTGTATGTGTTAAGTGAAGGCTCAACAAATATGAGAAGGACATCTGCTGAGGAAAAACAGTCAAACCACAGGGAATGCCTGGAGGTAGATGCAGTTGGAGGCACACTGGAGAGGTATATGCATGTCCTCTTCTTTTGCTGAATCTCTAAGCTGGCAGGCTATTGGGCTAGGTGGCCTTGGAGTTTGAGTCAGCAGCCATTCTGACCCACTTCTAGGCATTTGTAAAGATTTAATCATGTTGACAGTATCTTGACTGTGTAAAAGGATCCAGCAACAGTTTGTTCTTCTTGGACTTACAAGAATCCCTTTGAGTGAGATAAATCTGTGGGAGATTGCAGTTTTAATTTCATAGCTTATAATGACAGTTCTGGCACCTCTGTCCCATTTTGAGTCCCTTGTGTATGTGGCAGCACCTCTAGAGTGAGCACCTGGCTGCCTGCAGGTAGCCAGATGTGTCCTGTTAGCAGGTAGTCCAAGACTTGGAGGTGGATTTGTATGTAGCTTAGTCAGTGCCAAACACAGCTGGTGGAAGGGCCAGGCACAAAAAGCTGTGTGTGAGCACTTTGTGCAGACCCTCAAGGCCTGACACCTGCAGTCTTGCTCACTGCTTGTGTGTGTGAGAGCCAGCTCTGGTTTGCCAGTGGAGTTTGGCTGTTGCACTTAGATGTGCCCTAGCACCTATGTGTGTATCTATTTATCTCAGTTTTAGTCAGAGGTGGCTGACTATGGATCCTCATCTCAATGATGGGTTGCATCTCCCTGAGCCAGTACCTATGCATTTGCAGACCAAGAGTTTCACTTACATATGTAAATTCCTTCCCCCAACCCCCTTCAAGTAGTAGACCCATTTTCCTATCAGACTGTGTCAGGGCACTCAGCTGTAAAGGAATTTATAGTGTGGCCTGTATCTGCTGTGGAAATTCCGTCTCTTAGGCTCTATAGCCTCTGGTATAAGAGCTGTGCTCTGTGCTCACAGCATGTCTTCAGAGGGAGCAGCAGCTTGTAATCCTTGCACAGTAGCCCGAGAAATTCCTAGGAGGGTGGTAGTGAAGTGAATACTAAAGTAGTCCTGGCCAGGCAAAGAGAAATCTGTATGTCTTCCCAAAAGACCTTCACCCAGGCTATTGCAACATGTAAGCGTGGACCAGGTTTTTTGGGTTGGCATCTAAGTGTGAATTAGTTCTTTGCTCAGAAATTCTATCAGCTTCTGAGGCGTTGGTGGGAGGGTTATGTGTGTCCCTATTAGAAGAGACAATAGGTGTCTGAAATTTAAATAGCTAAAATCTTTATCTAGGAAAAAAAGGCTGTTCCATCTGTACAGTTGACCTCTGATTTTGGGCATCTGAAATCTCAGGACTCCTGACATGGGATAAAAAACACACAAGCTTAAAAAAACACAGTTACTTTTTAAATACAAAACTGACTTTTGATTCAATTTCTGTTGGAATTAAGATTAAAATAATGTGATCTGGAGCACATGTGTGGGAGACAGTTGTATGAACAGTATTTGTGTTATAATTTTCATCTTTTTGTTAGATTACCACTAATGGGATTATTGCAGTGAATGAACCCTCAAGTGAAGAAAAATACCTTGGTCGATTCCCAGTGAGTTTTGGGGCTATTGCTCCTTTTATGGCTGACCTGGACACAACAGATGGACGTGGAAATGTGTACTACAGAGAAGATTCATCCTCAGATGTCTTGCAACTTGCATCAGACTATATCAAAAGAGGTTTTCCTGAGACTGCTTTTGATCCCAGCAGTGTTGTTGTTGTTACCTGGAAGCTTGTGGCTCCTTTCCAGGCACCAGGAGAAGATCATGCTTTGGAAGAAAAGGTGAATGTTAATCAGAGCTTTAAGTCATATTGGACACATGCTCAGCTAAAGTGTAATGCTGTAACCTTTTGCTTTGAAGGCTTGAAGTTCTGTGTGTTTAAATGAATTCTGCAGACCTAAGAATGTATATTATTGTCGAAAAGGCTGCAGCCAAGTAGGAGTTTCCTCAGCTTTTACTTGAGATAATGTTTTATTAACTCAAAAGATAGTGCTTGGAACTACATAGCTGATTTAGTTGTTTCCTAATGACTCTTACTTTGAATGTTAAATGTGATGTGATAATAACTGAACCAGAATATCCTGACCTCCTACTGTGAAATGTAATCCTGCTGGCTTGCATTTTTCAGAGGACTCTTAAGTAATTTTGACATCAAACTATGTAAAATCAGATAACTATATGGACTAGTAGGAACTTAAGCCCATTTTGAACAGATGATATTGCATTTAGCAAAAGCTCATGTTTTGTAGTTAGTATTAGGTTAAGAAACAGCTAAAGGTTATTTTCATTATTATTGACAAATAATTTTCCCCTTTTTAAACCATGCAGGTACTATCCTGCAAGGATATGTAACTTTGTATACCATTATAAAAGTTGATTATAAAGTTTGTATTATAGCTATCAAAGTTGATGAGAACATTACTTAGCACATTTTTTTTATGCCAACATCCAATTTCTTTTGCTGAACTTGGCACAAGCATTGTGTTTATAGTAACAATATTGCACCCTGATAGCAATGAACAGCTGATGTCTGAGGTGCTGTCCCAGTGGTTCCTGCAGCAGGCAGGAGTGTTCCTGTGGGAAATGACTTGAGCAACATGAAACTTGAACTTCAAACATTCTGGTTACAGATTTTTTTATTTAGTCTAGCACATCACTTCTGTTATTTTAAGGAAATGAAATAGCATCCTATAGCACTACAGAACTTGAAATTGTTATGCTTTGGGCAGCCTATCTGACTATTTCCTGCAGATTTAATTTACTTTTGATAACTTTTTCTTTTTAATGAAAATTCTTATTTTAATTTTGCATTTAAAAAGAAAAAAAAAACTTTTTCTTAATTATTTTGATGTGAGTAAAGGTGTGTTAATTTTTTTTTCCACAGAGAAACACATTCCAGGCTGTCTTAGCCTCCTCTGATTCCAGTTCCTATGCTATTTTCCTTTATCCAGAAGATAGCTTGCAGTTCTATAGCACGTACTCCAAGAACGACGATGAAAATATTCCTGCTATGGTTGGCTTTAGTCAAGCCTCTACAAACTACTACTTTTGGGAAAAGTCAGGATCCTACAATGTCATTGCTGAAGATGAAGACAGCATTAGAAACCTGTACAAGTATGCTTTTTTCTTTGTTTAAACTCAAGAAAACATCAGAGTTCCATGGTTTTCTTAATTGTAGCATGAATAAATGAGAACTAATAAGATCCTATTAGCCATTGCATGGGAAGTCACAAGATCTGCCGCTGATAAATATCCACCCCCTTGAGGACTTTGGTGGAATTTGTTTAAAGTCCATATTCCCATTGTTACTGGTAGGAATTCCAGTATACTTAGTTCTTCTATAAGTAGTAGCACTTAGACTTCAACTCTCCATAATCTATCCTGGGCAGGTTGTTTTTGTGAGTTTGTGTTTTTGGAAGAAAGAGTGAACTAGCAGGAAAGGGAATGAGCTAGAAAGTTTTAGTAAGTGGTAGCAATATCTTTGTGGCCCTAAAATCTCCTTCTGTTCTTGTCTTCTTTGGAGACAAGAAAATTAGAAATTCTCAACAAAGTTCTGGGTGAGGAGAAAAAAAAAAGTTACCCAAACTGTCAGGGGTGTTTCACAGCTGAATAAACTGTACCTGTAGGTAAGTATGTAATGTAGGTAAGATCATTAGACAGTTTTGTCCTGACACTTTGCAGTGAAGGATAACATTGTGTGTAGGCTAGAAATACCACACAGCTTGCTTTATTTGGCCTGTTTCTCTTTGACAGAAGCAGCAATGCTGGGAAGCAGGGCGTCTGGGTGTTTGAGATTGGTAGCTCATCTGACAGTATCGTGCCTGCCAAAATCAGCAATATTTTGGAGAGCGTAGAGCCCAATGAAGAAGACCAGGAGATGACTTCTAAGCCCTTTATGTCTGACTATGGTTCCACTGAAATAACACAGCAGTATATCACAAGTAGCACAGACAGCACTGAAGAGGATCAGCATCTTGTCACATACAGTGTTCCTCAGCTAGCTGCAGAAGACTTTCTGACTTCATACCAAGATGTAACAGGAACACCTTCAACCGAGTCTTTTTACAGTCCTCAAAATTTCCCAACAGCAAAAGCTCCACCTCGCCACTTTCGGATCCAGCAGTTTCCCCCACAGCCACCTCAAGTCATAGATGTGGAAGAATTTGATGAAACTGGAATAGGTAAGATCTTTTGTACAGTTTAGCTTCTTCTAACCTGGACAGGCTGCAAAAAAGATATGTGAAAGAAATTGAATTACCAAAGAAACAATGTTTCCTTTGCTTTAGCTCAATATCTGAAAATCTGGACGCACATCATAAGTTTGTGTTATTTATTGAGATGGTTAATTCAGATGTCACCTCAGATGCAGTTTTTGCCAGTCTAGTAAACTAGTTCCCTAGTCAAGCTCACAGACCTTTCTCAGATGTGTTACTGAATACAGATGATTTAATAAAGCTTGGGAATAGAAGCTGTTGTAAATTTTTTTTGGCTAGGGTTTCATGGCCTCAAGTCTTAGAAGGGCAGAACTAGCAAGTCTAACTTCTAATAAAGTGTTTCTAGAAATTTAAGAGTAGTGTGACTGACTGCCCAGATGTTGGTTTTTTGTTGAAGCAGGTGTGAGAATTGCTATCTTCGTTAAATAACAGGGTAAGACAGTTGGGATTATAGGGTGCATCAGTTGCTGCATGGTCCTGGGTACTATACTGATATGTTTTGTTCTAAAGTTAAAAAATCCCCTTTTTTTGTTTTGAATCAGAAATAAGGACAAATTAAAATTACGTGTTTAGCTTTGACAGGAATTTTAACTGATTTGTGTTTAGATCTGCTGAAGTCAGAATTAAACAGTTTTCTAACTAAATAATTCAACAGCTGAAGCCCTGAGGTTTACTACAAAATAGTAGGAAGTTGTCTGCATATTGCAAGGTTAACCAATATCAATTGCAATAATTTGCTTTCCTTAAAGAGAAAATGAAAGTCTGATCAAGTGAGCCCAGAGATACTTTTAAACTAGTCCAGTGATACGTGAATACTACAGTAATTGCATGAAATATAAATGTCTGGTCTTATTTTCCACAGTGTTTCGCTACCACACAGATGTCCAAGAGACCTGTGCTAACAACCGTCACCAGTGCTCTGTTCATGCTATTTGCAAGGATTATCCCAACGGGTTTTGTTGCAGTTGTATTGCTGGCTACAAAGGAAATGGCAGACAGTGTGTAGCAGAAGGTAACTGGTTTGAAGTTTAGATACATAAGCAACAATTGCATATGGAGCTCTTGAATGAGGTGACCTGTATTCAATTCCAGAAAAGACCTGATAAAAGCTTTTTGAAAGACTTATCACTGGGATATAGTGAAAGACATTTGAATCAGTGAGCTCTACTTTTTAAAATGGTATTTTGAGTGAAGCAAATTATTTTGAGTGGTCAGTTATAGGCTTTATGCATTTTAATGTGACTTTCTAGAAAAAATAAACTTCTTCTGTAACTGACATAATTTGAAAGAAAACATAACATCCAGTGGTATTTCCTAGAATTAGTCATGAAGTTCCAGCATATTATAATCTGATATGGTCCTCACTCTAGAAATGGACAGTTCAAAGTGATGAACAAATTAACTTTGATCGTTGAACCAAAGAGCATGGCTCCTCTTTGATTCTTAAGCTGCTTTACTAAAGGGTGATCTGCCGGATTTCTGTTGAATACCCATTTAATCTTTGTTCCTGTGTAAAATCCATAAAGGAATTTCTTATGTATACACTTGTAATCCTTGTAGTGATTAGGCTCAGAGCACAGATGCATTTCAACAACTCAAATAGTTTACTGCAAGACTGTGTTTGATAAACCAGGAAAGCAAAACCTAATACTTAGCTTTCAGTTCATAAAACTGGATTTTCCATAGAAAGAAAAGAAGGATCGGATAATAATGAAATTAAAACTTCCATGTAGGAAATTATAAACAGGAGAAAATTAGCAATCCAAAATAGCTACTTCTGTATAACACTGGCAGTCTTCAAAATGGCCAATAGTTCAGAGCCAAGAAATGTAATAGATTAGAATAACAGGTAAATTATTCTAATGCCTAATGGCATTAGTTTCTTAATAGGGAATAAACAAATTTGCATTCAGATATGAAGTGTGATCTTAAGTTTGTCTGCCACTTACTGTCAGATAACTTCATAACACCGTTACAGTATATCTTTGCAGACAGAACTTTCCATGAGGATAAAGAGCATCTCTTCAGGCAAATTTGACCGTTTAATCATCCGCATAAGACAACACACTTGTGTGTGTGCATAAGCAAGTGAGCACGTGGCAATTTCTTGTCTGAACTCTGAGTATTTGTTTGCCACTTATTTCAACACTAAGCACTGAACATTGCAAACACTCTGGACATGTTCCTTGGAGAGTATGAGAATGCTGTTATTTGGTTCTGATGTGTTGTATTGATTTGCCAGGTTCTCCTCAGAGAGTCAACGGCAAGGTCAGAGGAAGAATCTTTGTAGGAAACAACCCCGTCCCAGTTGTGTTTGAGAACACTGATCTCCACTCCTATGTTGTGATGAACCAAGGGCGTGCCTACACTGCTATCAGCACAATCCCAGAGACTTTGGGGTATTCTTTACTACCTCTTGCCTCTATTGGAGGTATCATAGGATGGATGTTTGCTGTGGAACAGCAAGGATATAAAAATGGATTCAGCATTACTGGTAACTTCTAAATTAAAATGTTCAAAATTGCTATGCTTTCCTCTGTCTTGATAGAAAAAAATCTGTATTTAGCATCAATATAGGGTGAAAACACACATCTATTCTGAGCTGCAAAATGGTTTTTTTTGTAATCAAGTTTCTCACCATTTTTGTTGTTTGCAATATATAGACAATGAACCTTTTAATTTACTGCCAGTGTACAACAACTATGTGTGTTAGAGAGAAGATTGGCTGGGCCAGTTTCTCTTCAAGAAAAAGATTATTAAAAAGATCTTTTGGGGGAGTTGTTACTAGAGTGTACATAGTTAATATAAAAAGCTTCTCCTACATCTTCGAGAGATTTAACTTGTTAAATCTCTGATTGTACCAACAGAGCAAAAGAGAAATGGTAACCTGACCTCCTGAGGGTCTGAGGCACTTTACAGAAACAGCTGCTGCATGACATGCAAATGGCTCTGTTAGCTAGTTTGAGGGAAACCCCTGCTCACAATTGGAGCTTTCCATAAGAGATTAAGGCCAAATCTGGTTGGTTGTGCTGCTGTGCATTCAAGCTGTAGATTCAATCTGTTCTAGCAGAACATGTGTTTCTTTTGAAAATTTGATCCTTTACAGACTTGTAATATGAATTTAGTTGAACAAAACTTTTTGGTTTGGGATTTTCTTGGATTTGATATGTTTGAAGCTTGTTCTGGAATTTACAACATACATTCCACTTGGTTTTGATTTGGAAACAGATGTACTGGATTTTGATTTTTTTTAACTCTGTGTATTCCTAATGGAAATTTTCTCTAAAATGTCCTTTTAAATGGTAGGATAAGGCCTACTGCTATTAGCTTAGTCAGAACTTCTTTTTAATTTTATTAAAACCCCACTGCCTCAGGGCCGGGATTTATGATTTATCATGTGCAGTGCTTAAAAAAATTTGCTTGCAGTATCCAAGTATATTATCAGTATGCCTCTGAAAGTTATTTCATTAGAAACACAAGACCTTAGCAATTGTGCTGCATCAAAACTTACAGACAATAGTAATTTATATTTTATATTTTATCTCTTTATTTATTTGGAATGGAAGGAATTGGAAACCTCTATTAAGTTTAGTGTTAAACTAATTATCTTTCTTTAGGTGGTGAGTTTACACGGCAAACAGAAGTAACTTTTCTTGGCAACAATGAGAAGCTGGTTGTAAAGCAGAAGTTTAGTGGCATTGATGAGCATGGTCACCTCACCATCAGCACAGAAATGGAGGGCAGAATACCTGAGATCCCATCTGGGGCATCAGTCCATATAGAGCCCTACACTGAACTCTACCACACTTCTAGTTCTGGTAAGGTTCCATAAGAAGGAAATGATGAGAAAGTCTCTGCTTCATGCACTAAGACAATCTGAAAAACATTACTTTATTACCTTTTTAACAAGTGTATTTAGGACCCTTTGACTTTTAGAAAGTTGCATTTTATCCCTTAGGAAAAGCTTTCAAAAGAAGGTGGATTTTGAGTGGGACAATGCAAATATTTCTAATATTTTCATTTAAAAAAATACAGATTTAACTTTCTCTGAACTGTTGTTTGCAAAACACTCTTGATTTCCCTTGTTGTTGACTTTTTTTATGCTGTTGATGGCAGTGTACAAGGGGTAAAGGTTTTCTTTGTAAGCCTGCAGCCCTTTAGCCCTGTACTGGCATATAGCTTTTTGTGGTAATGAAATTAAGTGAGCCGTGATCTTTGATGAGACTAAACCCATTGTTTACCACTGTGTCTTGTGTGAACTTCATTACAATGGCTCTGCAAGCATTTATCAGTATTATTTGAACTGAATTTTAACAACCAATTGGAAATTACCTCTTAATTCCCTTATCTGTTTCTTGCATTGTCTCTTCAGTACTCCTCTCTCTCAATTCCTTTATCACAGATCCTCAGTTTCCTAAGAGAACCATTCTTCATTCACTATTTACAGGACAGTCTTGTTTTGCTTAATTATCTTGCTTTCCTCTTCCTGGATAAAATGATGGGTGTTTCAATACAGAAAGTGGAGAAGTGAGGTTGGAGTGTTCCTGCTGGCCAGCCAGCCATCAAAAAGATGAATACTACAGATGAAGTAGCCTGTGGTGCACCCACGTGCACATGAATTCTGGAGATACTGCACTTTTCTCCAAGGGTGCACTTTTGGTTGCTAGAGCTAGAAAATGGTGTGGTTACATCATCACTGCCTTGTTTTCACTAATGTCTGAATTTAGTAGCCAGTGATGAACCTGCTTGTGCTTTGCCCGTTGTTTTGGACTGGGAGGAAGAGGAAGTGGAAGCAGCAGGAAGCTTCTGCTTTGTACTGAACAACTTGAGAGTTTGGACAGTGTCTGCTCTTCAGAACAGTTGTCTACTTGGCAGAAATGCTGTTCCCATGGAGGTAAAATCGGAGGCTGGAAGGAGGTGTCCTTCAGGCTGGATTTGATTTACCAGGACTCAAACAGCTGCAGATCTGCTGTCCTATGGCGTATCTAATGGACTTGGCAGAAATCCGGCTTTAGCCAGCTGCTGCAAGTGGATTGATATAGGTGTGTTCTGGTGTCCAAATAAAGAATACTGGTGTTCTGAGGACCTTTCCTACAGTGGGAAGATCCACAAGCCCAGATCTTTTTGAAGAGTTTTGTTCAGAATTTTTCCCTGTGTAGAAAACTGTTGCGAAGCATGCAGGAACTCTCAGACATGCAGCTTCTTCAGGGCTCTGTTAAAATCCAAGGCTAGTAGTCTAGAATGAACTAAAAAGTGGGTGTAGTTTAGGCTGGTGATATGACTGTCCTTAGCTTGGAGATAAGGAACCTGAAGGAATCTCTGAGTTTGCTGAGTTAAATTTTCCTTTAATTACTTGGAAATCCATAAAATAAAGTTAAATTTTTAAAATATGTCAAAATAAATCAAATTACTCATTTCTAAAAACTATGATCCCTGAGAACACAGTAAGTATACTCCAGTGCTTGTTCCTTTGCATGGAAATACATCCCCTTTCACAGCTTCTAGCCTTTGAAATTCCCATTCGCACTACACAGACTGCATCCCAAGTATACAGATAGAATTTGACAGGGTGCTTTTGGTCTCAGCTCTGATCAGCGTGTTTGCTGTCATGTTGCAGTGATCACTTCATCGTCCTCGAGGGAGTACACGGTGACAGAGCCAGAAAGGGATGGAGTGGCTGCCACCTACACGAGTGCCTATCAGTGGCGCCAGACCATCTCCTTTGATGAATGCGTCCACGATGACTCCCCCCATTCTGCTCCTGCCACTCAGCAGCTCTCAGTGGACAGTGTGTTTGTCCTGTACAACAGGGACGAGCAGATCCTGCGATACGCCATGAGCAATTCCATCGGCCCCATCAGTGGTACGTACTTTATATAGGTACACAGGTTTTGCTTTTTCTCTTTTGTAAGCAATTAAGAGCAATCATCTTTTTTTTTTTTTTAGCCTGCCCTAGATGGGTGTTAATGAGTTACATGAATTAATTTCATTATTTAGCAGCAGTCCTGATCCACCAGTGAAGAAGGGAAATGGGATTGTTGAAAATTTGTATTTTTACTTGAGAAAGAGTATTTAAGTGATGCTGTGTTGTTGAAATTCACTGGGGTTTATGTCTAATTCCTTGAAATACTCCCAATACGCCACCTTGAATCTATTCACACTCAGATGCATGGACTGTGTTGTTTATCTTTACCTAATTTGTAGTTCCTCTATTAATTTTTTTTGGGGGGACACTGTTAGAGAAGAGAGAAGAAGAGGGGAATGAGATTTACCATGGATGAGTTTCTATAATTTATCTTGAAACATAGCATTTTATCTTTGAATTGTAGGCTGCTTTTGAAAGGTATTTTTTTAGATGAGCTGACCAAGCTTCCACTAATATTAGAAAGAAAGCAAAGAGACAATTTGAAAATGCACATCAGATGAGTATAAAACCAGGCTGTGCTCACTTTTGTTTGTTACAAAATAAAGTTCTGCTAATTAAATGAATAAACCAAGCTGTTAGGAATCATGTTTTGAGTCTTGTGTCAGTGACTGGAAAATGAATTTTCTTTCTGTCTTATTCTTTAGAGAGGTTTTTGTGGCTCTTTTTAAACTCAGTAGTCCTCTGTACAAGTAACAAGGAATACAGATGCTATTAAATACATGTCTGTCTAAGATATCACCTGCAAGGCCCTTTCTTCCTGATGCAAAAAATGTGTTTCCATGTTTAATGTATGTTATGAGCAACCTCCTTCCTGGCCTTAGCTTGGTGCTATTACTTGGACAGAGTCATCAAGGCTAAATATGGTCTCTCTTGCCAGATGGTTCTGCTGATATTAACCGGAATCCTTGCTACACTGGCACTCATAACTGTGACACCAACGCCGTGTGCCGTCCAGGAACTGGGAATCGTTTCTTCTGCGAATGTTCGATTGGCTTCCGTGGAGATGGAAACGTTTGTTATGGTATCAACACACTTCAATACATTGCAAAATGAAAGCTAATGTAGAATTTATTTTCCTTGGGGTATATTGACCTTCAGGACTAGCCATTCCAGCAAAATGAACTGCCCTAAGAGGCTGATTTTAAGGTTAGAGGGTTGCTGGGCTGTGTATCTCAATAATCAAAGTAGGCAGGTTTGACTGTCTTGAAGAGTGTTTTCCTATCTTGCAAAGCATCTTTCCCACCCAGTTCATCTTTTTATAAAATATGTGGAAACTTAGTTGTGAGAACTTTACTGTAATGCAAGTTCTGGTTAAAATGAGTCAACTAGGTTAAAAGTTCTCAAGGGAGATGAGAAATAGGAAATGCACATGCAGACAGGGCACAGATATGTGCAATTCATTGAAATCATCTTTTTCACAATCTACTTTGAAAATCCATTTCTGTTCCAAAAGAACAGAAATATTTCCCAGTTCATTCTACTCTGTATTCCTAGTGTATTTGGTTTTTGCTTTGCAATCAAATCAAAGCACTAATATGTGTTTTCAAGAAATGAAAGTGTCTGTTAATGAACTGTGTCATCCCTATTACCTAAAAAAGTTCTGGGGGCTTTTAAAACCCAAAGGACAACTCTCCTTCCACTCCAGCCCTTTAATCAACTTGCTAATGAAAATGACAGCATCACTCTGTCCCTTCCAGTCCCCTGATGCTGTGAGTTGGGCAGCAGTGGATTGGAGATGTCTATGGATAATGAAAGGGGAAGGCTTTCCTAGAGTTCACGCTCCCCAGTAGTTATTATTGCTTCTGATCACCTCAGGTTGCATTTTCTTTGGCTTCTCTTTCTTCTGCAATTTCCTGTGGCATCCCTTTATTACTCCATGATAGAACTTCTGGCTTATTTTCTTTTTGGTGCAGATTAGCTGAGGACACAGTTACCTCAAAACTTATTTTCAGGTTATTAATATCTCTTAAGAGGTATGGCATATCCAAGCCATGGCCTAAATACAGAAGACTGCTATTAACCTAGAGTTCCCCAGTTTGTTTTTCTGGCATCCATATTAAATGCCTTTTTGTAATAATCAAGATCCTTTTAACACCCTAGATATTGATGAGTGTTCAGAGCAGCCAGGGCTGTGTGGCAGCAATGCAGACTGCAACAACCAGCCGGGAACCTACCGCTGCGAGTGTGTTGGGGGATACCAGTTTGCAGCAGATGGGCGGACTTGTGTTGGTGAGTTTCATGTTTCTGGAAAGCATTGCCCACCAGCCTTTGGGCTGTGATCCATCTCACAGGGATAGAAAACAGTGCTTCATGATCTGTGCTGATTTTTAGTGTGAGTGGAGTTCCGGAGTTTGCACTGCAGCTCATGATTACTGGGTTTTTCTGCATTTTCTGAGTGCTGTGTTTTTGACTTTTTGGGGATTTGTGTTCTGCTCCTTATGTCTAATCCAGAGTTCAATTTAACAGATGAGATTTCAGTTACAAATTCATCCCTTGGACAAGGTAGTGCACAGCTCTAAACCAATGTGTCTTGGCTATTGCAGACTTATTCTGAAGTGATAATTCATCATGATTAAAAAGAGTTGTAGCTGCAGATCACTTCACTGTTAAAATATTTGTGATTTGGCTCTTAGCTCATTTTTAATGTACCATTAAATATCGAATTCAGTAGTTGTCACTAAACTAGTTTATTTTTCTGTAATTTAACAACTTTTTTCTGGAGGAAGCCTGAGTTAATCTGTATTTGCTAGACTAAGGTTGTCCTAACAAGGGATATGTTTTCTTTTTCCTCTGTCCTGTTTTTTACTCAAGTTGTAGAAATTCCTTTTGGAAGAAGGAACCCACAAATGGTAGATAGAAGAGAAATAACAACAAATAACAAAAAAGGAATAATGACTCTACCTCTAGAGCTGCAACTGTCAGGATAGGATGGAGATAATTTATTTTTTCTTGTTAGAATTTTTCTTTGCAATCTGACAGTAATTCTGTACCAAAAAAAATCTATACACGCTCTTTCAGTATGGCTGGAAGCTTTATGCTACCAGTATGGCTGGAAGTTCCTCTTTCTTTTGGAAAGAGGTGATAACAGCTGAGGATTTTTTGCTTCTGTTGTGACAGCTTTGTGGTGGAAACTTAGCTACCCTTTGATCAGCTAATGCATCCAGGTTGTTGCTCATTATAGCCAAGACTGTTCTTCAAAGACTGAGGAGCCTTCACCTTATCACAGAGAGTTGCATTACTTTCCCTGAGTTTGTGACTTTGCATGCTGTGTATTGCACTCCATCACAAGCCAAATTTCTCTGCTCCAGTACGAATTATAATTCATGTCTGTTCCCTAAGTCACAGAGTAGCCTAATTCTCTTTCTTGCAGAACAGTCAGAAAAAGCAGCTCCTTCTACCAAGGCCACTGGAAGGGATAGGGTGAGATGTGGAAGAGCAGCTTTATGTTCCTTCCATTATGTCCAGCACTGAAGTTTTGTGACTTGGACCTGAAAGGGAACATTCTTCCCTCCAGCCATGACCTCACCAGCTTCACTCTACCACTTTCCCATGAAGCTGATGTTCCACTTTTAGCAAGTGCTAAGTAATTCCTTGTTCAGCTTGAAGGATTTTGGTTTGATCCCTTCCTTCAACTAAAAACAAATTGCATTTTTAAGGCTGAAGAGAGGGAAGATAAAGTCTAGTTTCCCAACAGATTGAATATAAATGTCATGATAATCTTTTCACAGTAGAGGGTCTTATAACCTACCAAGAATTTGAACCCCAAAAGGGGCAACAGCAACCCTCTGTGCTTTTGCAATTTGCTCTGGGATAGCAGCTCTGACTCAGCTCCTTTGGAACCAGCCCTTTTTTTTCATACCAGCTGTGTGATTCACTAAGTAGCTTTATAAGAGAGTTGTAAATAAATCTTGTCCTCCTCTTTGTAGGATGAGAAACAGAAAGACTTGGAGACTCCCTTTGAGCTCCAACTCTTACCTTATGCGTTTATAATACTGTTTTTAATTAATTTCTTTTTAATCCAAAACTTACTTCATCAAATGAAGATATTAATGATTCCAACAATGATGTCATTTCCTCCAGAGAAACAGACAAAATGAGTGTTTTCAGATATGGCTCTGATAGAAGATTTTTGTTATTTCCCTGCTGACACTGTGGTAGTTTCCGTCTGTGTGCTGTGATGAAATGAACATTGTAGACTCTTGTCTTGGCCCCCTGTCAAATCCTTGTCATAATTGTGTAAAGACAGCCTCAGTGTTACAGCAGCTGGAACTCTATTCCTCGATGTACACACTGGACACCCTTTTTTCAGGCCCAGAATTTTTGTAGTATTTTACCTCTTCCTATTTCCAGTACCATGGTTTCCTTCCCTGTTCTCTGATGTAATAGGTAAGCATAGTCAGAGCTCCAGCAACTTTGTAAAACAATTTATGTGCAAAGTAATGCAGTGCTTTCAGAGCCATGGCTGTCAACATGGGAGAGTTATGAAAAGCTGCAGGTCTGGTCCCAGATCTCTCCAGTAGTTGACAAATGTGTTTATCTCCCACTGAGTGAGTCAGAGCTCCTATTTGTTGCCAAGTGACAGCAGCCCTGGGTCAGTACTAGGTTAGTGTAGCAGGTCATCTAAATAATTCCCTGTGCAGTGAACTGGCCACTTAGCTAACATGTGAGTTAGCTCTGTGAGATGCCTTACATTTCTTCATTCAGGTCTCCTTTCCACAACCAAAGCTGACATGGGTGTTGGGATCTGTCACTATGGTAACCTTTCTGCCCCATTCTATATTAACAAGCACCTGTGAGGTGCTGAGGACAGTCAATTCATTGTAAAACATTAATAACATTTAACACCACTGAAAGGGGAGATTTCAAAAAAGAAGAAAAAAAAGAAAAATCCCGATCCCCTCAGTTCCTTGTTTCCTTTCTCTCCTGTAATTTTCCACAGATGTTGTTCTCTTGTATGAACTTACTATGAGGCTTAGACTTTGTGAAGGAAAGTTCAGATTTTCATCTCCTCTCTTACACATTTAACCTGCAGCTGTGGAGCATGAGGTAAACCACTGCCAGAGGGGCACACACAACTGTGACATTCCTCAGCGTGCTCAGTGTGTGTACACCGGAGGGTCTGCCTACATCTGCACCTGCCTCCCCGGCTTCTCCGGAGATGGGCGAGCCTGTGAGGGTGGGTAGCACCATTTATTGTGGGGCTTTTATACTCTGCATTGCACTACTGGACTGGTCTTTCCTGTGTCCTATATCAGCTTGTCATTTCAAGTAAGAAATTTCATAGTCTGAGTCCCTCAGGCAGGAATTTTTATTAAGCATTTCTCTTTTCCTCCTCTCACTTTTGAATTTACTTTTCAGTGTTTGATTCATAGAAGGTCTGAGATGAAATAACTGCAGGAATTGGAGTAGTTGCTTCTGCAGACCTTTGTCTGCTGCAACTGTTTGCACTGCATTGGTTTAAATTACAAACATGGTGAAACATAATACTCTGATTATGTAAAAAAAAAATTGCATTCTGTTTCATGTCAGTCTGAGTGCAGTGAGGGAGCTTTACCAAATTACATGCTGGAAACATGGCTAACCAAATCCTACTTCTCTTGCTATGTTAAGTCATTTCTTTGGGAAATATGGACATGTATGTCTAAAATACTGTGTGAGTTAATAATGTCTATTACCCTTTGGGATAGGGGAATCCTGGGATTTGCTGAGATAGAGAACCTAAAATACAGGCATGCTTCCCCTTCTTCAGACCCCTTTATCTCCCTTGCATTTCTGTACTAGATGTATTTCCCAAGAACTGTCTGTATGTCTAATCAGATACCCTAAAACAGGAGCCTGAAAATGTGACAGGTTTGTACTTTATTTCATCACTCTGATTTGTCCATCAGAAGGAGCAGTCACCTGTGATTGATCTTTTCTTTTACAGATGTAGATGAATGTCAACAGGGCCACTGCCATCCAGATGCTTTCTGCTACAACACTCCTGGGTCCTTCAGCTGCCACTGCAAGGCAGGTTATCGTGGGGATGGTTTCCGATGTGTGTTAGGAGGTAAAATTCTATAGTTCTTGAAAGTTGGACCAGAAATATAATTTGGGATTTGGAGGATATATATCTTAATTTGGTTCCATTCTGAAACATAGTGCCTGCTTCCACATTTTCTGTCTTTATTCTTCTCAAGTCTTTCAAGTTTAGGACTTTACCAAACTTGTGCCAAAACTGTATCTTGACTGCTATCACTTTTTCATGATGTCCTGTTCAATGTCCCATTTTATGCTTTGTTTATTCCATCCCCAGCAGTTTTCAGCCCCAAGCTGATACTATCTTTTGAAGTTGCCTTGCGTAAAGGTTTGACTGTGGGGGTGATTTGGTTGGTATACTCAGTAATCACTTACCATAAAATATCTGGAATTGTTGGCAATGCAAATGAATGCAATATTTACAGAAGAAAAGTGAAAAATGAGACCAAAGTCACAAGGCTCTTGTCTGCAGTAAGGTCTAGATGCCTACATGCCACATACCTGTGGTCTAGAAAGAGTATAGTTTCCAGCTGGCACTTACTTGTTTCTGTATTTATCCAGATTATTTTCTGTTTAGAAGGAAGTTCTTTACCCTCACACTTGTATTTCTCCATTGTACTTTGAGGCTTGAAGTATAAAACTCATCTTGAAGGTGTGCTAAAAAAAAAAAGAGGAAGGACTGTTGGAGCACAAAATAGTGTTATTTTACTTTAATTCAAAAGCATGGCAAACCTGTGAGGCAGCTCTCAGGTTTTGTAGATGGTGAACCTTTCAGCCAGGAAATAAACCCTAACTTCTCAGTATATTCGAACCAATTCTTCTTCCTCTAAGATTCTTGCTGGTGGGCATTTCTCAAGAGACTGAAACTCAAACTGTGCAGTCAAGAGTAACAAGAATATCCTAGAGCCAGAAGGAAAGAAAGGGTTTGGGTGTCTTGGTTGGGTTGTTTTGTTATTTTTTAATAGTGGAGGTACTTGTTTCAAAGTGCTTGTCTGTGTGGCATGATATTACCACCTGAGACTTAATATTTTTATTTTGCCTCTGTATTCCCTAATTTTGAATTTCTGACCTTTTTTTTCCCCACAATTGGATGCTCAGCTTTTGAAATCAAAAGGCAAAGGATTGTACAGAGGAGAGAAAAAAACATCAGGAAGTTGATTCTAATTTTAGCTCATATTTACATAACCCTTCACCGTGTGCACAGTAACATGTTATGTGAAATCACCCAGTGCTTGTAGATTTTTATATCATAGGTAAATTTCAGGAGGATTTCTGGTGTTTAATTCTGAGGCATAGCTTTCACCACTTTGTCCATCTTTTAATATAATTTTTAACTAACATTTCATGCACAATTACAAATGTGTATTTTCATTTTAGTGCTAGATGAATGAGGAACTAACTGTTGTTTATGACCTGTGTCAAAGTATTTAACTAACTATCCAGCTGATAAAAACAAAATTATTTCTCCTAGAGGAGAAACTTGATGTGAATAACTTGAAGCAAATCAAACCTTAAAGCTTCCAGTTCTTCAGGCAGAAATGTAGAGGCAAAAACATTGCTTTCATGTCTGCCGCATGCCCTTTGTAGATAAACAGGTGGGTTGGGAGACTGATATTTGCAATCAACCAATTAACTTTATTACAGGGACACAATTAATTTCTTCTGAGCGTATGTGATGATTTACTTAAGTAGGGGTTGTTTTGTTACTCCTAACACCTTTTCTTATGCAGTGGTTAGTGTGTCTACTCAACTGCTAATCATATGGTATTATTTTGTAGTTACTTTATTTCCTACTTATCCTGTACCCTTTTTCACTTTCTGTGCTTAATACAATTGCCTTGAATAGGAATTTTTCCATGTCACAATTTTAATAGCAGTAACAAAATATTTTTAAGAGTTTTTATCTACTGTTTTAGTGGGTGAAGATCTGCCAGGCTTTGTTAGTCTTCATATATGCCTCGCTGTTAATTTTTTTTAAATATGGTTTTTTATTTCCAGTAGAAGACAGGCTTTTAGAATCACAGTATCAATTATCTCTGCTCATTAAATGTTCTGGGCAGTAAAAAAAAAATCTGAGTAGATAAGAAGTCTCACTTTTGCTGAATTGTGACTGAAGTACAAAGTATCTGTGTATCTGTGTTGCTGAGCTAGTTACTGGCAATGGCAATGTTTACAATTTAGCGACTGCTCCCTTCTTAGAGTTAATAGAACAATAGCTGCCCTTGGGGCGTCATCTGTTGCTAAAGTTTTAGTGCTTCTAGAATGGATAGATCCATCAGTTAATCATTGCCAGGGACAGAAACAAACTATACTTTCTGAAGCCTCACTAAAGTAGTTTAGTTTACTCTAGCATTGGAGTTGCTTCAGAATGGAGATTGCAGAGGAGGCTGTATTGTATTCAGCTGTAATTAGAGACTCTCCCACTTTTTACGCACAAACGTTTTGATCTAATAAGCCTCAGTGTAGTAACTGAAGTTTTTCCTGGTTGTTAATAGCATGGAAAGTTTCATTCATCCAAATACTCAGTTCTTTTTGCTGTTCTCAGTTCCAACCCATGTGTACAATTACTTGCTTGTTTGGTATCTTTATTATTGTATGAAACCTACTGTTAAGTCTCAATGGCAACTCTTGAAACAAGTAGACTAACAAGAAAAATGGATTTGAGTCACAGACGTGGGAATGTCTGTTGGAGTGAACAGGCATGTTAATGAAAGAGTTAATGATGCTGGAATGTCCTGCTGCTCCCAGCTATTAAGGAAGTCTGTACTTCATTATTTCCTCACGCTTCATTTTTCCATTTCAAAAAAACCAGATGTCTGAGTGTTTCTACCCCTGCAGACCCCAGACACTGTTTACTAAACAGAAACAAGCTTGGATTCTTGGAACTAGGAACTGTTAAGAGCTGTTGTCTGCTCATCTGTGTGCAACTGGTTTCACATGAGAAACACACTTACCAGGACAAAACTGTAAGTGAGGAATTACAAAGGAAAATGAAGGGACAAAGCGAAGCTTTTTCATTCGGGTTTTTAATTTTTTTTTTCTCCAGTATCTGAGGACAGCAATTAAAAATATCGATATAAGTCTTTGAATAAGAGAAGTCCATACATCTCAATTTCTCATCCTTTTATTCAGCTTCCATTTTTTTTAAGAAAAGTCCATAAATAATTTTCTACATGGCTGCTACAAGAGCAATCATCTATGGCTAAAAAATTCCTTGAATATTTGTATATGGCTTTAATTTGGTTTTTTCTCCATTCTGTTTCTTTCTTCACATATGTGAGAAATATGTACGTGTATGTTTTTCATCTCATTTTTCCATATTCATACTACTTCCATTTTCATTTTTACAAATTCCATAATCTATTTCAGTGACTTTTAAATTCCAGATTTCTTCTGGTAATTCATTAATCAACGGAAAAAAAACCACGTTTAATACTCATAAAATACAAATTGATTCTTCTGAAGAAGGATCATTTAGCTGAGGTTCAGGATGCACCATTCTATGTATTTAGTCTGACTTGTACTGTGTTCCACAGGACACAAATTCTTCATTGCACCTTAATTCTCTGTTCGGCTCTACACTTCTGTCTTAGGAGCATTGTTCCATACACTCATTCAATTTCTCACTGTTGTTTTGAACTGTGGTGGCCAGAGCTGGATGCAGTATTTCTTTAATCACCTCCCCAGCCTAATACTCTTCTCTATGCCTGTATATTCCCTGTGTATATGCTGAATTATTTTTTATACCCTCTCACAATCCTTACACCACTGAGCTGTGATCTGCTGATAGCTTTTTTGGGTTGTAATTTCAAGGATAGATTAATCTTTAGAGGCTTGTCTACACAGTTTATTCCAAGAAGCATAACTCTACATTTACATCCTGTCCTCCTCATGTGGCCTGTTTCATGTCTACAAATGATGCAAGCTATGGTTGTATATCTTCCTCTGGAATCCAGATGATGGAATTAAATTTCTTAATAGGGAAATTTACAAGCAGTACTAAGGCAGTATGGGAATTTACCGAAGACACCACTAGTTCATGACTCTTGACTTCTGACTCAGATGATTTCTTTCAGTTTTTAATTATTTGCCAAATTAAGTGCTTAGTTTCAAAAATTATACGGTCCTGTGGGCATAAATAGCACACCACAGGAAAACACAAAGTTATTAGGTCAGTGTATTACCTTCAGCAGTCAAGCATCGACTGCAGCAAAATGCAGAGAGAATGGGGTTTTACTTAATTTTACAGCAGATGCTGATTGGTAATGTTTAAATTCGTACACTGAAAAATACTGTAACTTGATCCTGCTGTTAATGAAAAGCTGATGTTCCCCCTGCTTTTCTTTCATTGCCAATGATTACCTAGGTCCTGCTTTTACTGGTTGTTTCATCTATGGCAGAATGAACTAGTCCTGGTGTAACTATTTTTATCATCACTGACATGATCGTTTGCCTTGCATTTCAAATGTGGGTTCCAAGAATGGTGAGGACCACTGAAAGTCAGGGCTAGTTATCCCTGTATGTGGAGCCTTGAGACAGGTGTGGCTTGTTTTCCATTTGCCACAGTCAGGTGCAGTAGGTGGTGTAACAGCACCATTACACCAGGTAGGTATTATTTGCTCTTGGCACTACCAGTTGTATTTAATGGACTTTTTCTTTATGCCAATCACGAGATCAGAGAACTTTCCTAGTGCTAATTGTTCTGTATCTTTGAAGAGTCTTGACTGGATGCAATACTACAGTACGTATGTTAAAGGTAGGCTCACTAAGAAACCACATTTAGGCTGCTCTAGTGATGGAAATTTACGGGCTTTTAGGTTTGTGTCTGGATGCTGGCTTAAGAAGTAGCCCTGGTGCTACCTAAATATGTCCCCTTTCTTGTTACTCATTTTGTCTAGCTTCTGCTGTTAGCTCATCAAGGCTGGAAAAGTGCTTTATTTGTCATGTCAATCTCATCTTTCAAACTCTGTCGTAGCTAGACTAATTTCAGAGAGTTATTTAATGCTATTTAAAACTTGAAAAATCAGAGCATCTTCTCCTACCATCACGGAGTAAAAGGTATGGCAGTGTAAGCAGACTATCCCAACCCACTGTCATCTGTATCCAATATTATTGTGCCCTCATTGTTGCACAGGCTACAACACTGGATTGGATTTCAACTCACATTTCTTTAGGTGTCTCTTAGCTGTAAGAATAGTAATCCTGGCCATGATCCAGAGATAAGAAGAAAAAAATGGAGAATGAATTCCAAATGCTTGGTCGAACTATCCTTTAATTTAGTCACTTGTTTGATTTATAAGTTTTAATACTGGTTAAATTCTTATTAGGGAGTCAAAACAAAATGTTGAGACAGGTTAAAATTATTGACTCAGCATAGATGAACATGGTAACCCTGGCTTTATTTCTTTTCAGAATGTCTGTTTGACTTCGATTACTTATTGTACTTGATTCTGTTAGTATAAGGGATTTTCATGAGCAAAAAAGTAGTAAAATACACATTTATTCCTAAAAGTGAGTGACAAGAGGGTATTTGCAAATATTTTTATGTAAGTAAAAATTCAGCATTGATTGGTTTTTTAGAAAGAACCAACTATATGCTCTGCCTTCTAGAAATTCAATACTAATTTTGAAAATTATTTTGTTTGACAAGTGTCTTGACTTTAGTGGTGTTAAGTGCATAAGCAGATCATTTGTGAGATTGGTCTTGATCACTGAAAGATAAGTTCTCTTAAAAACTACAATCAGAATTCCTGAGTAAAATCTGCAGATATTAATGTGAACATTGTCTTGAAATTAGAACAGATATTGGTATTTCAAGTTGCTAATAACACTAATATATTTTATGTGTAACCACTGGGTCCTGCCTGGGATTCTATACACCCTCCTTTCCATAATTCACATAGAATATTGAGTAAAAAATTGTAACCTGTTGATATATACCCTGTTTTTATGGGTTTCTGATGTGAAGAAGAAAAGGAACACTTTCTACCTTTTTTAAATATCCTACTGAGGAGGCGTTAATAGTGTTTCTCAAAGCTGATAGGAATGAAATTATGATTTTTTTTCTGCACTGGACAAAAATATGCATGGGGAGTAGTTTACCAACATTCAGTGTTCCCCCTGTTTTCTTCTGTGAACATTGCCTTTAATGAAAGTTTAGAATAAAAAAACCTGTGGCAAAGCCATCTGTTTACTGGAATCAACGTTTCTTTTACCTGCATATACTGCATAGGACACTAAATACATGAAAACAAAATCTGAGACAGATAATGGAGGCTTTCCCACAGGGGCTGGTTTTGTAGGTTGATTCAAGGCTCTCCACCACCCACATTAAAACTGATGCCAAATATTGCAGTTGTTCAGTGAGCTGTTCTCCAGTCATTTCTATTTCTCTAATTATGTCCAGGTGCATGAAACTTGTCCAAAGCTTTTGCTTGCATAACTAGTTTAAATATCAATAAAAACCTCCCTTCTTTTTTACAGAACAGAGATTTACACCACAACAGTCTGTAGATGCATGGGATTAGCTTTTTGCTCAGCTGGGGTCAGTCTAGTCTGAGCCACACAAAACTAATCCTGACCTAATCCTGGCAGTGTGAAAACAAGTAAAGGAGTAAATTGAATTGTAGTGTTAAAGATACTTCAGCAGACAGTTTGGGCTAAGTATTTCTAAATGTCTGTAGAAATCATTGACAGGGAAAGGATACTCTCCCATAATTACATGGTTCTCTCCCAGGGATCTCAAATGTGTGGTAAAACCAAGCCCGATTTCTTTGTCTGGAGAAGGAAATATATTATTTTTATTGTATTCTTTTAATTTCATTATGTTCTTTGGCTTCTAGAATGTATATTGATCCAGATGACTTTCCCTACTGCATGATAGATAATAAAATAAGAAGGTGTAAATTTTAGTTCAGACTATTTTGTAAAATTGAAACATAAAGAGCCAGATCCCTGAATGTCCTGATTTGACATCTGAAAACTTTCTTTCCTTTGTAGTCTCTGCAGTAATATATATGCATGTGATGTAGCCAATGTGTATGGTATGTTTCTCTGTGCTTCGCCAGGGAGTGGACAACCTTTCCCTCCAATTTCTTTCTTAGATCCAGAAGAATCAAATGAGTGCTCAAACTTCATAACCAAACTTTAAAAACCTAATATACGTCATAGCAATTAATTGCTTCATCTCCTAAGATCTGTAGAGAGTTTGGCATCTGCCTCATGTTGTGGTTTTCTCTTGTGGCTTTGAAGGGAATCTCGACTTTTAGCATTACAAAAAAACCTTCAGCCACTGTAGGGTCTAATTAGTCACATTTTAGGGCCCATGGATCGTTGCCAGTGAGTAGACAGCAGGGTCAAAAGTCAGGCAGAATGTTCTTGCTCATCTGCTTCAAGGTGTTTTCCAACTCCTGTTTATGACCCTTCAGTGAAGGAAGATGCAGGGGGCCTGTTTGTTCTCTTTCAAACTAGGCAGTGAAAGATAAAATAAATTTAAAGCAAATGTGTCACACTTATGTAGGGCAGACTGGTTGAAGCTCTTCTGAAGTCACGTGCCTTCAAGGTTAGTAACAGTGTCATGTTCCACTAGAGGTAAGAATTCCTGTGTGTAGCTGGTCAGTGTATGCGAACTGTTAATGGACTGTAATTATTAACTAAAACAGAAATATTCACTGGGGTTTGTTTTGTTCTCTTGGTTTTTCCCCCAGAAGTAGAAAAGACCAAATGCCAGCATGAACGGGAAGTAGCTCTTGGCAGTGGAGGCGCTTTCTTCCCAAGGGATGTAAGAGTTGGTCACTTCATTCCCCAGTGTGATGAGCATGGGAATTACCTACCCACACAGTGCCATGCTGGCAGTGGATATTGCTGGTGTGTGGATAGGGATGGAAATGAGATTGATGGCACCAGAAGCGGTCCAGGAGTCCGACCACCATGTAAGTGGCTGAAGCAGTTGTTTCTTGGGAGTATCTCTTCATCTGAGTGCACTGTCTCCCAAATGCGGGGCTTAGTCCTTCCCCGAGATACAGCACTGACTTGGAGCAATGCAGATTTCTGCTGTCCCATTGTGGTATGTCTCATGCCCTTCATGACCCCAACACACACTTTTCCTTCAGTCAGGGCATCTGGACAGCTGTGGTGAGCTTCTGAATAAGAAGGTTTTCTAGCTTCTTCTTTGCCTTGAAACGGTGGGAGGCCCAGCTAGTCTCTGCCCTCTGGGAGCTGTAATGGCTGACTTGCCTCAGGAAATGAAGGATGTTCCTTCCTACATCTTCCTCACTTCAGCTGCAAAATAAGATAGATTTTTCTAAACATTTGAAGCAAAGAGCAATTACAGAGGCAAACATGAAAAGACCTATTATGTCAATTGGTCCTTCTCTTTCAGCCAAGGGGAAAATTTCAGAAGCTTTCTGCATCTGATTATAGTTATTAATGTCTGCTTATAGGGCTGTTTCCTTCTTAGAGGTCTGACTGTAATTGTGTCTCTGCAAATAATAAGGAACCTTGTTGTGCTATACAAGCTAATTTTTTGCCCATCTGTTTCCTTTTCTGTTAACAAGGTCTGAGCACAGCCGCTCCCCCTGTAGTTGTTGGGCCCTCTGTTCGACCAGACACGGTACCTCTGCCGCCAGGAACGCACTTGCTTTTTGCCCAAAGTGGTAAAATTGAACATGTTCCGCTAGAGGGAAACAATATGAAGAAAAATGGTGCAAAAGCCCTCTTGCATATTCCAGTAAGTAATTTACTATACTATGTCCATATTTTTTAGAAGATCTCCTGACAAAGATGAAAGTTATTGTTTGTCTGCATACGTCGATAATTTAAGTTGAAAACACAATTTTTACTCTTCATTAAAATTTCAGTATCCCACCAATTTGATACTGAAAATTCCTGATCTGACTAGTTAAAAAAATCTTAAACCTAAGGTATAGAAAAAATAATTACTTCCTTTTAAAGAATGGCTCACAATAGATCACAAGGCAAAAATCTAATCTCACATGCCTCCAGCAGCACATGTCTTCATGTAAACTACTGTCTATTCACACTTCTATTTACTTTCTGGCTCTGGTATAAAAGTTTAGGAAACCTACAATATCAGTAGGTGGAGAAGCTCCTTTTTCCATTCCTACTCCCTCAAAGTTTTTTCCTAAGTCTTAATCTATTCCTGTTTTTCAGTCAGTTGTCTCCACTTCTTGGCTGCACATATATTTTTCTTTCTTCTTTTTTTTTGCTTCCTTCCCCATGTGTAAGCCCAGTGGGTGGTAGATCTTTTTCCCATGCTTGTTTCTACCATCTTGAGAATCTTTTTTCCTAGAAAATGACTTCCTGATGCTGAGAACCTCTCTTTTCCACCACCTGTGTCACATGCGAGCCCTTTTCACTGGCAGTTTGATCACATTCATTTGTTTTGCCCAAGGCCTAGGTTTTTTTCTTTTTCATTCCAGTGTTGCTTTATTTAAAATAGATGGCAATATCAAGTAGCATGCTGATCTTTTTTTTTTTTCTTATATGTTATACTGAGTAGCTAGTAAATCAAATACTGGCTAAATTACACAGATTCACTTCATTAAATAGTACCATAAATTGCTGTGATGTACGGTCAAAATCAAGGTTTTGTCCCTTATGTAAAATTCTGCTGCAATAACATGAACAAAATTAAAATGCAGTATAAAACATGGTGCAATAAGGCTGAAGGTAACATGATTCTGAATACTGTCATTATTTACTTGATCTAACTTAAATTCATTAATTAGAAGTATCTTAAGGAAAGAACTTCCAAGAGATAAGATGCAATTTTTTCTTGAAGCTTTCAATTGAAAGGAAACTTAAGGTCTCTGCTAGCACTGTTGACTTTGTGTTGTCTGTTTTGTGTATTTGAAAGTGGTACCAGAGGTGTTTATACTGTTTAGCAACCCACAGAATTTAGGTACAGTGATGAATAAGTGCATCTGTTTTAATTCATGGGTTTGGAGCATCTTTCTAAGAAGCTGTGTTGCGAAAGCAGCAACAGTGACAGACCTGGGAATCCAAGTGCAATTGTTGCTTTTCCCTGATAGTCCCTTTGATTTGCCTGGCGGGGGAGTTTGAGCTCTAAGCACAAACTCTAATCCTATCTTCTTTCTGCCTGAAAAATTACATATAAATGTTTCTTGTTACTGAGAATATTGTTTCCATGACAATGATTTATGTAGTACTTGTTTAGGCTAACTTTTATTTTAAAACCTTACTTTGCTAGAACTTTTTAGAGTCAAATAGTGCTACATAGGAAGCGTAGCCATAATGCATGACTTGGATGTCAGTGCAAGCCAGATTTGATGGAAGTCGTTATTCCCCCTTAAAGGGAAAGAATGAGAGGAAAAAGGTACAGGAAGGGGTGACACAGTAAAATGTCAACATGAACTTTTTTTAGATGGGAATGCAGGTGAAGCTGTAGAAGTCAGACAAACTTTTCAGTGTATCTCCAATGCTTCTTTAAAATAATGGTGAATGATGTCTGATAGTTAAAAGGGACTTTCAAAGTATTTTTCTAAGATATTTGACCATGTTGCCCAATTATTTTCTTGGCCTTTCCTCCCCATTTCCCACCTTTCCTCAAGAATTTTGTTTCTTCAGGCTTGAGACTTAAAAGCATAAGCTAATGCTGCTGATGAGTAGCTGTTGTTTATCCTAAGCTGATCTCACTTGCCTGTTGTCCAACAGGACAAAGTTGTTATTGGAGTTGCTTACGACTGCGTGGACAAGGTGGTTTATTGGACAGACATCAGCGGCCCCTCGATCAGCAGGGCCAGCCTGCATGGTGGGGAGCCAACAACCATAATCAAAACAGGTAACAGCAGAAGATTCTTCCTCTAGGAACAGTATTAGACTTGAATTTAGTAATATGTAATTCCTAGGTGTTGTCTGAGCTGACTAAGAGTTGCGTTTATTCATTTACGTGGAATACCATTGGAGGGTGTCTGATTTTTGTTCTGGCAAGCAAGGCAGGTTCTGGATGGCTGAGATTTTATGACATGTAGTATTTTGTTTTCTCTCCTGAGCTCTACCTGTTAGCTACCTGCTCTGCTGAGAAAGGAATGGTGAGCATGGAGGCTGAAGAGAACTCCTGCTCTCTCTTCCTTGGCTTGGGGATCAAACAGCTGAAGAGTTGTTAGAAACCATTTCAGCTGTGGTTTTCTCATGCCTGCTACTCAAGTGAGCATGGAAAGTGAGTAAAGCCAACTTGTTTGGTTTTTACCCTTTGTAGTTGTTCAAGGATTTGAGAATTAGACTAGAAGGTATTGTGGAGTTAGTGCTTATCCAGTTTTTATCTTGTTCTTGCATTCTTTCCTTCAAGACTGCAGGTCACTGCAATCTGTGTTCATTTTCATTAGAAGGGTTAAGTGCAAGCCCATGCATCTTGGATGTTAAACCCTGTTATTGAGTGGAAAGGGCTAAGGGGTAGGACAGGTTTAGAGAATAAAGTGGGGGAGGTGTCATTAAAAAAAAAAACAACAGCAAGGGTAGCTGGAGGCACATTTTAAATACTAGTATCCTCAAGATCCTAGAACACCTGGGAAGTCAAGGTACTGGAAGAGGTCACCTTTGCTTTGAATCCTTTGCAGACATTGTTAAACTTTTAGAATTATTTTAGAAAAATGATCAGCCAGTTATAAAACTCTGCAATAAATTTGGCTTAGTTTTCTTTGGATGTGTAAAGAATCACTTCTTTTGTGCTTTGGAATGGTCAGTTTGTGAGACTCCATTCAGGCTCTTAGGGACAGCAGATAGATGGGGGTGGCTTGGATCCTAGCATTGTCCTAGGAAGGAAAAAGGGAGAGCTTAAGGCCATCCTTAAGCATTCTAGCAGTTATGGAACTTCATATTTCTGTACAGCTTGATGGCTGAGGTATTTTGTATGACTTCTTCCATCCCAACATACTTAATAGGAAAGGGACTCTAACCTGCAGTGCAATCCTGAGCTTGCCTGTGCAAATCAGAAACTCTGCAGGGAAAAGATTTTTGCATTAATGATTTTTTTTCAGAATCTGGACTTTTAAAAATGAGGAAAATTGCTATGGCTAAAAACTCTATATGGATATGAATGTCTGTCTAATGACAGTGTGTGTAGGCATTAAAATTCTTGCAGTGTGTAAAATGTTGGAAAATTATTTGTGAAGGCTTTCAGCTAAATTTGATTGATTATTTAAGGTAATTCAAGATGTTTCAATGCCACATGGAACCCTCATAAGTTTTATCTGCTATAAAAAATATTGTAAGTATGAAGCTTTCTCATGAATTCTGTTGTTCTGTTGGTTGCATAGGATGTGGATGCTTTTCCTGAAGAGACTGGGAGACATGTTGCACTTTAGTTTTGGTGTATTAATGGACATTTCAATAAGGATTTAGATCAAAATAATATTGAATATTCAACATTCAAACGTGTATCTTCTATGCGGGCCAAAACTGAAACTTTCAAATTTCATTAAATAGGAAAATGCCTCCTCCTCAGAAGACTTATGAGAATTTTTTTGTTTTGTTTTGATCTTTGCCTTCTCCCTCCTGTGAGCTCCAGCTGCTTTCTTGAGTTCATGCGTATTTCTGTGGAATGTACTACATTTTTGGTTGGTTTTTTATAAAGCTCTTGTGATCCAAGTTGTGCTGCTTTGCAGAAACACTGTTTAATTGTGGAAGCCCCATCCAGTTCTCCTTTATCCCTGCAGCTGTGGCAGCAGGTTAGGAAGCAGAGCTTTCCTTTGTAGTAATTGCTTAAAGTCTTATCAGCTGTGTGTGTCTCTGCAAACCTGCCCTCAGGGACAGAGCGTGTGACTCTATCAGGCTTGATGACAATATAGCAGGAACATATTTGTGCCTCTGGAAAGACTGGTGATTAATGAAGCTTTGAAATATTCCCTTACCCCTCCCTCCATGGGGGATAGTTTTTTCTGGCTCATTATCAGCCACACAGAAGAGACATTTACTTTAAGACTTCTCTAAATCTCCTACATATAGCTGACATAAGGAAATTGAAACAAGGAAACTAGTCAGGGAGCAGGGGCTCCTGGGAATCAGTGACAGCAAATCTTTTGCCTGCTACTGTCTTCTGTTTCCTAAAACAGTCTGGGAGCTCCTCCATTAGCATTTAGTCAGTAATCTTCTGATCCCAGACACTGGGGACTGTTGTACTCAAAATGAGGCCACTCTCAGCAGACTCTGCCATTAGCAAGGAAAGAAGTAGGATCATTTGAGGGTCTGAAGTATATGTGAGGTGGTTTCTTGCAGCTGACAGGTTTAGCTGCACAGAAGTACTTAGAGAAATAAAGACCATCAATGTGAAGTCAGTATAACTGAGTCAAAGTGCCTTCAGGAGGAGTAAAGAAATGCCTGATTAAAATTTACTTTCTTGCCCATCACCCCTCCCCTCCGGCCATGAGCTGTGAGTCAGAAACAATGAGATACATCTTGTTTGTTCCTTTCCACCTCTTCAGCAATTAATGTAAACTTAAAATGTCATGTGTGTAGATAAAGTGCAATCCACTTGAGTGGGAGAGCAGAGGATGCTTGAACTATTGTGCAACTGTTACTCACAGCAACATCACAGTAGCAAAGTCGAGAGAGCCCTATGTTCTGATGTTCTGGGCCAAGTGCCTTTTCTCCAGAAAGGTTGTTTGTGTCACATAATGTTTGTTTAATGGCTGTCAGTGAATAAACCTAAGAAATAAAAGAAGGCTTAAGGCCTACATTCCATTCAGTGTGTAGATCAGCATTTGAAAGGTGCTTTTTTTTAAACAGCTGGCTGGTATAAAGGGTCACTTTGCCTCTTTTGGGGAGTGACCATATAAAATTCTTTCCTTTTTTTTTTTTTTGGAACTGAAATTGAATGAAAATAGACTTCTTTTTTTTTAACTTGTCTTTGGCTTCCTTAAATTCCTCACAGCCTGCCTGCTCTTTTTCAATGGAACCTTGAAAAAAACAGAGCAGTTTCTCATAGTGGCTGAATTAAGCTTTATAATTTTTTTCTGCATTCTGCATCCAAGTTAGAAATTACTGATGCTAGAGCAGTAAGGTCATTATCTGCTATTTCCTGTTGCTTTTGGAACAACTAACTGTCCAAGAAAAACTGTGCTCATATTGTGCTAAAATGTGTTCCAAAAAGAATAGCTCTGCAAAACCAAGAACTGGATCTAGATTGCATCAGTTAGTTAATATCATTGTCTCTCGTGTTTAGAGTTTGATTTGTTTAATTGCTGCATCACTTAGCATAAATTCAGTTGTCAGAGAGGTGTCATGTATGCTGGTACTAAAGAAGGAGAAATATTAAGGGTTAAAAAATCAATTTTATGGCCTTCTAAGTATGGTAGAATAAGATTTTGACAGTATCTGCTGTTCCTTTCTCTATTATAAACGCCTATGTTTGCCCCTCCAAGTACAATTTCTTTGTGTGGCAAGTTTGTTCTGCATGGAACATCTCATTTTATGTCTTTATGAGAGTTTTGTGTATTTAAACTTTCAGGTAAAATGCGTGCTCCTCTTCCAATTGATATAAAGTAGCTTTGGTTGGACCACAGCCAGAACACTGAAGAAAACTTATTTCTTCTAAAGGTTATCCTTATGCAGCATTGAGGCTGACAGAGTGTATTGGGAATAAATATAATACCTAGGAATGTTTTTCTCTGTTCTCCTGCAGACTTGGGAAGCCCTGAAGGGATAACTGTAGATCATCTAGGTCGCAACATCTTCTGGACTGACTCTCAGCTGGATAGAATAGAAGTGGCCAGGCTGGACGGGCGGCAGCGTCGCATCCTTTTTGACACTGGTTTGGTGAACCCCCGAGCAATTGTTGTGGATCCTGTGAGAGGGTATGGATGTGTTGTCAAGAAACATGTGCAAAGCTTGATTTTATTTATCTGGTTATTTAGTGACCTGTGTTCCATGCAGAACCCCAGTGATGGAGTAAGGCTCTGGGTTCAGGTCAAGATCAGGGACTTCCATCTTATAGTAAATTGTGTGTGTGTTAAGGAGTAAACAACGAAGACGCCATTGAGGGGCTGTGCATATTCTCAGGCACAGAATGTACATCCAAGGGAAAAACATCCTACCATTAAAAAATGGCTATTAATAGTAAAACATCAGAGAGTTAATGGCCCTCTCTGGGGATCTCTGCTGAGGATAAACTATTCTGATTCCATTGTGTGTTGCTTACTTGGTACACTGAAAAGAAAAATATTGTTTCAAATGGGTCCCAAATGTATGCCAAATACTCTTCCTTTAGCCTGAGCAGACATGGGAAGTGAGATGAAGAACTTGAAATGTAGATGTACATTTTGAACGGCCCTCAGACTGTTGCAATTTAAGTCTTTTTACTGGCATTTTGATCATAAGCTAAACAATGGAAGGAAGCATTTCTTCCTTTGTCAGTGCTTGCTCCTTTTGTTTTTGATGGAAGTATTTTTGCTACGCTTTTACTACACTTTTTTGATTTCTATATCAAAGTGCAATATGGCCCATCTTATTTATTTAAATTATTTAGGGGCTGTATGTTGCTTATGTGTTCTCAGCACTTTCTTAATTACACCAATCTTTTGAGATAAGTCCTGTCTTAACTCTAGCCTTTTTCTTCTTCCTAAGAAACTTGTACTGGACTGACTGGAACAGAGAAGCTCCTAAAATTGAAACTTCATACATGGATGGCACAAATAGAAGAATCCTTGTTAAAGATGATCTTGGGTTACCAAATGGACTGACATTTGATCCTTATTCCTCAGTGCTGTGCTGGGTAGATGCAGGTAAAGGAGGGCTAAAATATTTCTTTGTAATAGTAGTAGTGTAAGTATATCCAATCCTGAAATTATGCACAGCCATAGCTTCTGGCTTTAATGATTTATTCATTGCTGTTCACATGAGAGTGTGTGCAAGCTAAAGGATTTCAATTCTGATCACAAAACTCTCTAGGAATGCAACAGATCTATGTCTTTATGTCTTGTATGTGGCTATTTTTTTTATGTAGTGCTTAGGGCTTTGTAGAAGTTCTTAGTTTAAGACTAGAGAAAACCACAGATTTATCTAATCTGTCTTCCAGAATGTCATCCTGGCACTATTGTTTTAAGGCCTGTAACCTGAGGCCAAGTCTGGCTTATATTTGACTGAAGCAAGTCTTGAAAAAGCAGTGCACACAAAAGATCAAGGGATCAAAGTTCTGCCACAAACCCATTGTTAGTTTTGTGACAGTGAGTAGAAGGGAAGAGTGCTTTTAATTGTAATTTAATTTTTATCTTTTGGGATCTTGCTGTCTTTCACCCTGTAGACTCTGGCAGGGATGTCTTCCTTTGGAGGTGCTTTTACACTTCAGGTCACCTTTCAAATTTTGGATGAATTAAAATGGCCAGGCGCTCTTTTTCACTGTAAGACACTTTCTCCAACCTTCAACCTTTTGCTATCTCTGGTTACTTACTTTCTCTTCCAGTCTTGTTGTCACGTTTGCATCTTCTCCTTTTTTGTATAATTCTGAAACACTTTACTTAAGAAAAACCTCCAGGTGTTTACATTCATTAGCAGTGTTCCCAGCCTGCAGTGGCTTTGCAGCTAGATCTTTTTGCACCCTATTTGCATCTATGAGTTAGAAGTTCTTCCTGCAGTTTCACCTTCATGGCCCAGCCCAACAAATATTTCAGGAACATGCTCACCAAACTTTTCAAAAATGTCTTCCAGAGGAGGAGAAACAAGTAAATGGCTGAAGTATCCCTCCAGAATGGAGGAAGCCTTCTGTCAGCTTCCACACCAACCTGAGGATTCTGGAATCCATAGCAGGAATCTCAGCTTGTGAGCATTGGCCATGGCTGCCTGGGACATCTGTGTTTCTTTAACTTCAGTGGCGTGCTGAGTAGCAATAGCACTGCAGTACTTACCCGTTTAGTTTTTGGCATGTGCACACATGTGACACGGAGGAAGGTTTTGACTAAGCAGCACACTGAAAGATTTCCAGGACTTTCCACCCTGTTCATGGCTGCATATTTGTGCTTGTCTTTCATCCCTGATGAGAGCTCTCTTGTTCTGATTCAAAGGCTTAATTGTTTCACTACATGCAGGTACCAAGAGGCTGGAATGCATGAACCCTAATCAGCTCGGTAGACGAAAGATTGTTGAAGGGATTCAGTATCCTTTTGGTGTTACAAGCTATGGGAAGAATTTATACTATACAGACTGGAGAAGGTATGTTATCTGCTAAAGAAATTATGGAGTACTTTTATCTTTTTTTTTCTCCCTGGTAGAAACTGAAGTATATACTCCATTTCTCATGCCTGACCTCTCACACATTCCTGTTTTGTTGCTTTCCTGGCAATAGCTGATGCAGGGTGGAGTGGATATGTAGAGCTGACCTATTGATGCTGCCAGTTAACTGAGTTTTCACTTTTTAGCATAGTGATTTGTCCTTGAAGAAAATGCTTTTAACACTGAACATTCTTGGGAAAGGAGTGGGCAGTAACTTGTTTCTCTTACAGCAGCTGCATTGTAGAGGGCAGACATTTCATCACTCTCAGCTTTCTATGCCCTTTATTATATGAATGTTCAATCAAAAATAAGGGAAAGTGTTCACTATCTTGATGACACTTTCTTTATTGCTAATGCTCTGAAATGTTGCCATATGAACAAGACTTAGAGGTTTACTTTAACTTCTGGAAAAAAATCCAATCCCTGCATTTTAAAATAAATATTTTTACTTGATATAAATGGTTTTATGGGCTCTATCAGAAAACTTACCCAAATGCCTCTATCAATTGCAGAAGCAGTAGCTATTACTGTGGGAGAATTTCCAAGTTAGCACTTCCCAGATGTTAGTTTCTATTCTAGAACAGGCTTGAGGAACAGTATGCTACAGGTCTGTCATTTGACTGCCCTTTTATACTTAGGAAGGAAGGATTGCTTATGACTAGCTCTATTCCTTCTGGAGATCAGGCTCCACCTAAAACACATCATTTTCCATAATTGTTATGCTTAATAGCTGCAATGTCAACTATACCACAGTACTTGTCAGAGGGACAGAATATGAAAAGCGTGCCAAAACTACCAACACATGCATCCCTCCTGTAGAGGGACACTGTGCTGTACTGGAAATACCTTCAAAATTATGAAGGTGTCTCCCTGATAAATTTCTGCATAGAGTGAAGGTCATAACATACTAGGTTTGTCCAGGAAAGGTGATGTCTTGGTGGATTTTACTTCTGGTATCTCTTCCTAATTGTAAAAAAGAAGCAACTTCAAATTTTTCTCCACTTTTGGTTTTGTTTTGTTTTTTTGACTGGTTGATTGAGTTTGTTTTTGGTTGTTTTTGGGGGGGGCTTTTTGTTGTGTTGTTTTGTTTTCCCCTATACTTTCACCTTCATCTCACTTCTGTATATTTTCTTCTGCACGTGGCAGGGATGCTGTTGTAGCAGTGGATCGCACGATTTCATTAGAAAGTGATAACTTCCAGCCTCACAAGCGCTCACGACTGTACGGAATCACCACAGCCTTTGCTCAGTGCCCAGGAGGTAATCCAGATGATTCTTGAGTTTTTACAGCTGTGTAACACTTTACTGTATAAATGAACTTAGTAGCAGCTCCCATTTATAAGCTGCGAACCGATTTGGGTAGTGAAGATTTAGGTTAGTGCTTAGATTTCTGTCTAGTAAGAAATTAAAAACCCTCTAGTTTCTTTTCCATAAAAGCAGTTGTTGTAGTTCCCACATGAAACCAGACCTGGAGGGGGGAGAAGGGGCTCGTTCTGCCCTTTGTGAAAGGATGTGTATGATTAAGATGGGCATCTGACCTGGCAGAAATGCTAATGTATCATCTTCTAAATTGAATGCTATATTCGTGGCTAGGGCCTTATTCACTTACTAAGTTTAAACTACAGAAATATTATGGTCTTTCAGATGTCCTTAATAAGATCCAGTGTTTTTCAAAATGGAATGTTCAGAAAACAGCAGGTGGTAGAGTGGCTGGACTGAGCTGGCCCTTTTGCTCTGTTGAACGTGAAGTTTTCCAGATATGCTATTGAAAAGAGGAAGAGAGGAAGCTGATACCCTTGAAATATAACTTGGTTTTTGTGAAGCAGTATCACTGTGCAGTTATGTTGTTCTTAACAAATCACAGGAGAAACATTTGCTGGTTTTTATTACAATATGTCTGGAATTACAAGAGTTGTGCTATTTTTACTTTGGGACTAAAAAAAACCCTTAGAATTGTTTCTCTTCAAATTACTCAATATATGCAATAAAAAACAATTTAGTGCAGGTTTTGGCTCAGAGCTTAAAAATACATACAAATGTCATGATTAAGAAATCAGTTATATTGTTATTACTAGTTAATTCACTGGTCCATTTTGGTAGGGAGTGTAAAATTTAACAATATTTTGTCCTCTGAGTATATACTTATACCTATAATATTCAGAATCTTGGTGTAATTTCTTTCTTTGTCTTATGTCTGTTTCAAGTGGTTTTCTGGATGGATGCCTTTCCTCTCTGATCCACTGCTTCTGACTCTGGCTTCTCTTTCATGTCACTCTTTAACATTAACACTTTCCCAACCACCCAATTCATTTGCGTTTGTTTTCATGGATCATTCCTCTGTCTTTGTACGATTGTTATCTGAGGATGATGTTCTGTAGCATTGTGGACTTTATCCTCACATTGCACCTCTGTATTTACTCACTCACTTCATTCTTATATCTGTGACCATGTGGCCAGTTTATGAAGAGTATTTTAGGAACAGCCCACTTGATTCATGCTGCCTCTTTCACTCTGATATCTTGATCTTTCTTTCATGTGAATGTCAAGTTGACACAAGGAATACGGTGACTCTTATCTCCCCAAAGCAAAGTTTTCTTCCACTCCTAATCTCATTATGGCTTGTTTCACTAGCATGGCCATAAATCTTAACATCTCTTGAGCATGTCTGTTTCAGATTTTATTGTGGGTGTGCATTTGCTTTTCTCTAAGGTTTTGCATCTGTTTTTTTCCAGGACATAACTACTGTACGGTGAATAATGGTGGCTGTACTCACCTCTGCTTGGCTACCCCCGGAGGCCGCACTTGCCGCTGCCCTGACAACACAGTTGGAGTAGATTGTATAGAAAGAAACTGAGCATTTAAAATAAGCTTTAGAGCAGCAGACACCTTTTGGAAATGTGCTGTAAACAATTCACTCCAATCAACACAATCAGGCCCTAAAGATAAGTGCTCCATGCTGCTGACAGCAAGCCACAATGCACATATGCAGACACACATACACACACACACAGAGGCTGTTTTTGTAGCTGTTAAGTAAGACAGAGCTGCCCAGGCTGGATCCAAACTCACCTTATTTCTTGTAAAATTATCTCTTTGCTTTTAAAGGTAAATGTTGGAGGCCTTAGTTGCGTCTGCCCCAGATAAGGAGGATGTGTCTCTTGGCAAAATTGAAATAACAAAACACAGAAGAGAGTAAGGAGAATGGAACTACTCAAATCCTGAGACTGAGTTGTACCTTGGCATGAGCAGCAGTTTTCTGCAGAAGTGGTATGGTTAGCCCATCATATATGTGGCTGGGCTTATCTTTAGCTGAGAATAATCAGGGGGTCCCAAGATTGAACAGTTGAGGGGGAATACCCAGCAATAGCACATATTTACTGCCCAACCACGTTCCGTCTCACTACTGGTCCTTCCACTTCAAAAACTTGAATCTCAACTTTTGACTTCTGTACTACAGAAGTATTTTATCCATGTGTTGTAAGGATTATAATTCTTACCCTGGCTCATGTGATCCTTTTCTACAGCACATGATTTGTTATAGATAATCAACACTGTTTAGTGGATATATTTGCGGTTTTTGTTAGATTTTAAGAGATTTATCTTTCTTCTGTTTGAGGTGGATTCCTGAATAGTTCCCTAAAATCCACTAAACAAAATTTAGATATTTTGAACAATTGCTGATAGGTCATCAAAGAATGGATGTTGATTCATTGGGAGACAAGTGGTTTTAAAGAGATAGTCACATTTGTTTTCTGAGAGGTTTTAAAATAGTATTTCTGTGTTTGATCCTATAAGCCTCAAAGTGGTCTCTGAATTCTATCGTAGCAATCTTTCTTCTTTAGCAAACCATGCTATGCCTTTTTATAGACCATAAGAAACCATGGCAGTTAAAATCTGATTTTCAGAAAGCTCACCTCTGGTTTGGTGCTTAAAAGAAAAAATATACTGATGCCCCATTTATGTGCCAGTGTTCAGGAACAGCAAAAACAGTGTTCTGAAAATTAAAGTGAAGTTGATATTTTCATCATCACCAGTAAGTTTGGAGAGGGAAAATCTAAATGCATACTTATATGTCAAATTAGCAGAATAAATCTGGAAGTGAAGTTTGGTTTCCCCACTGTGTTGGGAAGGAAGCTTGCCTGCAAACCAACCTGTGGCAGAGCAAAACAGGGCTTGTGAGGCTCCTGCCAGAGCACATTTCACTGTGTGTCATGATCAGAGCAGTAAGCTAACATCCCCACTTCCTCACTCCCTCTTCAGACACAATGGTGACAGTTTTAAACAGAGCCAATGCTGAGTCTTAACTGTGTGACATCTTCCTCTTTAATTGTATATTTATCATAAAATAACAAAACATATAAACATTTTAAAGATCTTTTTGTATAACTTTTTATAACTCTTAATTCATTCTACTCATACACTTAATCAGGTATGTCTTACTGTAAATATCAAAAATTTGTTGAAATGAAGGTGCTTGATAACTCGTTCTCCAGAAGTATTCACATATCTGGTGAAATATTAAAGTTTACACTCTGTACAGGTATCTGCAGTACAGTCAATAAAAATGGTTGGTTTTTATTTTCTATAAAAAAATGTCATGTCTACAGAAGGAAGTGATATGTGGTGTCTCAAATATATTTTCTTGTTGTGTTCTGGGTTTTAGCTAACTCATATCTAGTGATGGTACTTCTCTTCCAAGATGCAGCATCACGGGGGGAAAAACTGCTGTTGGGGCTTTGTATTCGGGAAGCAGTAGGATACTTCAAAACAAATCCCTATGAGAGTGCTTGAAGAACAGAGGGCTTTCAATTCAGATTGTTTTGGCTGAATCTTTTTGCTGGTTGTAAATTCTTGTTAACCTTTGTCAAGTAAGCATAATTCAGTTATCCCATACTTCAGCCTTTTAACAGTGAAAATATGGAAAAAGCACAAGAATAAAAAGGGGGTAGAATTTATCCCTATGCTCAAATGGTACTGGGTTTCTGGGTGATAGGGTGCTTTGCAAGGAGAATACTACTGGGATCCAAAGGGTGGCATTTGGAGTTACAGTAGGAGATTGTTGGTGTTCTGTTCTGGGGACTGCACATGGAATTGGACTGCATGGATTGATTTATGGTTTTTTAAATTTATGTTTCTTCTTGCATTATGATGGTTAACTTCCTAAACACTAGTCAGCTAATGCTATGCAAATCAATCAGCAATGACAAAGATACCAAGGAAAACATACCTCAGCAGAACTTCTAGTGTTGATGTGTGAGAGTCTGAGTAGTATGTAGCACAAAGAGAAACAGTATTACTGTGGACTGAGTTTTTAGCCTGAGGAACTCAGGTATTGTATCTGGGAGTAGGTAGCACTAAACGAGGGGAAGCTTCAGCAGATCCATGTCAGTGGTGTAGATGTGGCAGTTTGCAAAACTTCAAAGTCTGCACAACTTCAGCATTCCAGTCCCTAGAAATGAGGAACTTTTAAAAAGCTCTAGTGTGATGTTTTGTTTCTCAGTTAATGCTTGTTGTTAAATTCAACTGTTGTAGCTCAATGTCAGTGTGCAGCAAGGACAAAGCTGTTCCCTCAGGGAAGGGAGGCCAGTAGAAGCTGTGGCTTTTCCAGTCACAGACCAGTCCAACTGTACCCCAAGTGAGGCTGACAGTGCCAGTGAGAGTAGCTGGGTTCAGCCAGGGGCCAGAACACCAAGCAGATCTGCAGTGGAAAGAGCAGGTCTGATGTCAAGCTGGGAAACTGAGTCAGGGTCATAGATCATTATCAGGTTTGGGCATAGTGACCAGGATCAATGATTGCCAGCCAAGTGCACAGTGGTGAGCCAGGTCCACAGCCACACTGGGAAGTTGGCCAGGACTTGAACCAGTAGAGCTCCTGGCTGTGGCGTGGCTCAGGCAAGGACCAGGGTGAGAGCCCCTGCTTTAAAGCAGTGTTTAACAGCAAGAAAAAGGGTTACCTTTGCTGAGAACCCCCAACAGAGCTGTTTGAGGATGAGCATCTGCTGAAGTTCCCTCAAGTTTTCTGCACACCTTTTGTTAACAGGCTGGCCTTGAATAGCCAGCTATGCTGCTGGTGTTGGGTGGTCTCTGTGTGCTGGCACTCCAGAGTTCTCTATTCCTCTATTCTGTTTGCTTTCTCAGTGAATCTTGCTAAATCTTTGGCCTCTAAAAATGATCAGTGGTGCTGAGTTCCTTATTTTAATCATAGTCTGGCCAACAATGTCAACTTTTGATAACATATTTAGCATTATCCACTTGAGGATATTCTTTCTGTATCTACCATGTTTTTCCACTTCATAGTTCACATGTATTTTGGATGCTGAAAATGTGAAGTTTTGATTTCCTTCTTCTAACCCTAGAGAATTAATGGTATCTTTCTATTAGACAGGGTTTTCTCCTGCTGACCTGGGTCTCATTCACCTACTCTGTCCTTTTTCTAACTGTTGCTTGTTGAACGGTTCTAGACTTGCCTCAAGAGCAAGTAGATTTCAGATATATTTTTACATTATGTTTAACGTTAAAGAGATAATGGAAACTATGATGTTATATTTTATTTTATTATTATTATTATAGGCTGGGACTGGTAGTCATATCAGTCTCTGGTTGAAGAAAAGATTCTGTGTAGCTGCAGTTCATGGGTTTTTTGCTACAAAAATCTGTAGATTCCCAGGTTTTGCAGAAATGAAGAAAAATTGCTTCAATGTTTAAAGAAAAGACAAAATACTTCCTAGAGCTATTCCTGAGGTAAGTTAAATGTTTTCTTAAATGCATCTGTTCAGATCTTCCAGCACACATGAATATACTTACTGATAGGATTATTAATGATGTTTACCAATCTTGTAATAGTAGCAAAATAGTGAAACTACTGAAAGTAGGGGTGGCTTCCTTATGGCTTAATTGGATGATTTGGCTACCTTTCCATCTGAAAGGTGTTTGAAAACCTCAACTTTACTCACTTTTTAACTTGCAAATAACCTTCCTCATGGTGAAAATGCAGTGTGGTTTTCTGGAGCTCAGCATCCTGACCAGTGTGTTGTTCCAGTCTGATAAACAGTTTACTCTGCAGTTATCCACTAGCACAGTTTTGTCACAACATATTAGATTTATAACTTGCCTGCATATGATTAAGAATGACAGATGATTACTAGAGGATAATGGCCCCCCCATGGCAGTGTCACAATGCATCAGTTTAACCTATGGTTAAATGCAAACTGGGCCTTTTGCGTAGTATTTAATAATGTAGTCCTTGGAGAATTTGCTGGGAAGGAAAAAACCAAAAAAACAAACAAAAAAAACCCAAAAAAAAACAAAAAAAAAGGAAGAAAAGACAGAAACAAACAAACAAAAACCAAACAAAAAACAACAACAACAAAAAAACCCAAAAAAACCAAACAAACAAACAAAAAAACAAACCAAGATGTGAAACCAGTATGGCTATAGGGAATACAATTGTGAGAAGACCCCTGCTTGCCCTGTCTATTACCTCCAGAACCCAAGTGTCCAACTGGGGTGTGGCAGGAGATTGTTCATTAACTGATTAAATCACTTTCTTTCTTTAAATTCTAGTCTAATTGAAGTCTGTCCTTTATCTTATTTATAAGTTTAGGACAGCATGGCAGTAAAATTGGTGAAAGGTCAGTGTATTGCATCCTACAAATGTACATATTGATGAGTCTAGAGTTTTGCTTGACACACAAAAGGTTCAGCTGGCAGTGGAATGCAGTGAGTGAGCTTCCCTGCTGCTCTGTGGCAAAGCAGATGGGACTGCAGTAACTTAATGGGGTTTTTAACCAGAAGGATTCTGGAGCTGATGAATGAGGACAAATTGTCATTCCCACAAATAACCAGGATATGCTGTGTTTCAGCTTTGGCTTCTGAGTCTTCAGTATTCACCAGAATCCATTTGGTTTGTGGTGGTGTTGCTCACTCCAAGCAGGCAGTGTTTCCTACCCCATGGGGTGTCTGGAACACACAGGAAGCTCACAGAGGAGCTGTGTAGTGCAGGGCCTTTGGCATGAGGAAATTGGCTGGCTGTACAGATGTCAGTGGGCTGTGGCACAGGGTGCCTCTGGATCTTACCCAGTAACTTGCACAGCAGCGTTGGGGAAATCTTCCCAGGAACTTCCCAGAGTTATAGTGAAAGGGAAAATGTTGTGGAAGGCAATTGAAGGTTTTATGGAAGTGGATGCAGAAGTGTGTGAAGTTTGGGAGGAGGGGTAAACAATTAGCAAAATGATGGTTGTACTGTGTACTTGAGGTCTTCAGTCAGTTCAGCTGGGTGGGAGACTGAGATGCTAAGTAACTGTGTTACACTGGATTTCAGAAACCTTTCCAGTCTCTTCCTTTCCCACTAGAACCATACTATCCTAGGCACTTCAGGCACTGTTGATTTCAGACCCTGTTCTGTTTGAAGGCAAAACCCAAGAGCAGGAGGTGTTGTTTTATACATCTGTTCTCTGCAGATAAGACACCTAACCAGATAAGCCGACAGTAATAGTCCATCCAGCTCCCACCCACAGGGGAGAGCAGGATGCTGAGCATAGCTTCCCTCATTTCTGACACAGCCCCAGATAACCCTGGTGAGCCACTGCTGGCATTTCATGGTGCAACTGCTCTCTCAAGTTGGTAATCCCAATTAATACCCACCTGCACCACCAGTGCTGGGACTAGGTTCTCTAGCTATGACTGTCTGTGCATATTAACTGTACAGCAAGTGTGTTACAGGGACCTCCTTTAATACCAAACAGCAGCAAAGTACCAGTGTGCTAAGAAGTTGGAAAACCTATCCAGCAGCTTGAATCCAGAGGTCCCTGATGATGATTTGTAAGCATGAGATTTATCCTCTTGCATTGTATTACGGGCAGTCTTATTACTGATTAACATTTGAGAAAATGTATGTCATGTATTTTTAAGGCATTGCATTGTAATTAATAATTTATTTTTAGTGGTCTGTTGTAATTTCAAACATACACATATGGGAGATGGCAAACCACACATTTCATCCTCTTCTAGGCAGAGTGTCCTGCTAGGCTTTTGCTTCCCAAGTGACAATGCGACCATGGCACTGATTTCTTGAAAACAGTACAAGGCTGATATACTGCAATCAATTTCTGTGCTTATATGATTTCTGTAGATCAGTTTTTGTACTGACAGGCCACACTGGCATTTTTATCTGACCTTAACCTGAAGAACCCATGGGTTTTGCTTTTTACGTGTTTCAGCCTAAATTGTGATATGTCTGCTAGATTCTGTACTGTTACACCCAACTAATAAGTCAGAGGGTGACATCTGATATGGCCTCTTGTATCTATCAAATAAAGTGTATTTGGTCCTGGGCCAAAAACATTTGGCATGATGTATCTCCCCCAGACAGACATGTCTGTGCTCTGTCATGGCAGGAAAATGTTCAGTAATGACAGATGTCTGTGTTCTTCATGTGCTTTACCCCAGCTGCCTGTGGTACCCATCTCTCTGCTATGTTTTGCTGATTAATTTTATGGACCTGGAGCCTGGAATTTGCCACAAAATATGTTTTTAATGTTACCCGTTGATTAAGACAGAAAGGAGGAAATTGCTTCTCTTGTGGGATTTATGTGCTCCCTGTGAAAGTTCAGTCCTCACTGGGTGTTCCCTGGAATCCAAGCTTTTCAAGGATAACTTGGTGGTACTCATATTTATCTGTCTGTTTCTTACTTTGTCTGTTAGATTGACTGCCTGTGAGAAATGACATTAGGGTCTGAAAACCTCTGTAGACTGCACATTTGTTCTGAAATATTATTCTATTACTCGTGGAGAAAAAAATTTAGCTTCATTTTCATTCTCTGGTGCTGTGGCAAATTTATGTTCCTGCAGTTGCACAATTTTTATTTCCTTCATTTTGAGCTTAGTTTTTACTTTAATGAAGACTCGTAAAAGGAGAATGAGCATCTTCTTATACAAAAAGCCCTTCTTCAAACGTTTTAATAAGCAACAAATGTACAACAGCTAAGAAACACACAGGAAGAGTTTCTTTCTCAGATTTTTGTCCAGAATAGTTTTTTCTTCTAGAACCATAGCTTTTATACACATGACCCTCAATAACCTTGGCTTCAAAAGGCAAATAAAATAACCAACACACATGATACTATTGCTCAAGTTTGTTAACTATATGCATTCTTAGAAAATTCATGGATAAATTTTGATTGTAAGGCAGCTCTAGAGCATGTTAAGTCTTCAGCTCAAAGCTGGTACAACTTCCATATAAGAGCATGGCACCTTGTCCAGTCAGCTTCTGAAATCCCCAAAGATGGAGATGCAGCAGCATTTCAGCCCTGAATCACTTCAATGTTGAAGTCCAAGTCCAATGGGAATTTCCTTTAATGTGACTAGTGGCCATTGCTTCTTGTCATTTCCCCAAAAGGGTTTGATTCTAGGCCCTTTTTTAGGAGGTAAGAAGACTTAGACCAAGCTTGCCTTTAGGGAGTATGTGTGTTGGAAGCTGGGAGAGTTGGTGTCCTTTCTTCTCCTGGTCATTCTGAAAGTATGTTATTTTTCATGGCTCTTGGCATTTCTGTCTTGTAGGAGCCCTATTCCAGCACACAAAATGGCTATTTGTGCATTTGCTGGTCCTAGATTGAGTTGTTAGAGCTACAACCCCCATCCCTTGAAGGCCCTAGGACTGAGAGAAGCCTTGAAAAATGAGAGCTGTATTCATACTCCATGTGAGAGGGGAATTAATCCAGCAAACTTCAACTTTAGAAGGACTGACACAAACACAGGAGTCTTCCCACTGTCAAACTGCAGCGGAAAGGCTTCTGGATACAGGAAGGCAGGGGTACTTGGAGGGAGCTTCACTGGGATGGGTGCTGTGAGACACACAAAGAGATGTTTGCTTTGAAGTTCTGCTGGGCCCTAGACAGGGTCAAACTATTGAGCTGGGTATGCACCAGGTAAAATTTGGACCTTGTAGTGACTGACTATGCAGGAGGGGATATGAGGGTCTCAATGCCACAGCTGTGATGAGTAAGACCCCTTCTGGATCTGCTCCTCGTTCCTTTTGTGCAATTCACTGAGCACTGATGGCTAACAGTGTTATTCAGTGTCAAGAGACATTCTGTGCCAAATTACTGTCTGCTTATAAATATTTGGCACAAGGCAATATCAGGTGCTTTAAGCTCACTGGTAGGATGTGAAAATTTCCATAATTTAGGTGGTTAAAGCATAGGTATCAGGTGAGCAGCTCACCTGTCAGGCTGCAGTCTTGAATCATGAAGGTCAAGAGCACAGCCCTCAGAATTTGCTGCAAAAATACATGTGCTGCAAAGGCAGGCTGGGGACTAAATCAGTAGGACAAGAAGGACCTTCATCCAAATGATTGCTATTATGTTGAAGTCGGGATTAATGTTGTCATAGGAAAGGGAGCCTTATGAAACATATAAATGAAATATTCATTTCAATTACTAACAAGGCATAATATGAACAAAATAATGATTTTAATATAGAAATCAGAAGTATAATCATGGGTTTGGAAAATGAAGAACTACTGCTGTATCACAGCAGGCTATGCTGGAGATGAGATCTCTTATATTCTGTGTCTCTCTGTATTTCAGATTCTGCATTTGTTCTGCTCTAGGTTGCCATCGGTCTCATGGAATATTTAAAAGACAGTGAGTCCAGTTATTAGATGCCAAAATATTCAGCAGCAAAATACTTCTGAGTGCAGTACACCTTCAGGCAAACCTCAGAATTTATTACTTACTGCCAATGTATACCATCAAGTTGTAAAACATGACTAATGTTTTAAACTTTAAGTACTGTATTAGTGTAATCAGCTAAATAGCCATCTAACTACAGTTTATCATCTTCAAGTTAGCTATAACATTGCACATGGTTCAGGTATAATTTTCTTAATGCAAAACTGCCCAGTATCACTTAAATTACATTCATTTCTGATTCAGCATTTCAGGTGGTTAAGCAAGTCACTAATTCCAAAGGGAGAGCCTTCAAGTACAGTTTTCTGTTTGTTTTCATGACTTGAGAAGCTTCCCAGAGTTGTGCAAGAGAACAATGTTTTATTATTTGTATCTTGGATCAGTGTGCTGCCTTGAACTCCCAAGATGCATCCAGCTGCAGCTGCCTCAAATGAAAAATAGATTGGACATCAGAGAAGGTTTGGGGTTTTTTTAGGCTGCTTGTAATTGGATCCCACAACTCTATTACTTTGCTGTGCAGTCTCCTTATGGTGCTCAAATGGCTGTAATTCTTGTGTTTTAGAGAAAAAAAAAAGTAAAATTGAAGTTATTCTGTAGAAAATGTTACTTTGAATAATCTTATTGCCAGGCAGCTGTTGAATGGTTTCAAGTGTGCTAAGTTACAAGCTCCAGATGTGTGGGAGAGACTACATGCAACCTGACTTACATCAGTGAAAAGAAATTGTGGTGGGTGCACTGATTTGTAATATTCTTATAGAATAAGAGTCTGCTTTGTGCTTGTATGTGCAGTATCACTGAGGAAAAGCTCAAAGAGGGCTCTCTTAAATTACGGCTAAACAGCCCTGAACTCATGAGTTTCATCACTGACTAGACTTCCTTCACATACAGCATAGGTAGCACCAAACACCCTCAACACCTGAGCTAATCAAAGAGTCTCAAATACACTTTTAAAAAACTCAATTTTAAATCACTCCATCCCCCATTTTGATAGCAGTGAGGGGGATTTGTTATTTTTCCACCATGAAACCATACTTTGAAACTTGCGATGCACAGAGTAGGACTGAGCTAGAGTCATTTTTCTAGTCATTTTACTGCAGTTTTCTACGTAGCTGAATTTTAATGCTCCTTTTCTGTTCCTTCTTTCTTACCTCTCTTGCTTAAATGAAGTCTTTGAAGTGTGTTAACTCAGCAAGTAAAGAGTTAATGTGGTTTTCTTGCTCGTGAATGACTGAAGCCCCCTGGTGCCTATTTATTAGCAGATCTGGGAACAGATCCGAAGCATTGCAGTTTTCGGTTTGTCCTTGTGTTTAATTACACGGGTAAAACAGATAATGCTCTTTGGCAATACACATTTAAGCCTGGATCCCACATTTCTTCCGTGCTCTCATACGCTTTCTTTTTCTTGCAGTTTTCCTCTCCACAGCTCTGCAGTAGCTGTCAAAGGAAAGGTAAAACACTACAAATACCAAGCTGCACATCACATACAGGAAGGGTTTCATTTTTCTTCAAACTGACTTTTATGGTCCTTTGATGCTTGCTAAGTTGGACAGTGGTGCTGGTTTTTGCCCTCTGGACTTTGCATTACTCTCCTTTTTCTTCTCCCCCTTACTTTTAGAAGAGATATTTTGCTCAAGCCTGGCTCACATTCCCTTGGTTGCAGTTAAGGTGCTCTGTAGTTTGTTGTTTCTGTTTATGCAAGAATCCTCATCAAAGACTTCATCTTTTCCCATTTAAAAGACCATACAGAGATCAAAAGTAAGACTTGAAAGCCAAACCTCCCTTGAAAATACCTTGCTCAAAACATCAGCAAAAGCTGTAAGCACAAGAATTCAGCAAGTCTGAAGTTTGTTTTTTTCATTAATGCAGCTGTGGTTACAGCTCAGGTAACCGGACACCATCTAGTGGCAGAAGATCAAAAATAATCTGATTACAATCATGTTGATCCCTCCTCTGGGGTTTATTCAAATGCTCACAGTGCTCTGAAGGTTCTTTCTGAAGATCTTTGTGTCCACACACAAAAAAGTTTACTTTTTTTACTGCCTCAAAAACTCAGGAAATTAAATGTCAGCTTGTTGTCAAATTTATTAGTAATTTGCAGCCCTCAGGAGGGTATTTACCATTTGAAATTATTTTCTAGTGCATGTGATCAGTCAGTATCTTGATTAGGAGTAGTCCAATGTGTGGAATTCAGTATAGCATTTAAAACCAGTTGGCTCCTAAGTGTGCATGGGATTTTTATTTGGGTGTGAATAGGGTGTTGCGTTTGGTGTGATGTTTTGTGGTTTTTTTCTTTTGTCAGCTCTGATTTAAAAGTATGAACTATTTGAGTGTAGTATTTAGAACAACTCAGCAAGGAAAGTACCGCTTAGTATTTGCAACACATGTTTAACCTAATATTTGCTTAAAACTTCATGTATTGGTTGTTCTGAGGTTATTGGAGAGTGCAGTGTCTTAAAAAAGCAAAAGACAATTCAGTGTTTATTTTGGATATGGGTTATGCAAGCAAACATTTGTTAAGGCTTTAGTGCCATTTGCCCATTTTTTGTAAACAAAATACTACTTTTTTTCTTCTTCTTCTACACTGCAAATAAGATATTGAGTAACTAATTTTCTGTTGGCTAGCACATCATGATGGATGAGTTGTCATGATGGAGGTTTTTGGCTGATAGTGTAGATTCCTTGTCTTGGTTTGTTCGTAGCATAATAAAGCCTAATTTAAGAATAAAGAACATATCTCAGCCTTCATTATTGAGTTGTTATGCACTGCTAGCAGTTACTAAAGCTGAGAACTTAGTACTTTCTTCTCTTGAGATCTGCAAGGTCTCAGGGATAAGTATTTGTCAAAATAAGGTAAAACTGAAGAATAGTAAATTGGAAACTCACCCCTTTCCTCTCTAAAATATGTATTTCTTGCAAGCACAGGAAACTGATACAAAGTCTATGCCTTTCTCACAGGACCTGTCTCCCAACAGAAATAGATGTCACCTGTTAACAATGTATTTCCTTAAGTTCTTTGTATGACAATCCTTTTCAAGACCTAAGTGAAAGGCAAGGTCACTGCTTGGAAATGTCTTAAATTGGCATTTAATAGCAAAGCTGCTGAGAACAAAAAAGAGCTGTCCCAAAGAACAGACCAACTAATTCAGAGCATCCAAACAGGGAAGTGCAATTTAGGAACTGTGAACTCCAGTCCAAATACCATGTTTGAAGAGGAGCTGAAATTTGAAACTTCACAGCTGGATCTCATTCTCTTTTATGAAAAGACCCTTAACTTCTACCAGAGCTTTAGGCTTTGCACAGAAAATTTGAGACACTAACCTCTGTCTTGAAGTAAATGTGTTAGGCAGGTTATGCACATAAAAGCAGAAGGACTGAGGGTCTTGCACCAACAATCCTACATGAGAAATCCCAGTAGGTGTAGCCCTGCTTTATCCAGGGTCTCAAATGAACCACAAGTAAAATTGAGATCCATGTAGCTAGTGAAGTAAATTTAAAACCTTTATGAAGTATAAAGCTCAAGCATAACTTTAAAAATTCCAGTCCTTAAAACATTGCTTTACATTCCTTTATACAGGAAACACAAATAGTTTTATCAGTCCCTTAGCAACAAAATATCTGCAGCATCAAGTATTAAACATCCCAATGTTTAATTTTCTCCTCCCTCACTTTTTCCTGAGGCACCTGTGAAAGCCCATACTCAGCTAGTCCTTGCGGGACCACCCAGGGGCCACATCAGCACTGAGCCCAGACTTGCTGCCAGCACTTTGAATGACCTTTTCTACATTCTTAGGAAGTATCAATACACCAGCAGTCTTACACAGCTGCAGGTTTTCACTCACCCAGCCGCCACCATCTCTCTCTCTTTCCAGCCCAACATCAGGAAGCTTGCCCTAAACCCATCCTCCATTCATAATCTCACTGGCAGCTGCCTGATTTTTTGTAGCCCTAGCAAAGTTGTCTTTGATGCTGCTTTTGGCTGAGAAGCTCAATTGCTGGCATTCCCTGTTATTTGAAAGAACTCAGATTTGTGGGAAGCTGTGATTTATTAGAGCTAACAGCCCTGGGGGAACAGTTTTAAGGCACAGGTGTGAAATACGAGTAACATGCTTCAATTATGGATTAAAAGTAGCCACTCTGAATTTAAGAGCATTAGCACCTACTGTGCTGAAGTTGTTAGAGAGGAGAAAGGTTTGGTGGTTAGTGCCTGTTAGAGTTAGAGGTCAGGGGGTCATCACGTGGGTTAAAGTTTTGCAGCATTTGTTGGGGGTTGGATAAGGATCTGTCTGATTCCTCTGTTCTGTGATCTCCTGTGGGTTTTTCTGCTTGAATTGTGTGCAGAATTGCAAGCTGTGCATGGTGAAACTTTTACTGGCTTGAAAAGAAATAATTGGCAGTTTCAGAAATATTACATGTCTTAGCTCTTATGCAAGTCAAGCGTGGAAGAGAGTGCTGAGCATGCCACATTCAAAGCTTAAGCAGAAAGCTCTGCATTCAAACCTTTTCTGTTGATAGTTTTGAGACAGAAAGACAATGTGACTTGCTCATTTATTTTGCTCTAAAATTGGGAAAATAAGAGATCCTCGCCCCATGGGTTTGTTGCCAGGATCAAATTTAGACCACGAGTATGAGAAGGGCTACAGAATTTCCAATTGTCAGAAATAGGGCAGATGCAGCCTTGGTCTTATGTGAGGAGGTGCAGGAGGAGAAAGGCTGCATAGATCTGCCCATGATGGCTGCTCCACTGGCAGGGACAGTCATGAGCCACAGCTCTGCTGCCTGCTCAGTGAGTCTGTCTGTTCCTCACTTAGACACAAGAGACTCCAGAATGAACAAGCTCTCACACAGGTTGTGGGGCTAAGCCCTGGCTCATGAAGATGGAGGAGCAGGAAGTGGGAAATTTTTGGGCCCTTCTGCATTTTAAATAAATTGAACCCTTCACAGCCCTTTTCTAAACTAATGATTGGGAAAAGGCTTTGTCAGCATACCTTTGCTGCCTAAAAAAAGGTTTCCAAACTTAAGGCAATGAGGAGCTTTGTCTGATGTGGTTTGATTTAAATTCTAGCCCATATGCATGTAAGATAAATACATCAGAAAAATTACAGCACCATCCATGGAGGGTTACAGGCTTAAACAAGATGTGTGATAGGTAGGTGAGCCCGAACAGCAGGCTGGAGCTGGGCCAGATGAACAGAAACTAGGTAAAAATTGTGTCCCTTGTCTTCAGTGCTTACCTCTATTATCGGGTTGGAGTTAGCAGGATGCATTAGAGAACGACATTCTTTTAAATTGTACCAGTGGTGGGTTTGGTGACTTGCAAGAGGAAGGTTCTTCTGAGGTAACCTGGGAGGCAGTGTGAAAGTATAGGAACAGAAGTAGAAAATCAGCCTTCTGCTAGGATAGAACTAGCCTGTGAATGTTTTTGGAGCAAGGACAAGAAATACATAGGAGAGGCAACAGGAAGTTTTCAAAACACATTACATAAAGAACTGCTAAACAGTAATCGTCCCATACCTGACTACAATCCCCAACTAGTGGGCTGTGATCCTTTGCTGGTGAAAAGCTGCTAAGTTGCAAAATCAACTGAAACAAAATGTCAAGAGTTTTTGCAATGAATTGTCTACTTTTCTTCCAAAGAAAGTTGAGGTTAGAGTCCTGCACTATTGTGTGTTTTTACCACATATTTAAGCTGGTAGGATAATTAACATTTCTTTTGTACTTTCAACTCTAAAATCTGATAACTAGCAAACAAAAAGCAAAGAGGAGAATTTTAGTCAGAGAAATATTTAAGGTCAATACTCACATACCTCATCTCAGCATGAAATATGAGTGCTCTGCAATGGCGTATTTGTGGTGGGATAGAATGTAAGAAAATAAAGATAGTGCAGAAGGTAGTCTCACACCTGAGGAGTTGCAGCTGTACTAATCACCAAAGATTAGGAACAGGCTTGCTCTTACTAGGGCACAGCTGTGTCCAATAAGAAGAGTGCTACAAAAGAGTGGGTTAGCTGGGTGAGGAGAGAGTTGGAGTTTGGTGGTTGTTCTGTGAGGAGCTGCCCCTGAGAAATCACTGAGAAGGTATGGGAGCTTTTGCAATACGTTGACAACACATATTCAGACTGATAAATCAGGGAGCGGACTCAGATGCAATATTTTGTCTTACAGCAACATTTTTTGTGGGACATTCTTCATCTCTGTGTTTTGGGGAGTGTTTTTAAGCACCCCCTGTTGTCTGGTTTCTCAGGGCCAGCATAGCATCAGAGTAAAACATAACATTCTTAAATCTTCAAAAAATGTGTAATGGTTAAAATGTTAGTGTCTTTAGCCTAACATGTTTTCCACACCTTCTAGTGCAGGGCCTGAAAATAAGAACTGAGGTAGAACAACTTTGATGGTGCTGTGTTAGACAAGGAACCCTTCTTCAGCTGAAGGTGTGCCCTAGTGTCTGCTTTTTCCTTCCTTCTTTCCTTTCCCCAAGCGGGGTTTTGTTGTGTACAGTGGCTGAAGGGTCCTGCTCCTGAGGGCAGGCACAGGGTGTGTGCCTAGGCAGCTGATGGCCACAGCTGTAGTTTGCCCAGAAGGACCAGAGCCACTTTGAAGTTTGGATCTCACAGATCAACAGCCCAGCTGGCTGCTTAGCCCTGGAATGGACAGCTGAGCTCCAGAGAGCAGCAGGTTCTACTGGGGTAGTCCTTCAAGGTCTCTGCTCAGACCCAGATTTAGCCAGCCCTGTGTGCTGCAGGAGGGACAGATGGTTTGGGCAGAGCTCTCCGTGGACAGACAGCCAATTTGAATAAAAGAGCAATGGCGAGAATCGATGCTGCTGTTCACAGCAGCCTAGGGCAACACCACTATCAGCCCAGAGGTGCTGCAGGAGCCATGCCTGGGTAGATGCCCAGCAATGCCTTTGCTCCGGACTTGCCCAGAAACCGTGAGAGGAAGTTGGGGAGCCCAGCAGGTTGTAGGGAATTTGTCCCACAGCACTGTGCGGGAGCAGTAGGTACCACTAGGTGGTAGCGTATGGACACAGAATGCCTTCCTCAGCTGGGATCCTGCCAAACCTGCAGCAGGGGCAGCCAGGCTGAGCTTGGAGCAGGGAGAAGCTGGGCAGGCTTTGGACCCGCAGAGCTTCTGCTGTGATTCCTTGACTACAAAGGAATGTAACTTTGCACGTTCCCTGCAGAACCTGTGGTGATCGTGAGTTTGAATGGTAACATCAGGAAGTACAGAGGGTTCAGAAAGTAAAATGTTAGTAGATTATGGAACAAAAGAAAGATTAACAACCAGCTGGGAATTATTTTTTTTTCTTCCCATTGCCAATAAAAGAGCAGCAGTACAAAGAGACAAGCCATCATCTGGCCAAAGATGCTGATGAGGTACCCCTTGGGATGGCACTGTCCCAAACAGACTTTGTGGGTGATTGCAAAAAAGCTGTTCTGAGGAAGCTGCTATCAGTTTATTAATCTGTCTTAGAGCTCTCAGCAGCTATCATGCTACTGAGATGACTCTGCATTAAGGCATCTCGGCCCCATGCAGTCTTTAGTTCATGGTTCCTGGAGAGTGCTGTGCTTCACAAAAAGTCTTCTGAAAAGCTGAACTGAATTAGAGTTTAGTTCACTTCTATCATTGCAATATATCAATATATATTGTAGCAGTTGCTGTTCATTTTCTTGAACAAAGACATTACGAATGAACCTCAACATTGACAATCTGGGAGACTCAAACAGGCAGAAAGGAGCTCAGACCTGTGAGAAAAAGCTTAGTTCTACTCTATACCAGCAACTGCCAGCAGTAATATTGGGACTAGTTAGTGATCCTCTCATTAACTAGCTCCCTGTGGAAACAAAGTTCCAACAAAGCAACTTGTTGTGAAAATGGATTCCAGTAAATGCTCAACAAACCCCAAAATGTTGATTTTTCTCCTAGCACACTCTCCTGACTGTCAGTCAGTCCGCCTGGCAGCCCATTGGGACCAGCTGCCGTGTCAGGCCACCGGTGTCCTGGGTTACCAACGTGTTCCCAGCCTTGGCAGAGCATGGAGCACCTGCCCATCAGCCAGCCGGACCACAGTGGAGCCATTGGAATGGACTGTGGGAGAAGGTTCAGGCCTGTGACTCATCTGATATCACTGAATCTTTGCAAAATGTATTTTTCTTGTGTTTATCCCCCTATTGTTTTTTCCAGTCATAGTGGGAAAAAAAACTCCAAAATCTTCCTTAGGATAGGAATTGTGGCACCTTTTCAGGACTGACCACTGTCAGGAAGATGTTGTAATAAATGTTGTCCCACCTTTAGAGAGCCTTTGCCTTTCAAGTCTCCCAGGATTTTCACTCACCTTCCTTCATCAAGCAGGGATTGTCAGATTGATGTAGCTGAGCCAACTGAATGGCAATGTAGTTAAAAACCCCCAAAATATTTGAAAACATCTTCTGGAGGGTCATGACTGGTCTTTGAGCCTAAGTAGATGGCCTAGCTGTTTTTCTACTCCAGTGTTTCAGGGAGAAGTTCCAAATTCTGAGCATGGTGATTTAAAAGAACTTTCTCATGGAGTAGTTCTGGGCATTACAACATACTTTATTAATTAATGAATTAATTGAGCCCTCTATGTTTTCTATTGTAGTCACAAAATAATGAGGGTAGTTACTAGTACCTTGCAAAAAATAATGCTGGAAGATTTAACTACAATAGTAGGATCATCTAAGTATTTGGAAATAAGGGATGATACAAATTGAGAATATCAGAGATTTTTTTAGATTGTCTCTACACTATTGCGCCATTCAATTTCCTTCTCTATGCAAAAATAATTTTTATTTATGATACTTTGAAATAGCAATGTTTTTAAGCCAAGAACTGAATTAAGTACACATTTCTAGGCTTTATATTGCGCGGACTTTAGCAAATTTGATATAGCATTTAGCAATTGTCTGGGAGCTTAGTACTCGGAGAAATCTTTCAAAACTGAATCCAATTGTCTACCATTGTAGGCAGCCTTGTCATATTATCCTTTTAAAGGATTTATTTAGCTTTATCTTAAAATTGATTAGGCCTTTTCCAGTTACTGTTCCTGACAGGAAGTCTGTTCCAGTGCATCACTTTATTGATGAGTAGAAATAATCCCCAAACTCCAGCCTAAATTTGTATGTGACTGGTTTACAGCCATGTGTTCTTGTGCCAACATTATGCCATTTTCAAACCTTTCTTTCCCCCTCTTCGTCTCCCTTTCCAGTGTTTTTACAAAAAGCAATCATATGCCCTCACAGACTTTTTTAAATTAAATAAGCTTAGCTGATTTAGTCTTCTCTTATAAGATAGTTTTAAATCCCCAGCATCTTTCTCTGCATTCCTTCCACCATGAGTTAGGTTTTTTCTGAACATGGGGACCCACTGTGCTGTGCCTTGTCCTGAAAAAGCCTCACCCAGGCAGTGCCTCACAGTGTGGCACTGCCACACAGGGTTTTCTCCAAGAGTGCTGCACTGCGTACAAGCTTTTGGCAACCAGTCCCTTCATCCATCATCACAGGCATGCCCAGCTCAGTTGAGTGCTCTATGTCTTTACATTCCTTCTGCTGAGAAAGCAAACTGCAGGGGAAAAAAAATTAAAAGAACTGGCACAAAAAGGGAAATTCATCTTGCAGCATCTTCCCTTAAACAGGACACGTCAGACAATCCTTTGAGCAGTGTGAGTATAGACTTTGTCATTTCTGAATTGGTCAAGCCATAATAAGAGTGTGGGTTTTTTCCCTGATTAAATCTTTCCATATCCCAGTTCTATAAATACAGTGGTGCAGCCTTGGGTATATATTTGATAGGATTTGGAGTTCTTCCAGTGTGGCCAGATAATGTCTGATGACAAAGTTTTCCCAAGTAATTTTGAGGCATGTTGATTGGTAACCAGTGAAAAATATAACCAAGGGTCCCAGATAGCTGCTACACAGTGCAGGTATCATTTCATTCCAATAAAATTTATTCCATGATACTTTTTATTCCAGATTTTTTTTAATGAGAACATTTTAGGCGTACTAATGTTATTTAAAGGAGAAAGCCATATCTGAGTTTTGCCCAAACCTGCTCTAACTTAGCAATCCTCCTGGAACTGGGAAAATGCCTTTCTGTATTTGCTGGATTCTTAGTTTGTGACAAAATGGAAGTAGAGTAGAATTCTCACCCATGAAGAGTGTTTGGAAGGACACCATAAGTTCTTGTGTTAGAGATGTTCTAGGGATAGATATAGCTACTGCCTTTTTGAACTTAATTCTCATTTTTCCTATTCCAGTTAATATTGGTTGGCTTTTTTGGAGTACCTTCTCACTTACACTGGTACACAGAATACAGGGATATAGAAAGGACTCCAGGGAGTGTTTTTACAAAACAGAAAGCAAATAGTATATTTTGTTCTGCTGCCTTGCTCTGCTAAATAAGGGCTACTTCACTAGGCTATACTGCCAAAGAGGCAAGCTGCATCTTCCTCTGAAAATTTATCAGGAAAGTATGTACAAGGAAGGCCTTCATCAGTAAACTGATCAGCTAAGAGAAACATCGTCAGCCTGGGAAAGAATCACATAATCCTCATTCTCTTTCTCATTTTTTGCTAAACATTTATTATAATTACTAATTTTTATTGAACCATCACTGTCTGGTACAAGATAATAAAGATGAGTGCAAGTTTTTATCAGAACCCTATTTTTCATTAGGCTGTACCTCGTGAGAGGTGATATTGCCTCAGTATGTTGCAAACCATATGGGGAAAGTGTTGTGGGAAACTACTTTTCTCACCCACCAAGGAAAGTCCCCCAGGAGAAGGGATTTCTTGAGTATGAGGCATATAAAGAACCACTAATCCAGAAAGATTCTGCAGCAAATCCCAGAGTTTAGTTTCAGGATTAGATGTTCTGCTTGAGATTTTGCCCTCATTTTCCATCTCTCTGATTTCTGAAGTCCTTTTCCTTTTTCCTGCCTGCAGTCTCATTCTTCCTCCTGGAATAAGAAAGCAAGAGCAAACTTTGCATCTATTCTATGACCTAAATGCTTGGAATTGCCATAGAACTTCTACTGTTGCTAATGATGGGACAGACATCTCAGTTGCCATGCATAAGGCTTATGCTCAGTACTTGATCAATAAAAGGATTTGATCACTTATAGATCTTGACTAAATCACAAGCAGACTCATGCTTTATAGGTTTATAAGTATAATAAAGGTAAGTTTTTGCAGACAGGACAGGTTCTAGTCATAAACTTCTAGGCCATAAATTTTAGGCCAACAGACTTCATAATCTATGGAGAGCACCACATAAGCATTGTCCTTAATAAAACCTCATTTCTGTTTTGCTGGATTTATACATTCAAATTTTAAGTTTCTCACCTCATTGAGTTCTGCTGAACAATTAGCACAGGTAGAGTGTTTTGTTTTGTGCAGGTCCAAGAGTAAATCAGGGCTTGGTGGGGGGCCTTTTGGTTGTCTCTTTTTCTTGTACATAAAGTACAGAAGAGATCCTAACAACTGCATGTTCCGATGGGGGACTGGAGATAAAATTAGCATGCTTTTTAAAATGCACATTTTACCTGAAATTAATTTGAAAACTCAATGTGTTATCAGGAAATGCCCTTCACTGCCCTATTTTTGGAATTTGTGGAAAATACCAAGCCATGTCATTTAGGCTGACAGTTGTTTTGTTTCCTCAACTGGAGCTAATGAAACAGTGGCAGATGTTTATAAAGCCTCTTCTGCAAGCTCGTTATGATATGTGCAATAATTGGCTCTCCTGGGAATGTATTTCTCAGCAGCCTGCACAAATGACTCACACTGACTTCAGTGGAAGATCTGTACAGGGAAGTGGGTGCCTTTATGTAATCTTGAGAAAGAAAAACACTGTCATCCCTACTTAGAGAAGACAAGCTAAATCTATAGATACAGCTGACTATTTTTATGTCATCCTCCCATTTTACCCACTGCCATTGAATTCTGCCTGACCTTATTGCTCTTTCAGAGATTCCTTCCTCCCACCTCTCCTGTGGTGTTTGATCTACTCAGGCACTGTGACCCATGATTTCCTTTTAGGCACATCATCCCCTCGGATGGCAGCATCACTCAAGAGGTAGAATTGATTCCTCTGGCTCTGTCTGTAGGAGAGTTCTCTTGTCTCCTAAAGTCCTCTCAGTAACAGGCAGCAGTTCAGAGTTTCATCCTCTTGTGTGCTCCTGCTATACAGGGCTGCAGCTGGGATGGCTGTAGCAGACCAAATCCTGGCATATGTTGGCATGAGAGAGCTGACTGCTCTCACTGTGTTTTGTTTAGGTTTTAGCTGTCGTGTTTGCACAGTGCAGTTTGTGAGCCTGACATTTTGTGCATTGTATAAGCCCAGGATGAGTCACAGAGGCAAAGATTCACGGGAATCTTTCCAGTAACTTCAATAGGCTTTGACTCGAGCCTCTAGCACCCTCGGCTGGAACAGATGGTGTGTCTGCAGGAGAGCAGGCAGCCTGATGGACATTGTTTAGGGCTCTGTGATGTCACTGACACTGAATTGCACCAGTTGTTAGTGAAACCATAATTCACACGGCAATATGGAGAGGCATTCACAAAGCCTCTCCTAAATGTTGCCATACTGAGTGAAACCCTGTTGCCCCTTTATTCCGTTGTTCCATCCCTGACAGTGGGGAGCAGCAATAGATAGATGAGAGGTAACTCATTTCTATTACAATCTTCTCTCCTGAGCATTAGGAACTGGGACTGGTTTAGCTCCTAAAGCATGGGGGGCTTTTGGTCTTTTCACTTGCTCACATTATTTTTTAAAAATTCAATGTGGAGGGGATGAAACAATTCAGTAGAAATTTACTATTTGTAATTTCTACGCAGAGAAAAATGGAAATGTTAAAATTGACTTCAAAGGTAGTACAGTAAAAATCTGCTTACCCATGACACAACCTTTCTGAAGTCATCCGTTGATAGAGGGAAGCAGCCAAAAATGTATGCTTTGGGGTACTGGTAAACCTTTAACAGTTGCGGAATTATCACCAGGTATTTACTGTCTGTATAGAAATAAGATTACTCCTGTTACTAAATTTCCACCCTAAGACCTGACAGCAGGTAAATCCCACAGCACTCTCTCCTGCTGTGGGAAGGACACACATTGTAAAGACTTGTGTCTCTAGGCAGGCTACACATACAGTTACTGACGGTCTTTGAAGGGACTTGCGATGACCGCTTCCTTTTTGCTGTCTTACTCTGAATGCTTTTATTTAACAAGCATTTCCCTTGTGCTGGCTTTGTCTGTCAGAGCTACTGACCCCCAAGCCAGTGTGATAGCAAACTCTCAGAAAGAACAAAGTTCTCACAGGCTGGGAGGGATCAGAAAGCTCTTCTGTTCTGCCTTTTAAACTTTAGTGGTGATTTAGATAATTTACTTTAGATTCTTTACATGAGTTTGTAATTTTCAGTGAGAATGAAACTGGGGAACTTTCAGTACAAAATAGTCAAGCAGCCATTGATCAAGACGTAGAATGCAAGAGTGAAAACTTAAATCTCCATGTTTCAAAAAGTGTATGGAGGTGTCAAACTGAGCACTGAAAAGCAATTTCTAGATGAAAAAAAAAGTTGCAATCAACCACTTTCACATGGTATAATTTCTTAAAACAACCATTAGCATGAGGACCTCTCTCACTGCTGATGCTCCAACAGGCTCGTGTTTCAGTTTTCCTCCTGAGGCAAAGGATGGGGAAGAATCCTTCTCACAGAGAGTACAAACTTAACCTTCAAATGAACAAAGGCTCCATGACTCACAAGTTTTCTCCTCAGGTCAGGTCAGCCACTGCCAACAGCTTCCTCTGTTTACAGACTGCTGCCCTGCAGCCAGGGGTGTGGATTGTTCATGGTGCTGCTCACTGTCATGCCACTTATGAAAAGAGACTTTGTCTCTAAATCAAATGTTTGTCTCTAATGAAATCTGCAAAGTGATTAAACAAATTAAGGAATTAAGTCACCACCATCTTTAAAAGAGAAATCTTCAGAGATTTGGATAGCCTTCTAATATTTAAAAGAAAACAGACATTTACCTTGTACTGTCCCAAATATTAATAGAATGCTTATTATCTTTAGGGAAGAAAACAGTTAATGGCTTTTATTGGCTTTGGATGACTTTTACTAACTGAAATTATTCATAATTTCAGTCTGCAGCAGGTATCACATATTTTAGAGTTCATTTTTTCTTGGAGAAAACCATGATTTTGAACAGAAAACACACGTTTGAACAGTATATATAACGTGTCTCTCTGCATTTATGATGTCAGATATGCATTTAATAATGATGCACTGAATCACAGGGTTCTTTCCTTCATTTATGAATGTCATTAAAAATTTGGCTCAGTACCTTATGGAAAAACTTCCTTCCTGAGCAGTATCATGCTTTGCCAGTAGCTGAAGTTTCAGGATTTTTCATACATTGCCTCAAATCTAAAAATTCATATTTATTATATTAAACTGAAACCTCAATTTAAAAGTGTTTTCAAATCTCCTTGCAGGTAGTGAGGAGATGTCAGTGGTGGTATACACAGGTATGGGGCAAACAAAGAGATGAAGAAAAGTGTTACTAGCTGTGAACTCACACATTTTTATTTAAAAAGTGGTCTTGGGGGATTTCTTCAGCAACATGTGCCTGTATCAAGGCACAAATTGCCTATAGTGGCTGTGAGAAGTTGACTATGTTTTCTCTGTTCCTGCTTTAGCGTATTAGACTGCTCCTTCTACTTCCTCTTGTGGCTGAGAGCAAGCTGGCTCACAGATAGTCCAACTCTGTGTGCCCATTACTAGAGATAAAATGTGAAAAAGGAGATGGCTGTTACCCCCTTTTTGCTGTTCAATGACAGAAAACGAGTTCATGGTCAACATGCAGATGTGTACACCACAGAAATATCATGGCCAAAAGAAAATTACACGTCAAACTCTACTGAGCTGGAGGGAGTTTGTTGCTTTGTGTGAAAAAAACCACAAAAATGTTTTTTTTTCTTTGCTGGGAAGGAGTTATTCAACATATAAGCAGTAATTTAGATGCAGTAATTAGATTAAGCAGAGCTAGATTACTACTTGTCAATCTGGACGCCCCTAAGACCAGATAAATAATGGCACATTTAGCCCTTGTGACCTGCCTAGAGCCATTGGACTTCCTCTCCACTGTCACTGCACCTTCTCACAGAAGTCTGGCTAAGTACTGGGGGCTATGTTTACAGGTATAACATGTCACACCTGTGAAAGCAAAATCTTCTGAGCATTTCAAAGTTTTGTTTATATTTTTTCAGCAATTGAATTTTTTTTGCATTTATGTTACAATGCATGGTTAAGAGCTTGAAAAAGCTTTCCCCTTTTTGTGAGCTACAGCCCCTGTGTGCTTCCACTAGAACAGAAGAACACTGATTTCTAATGGTCTGACATTTGTCTGGTTGAAAAGAGACTGAAGGCAACTCTTAGGATCTGGTGGTGGATTCCCTGTACATTGAATCAGTCAGTGTCATGATTTCAAGGGCTGTTCACAGGAGTCATGCATAGAAGCTCTTCATTTTAGATACAGACCACATTTTCCAATGCATGTCAAGCTATACATGGTGCCATGGGTCATATATCATGATACTTTCCTCTTTTGCGTGTTTGACATCTTTGGGTTCAGTATATCTTGCAAAGTGTTTCCTTTATAAAGCAGGAGTCTAAAGCTGCAGCCTCTCCATGCATCACAGAAATTGACTGATTAGCAGAACCAGGTTATTATTCTATTTCCTTAAATGTTCTGTGTAACTCCATGTGTAGTGATCAGTCCATGTTGAAAAGTTTACTACCATGACCTACCACGTGTATTTGACTATTATTTTTTTGTCTGAGACCTTCATAATTTCATTTAGCAGTGCTCAGGCTGTCAGGCATAACATATTTAACAGGATCATCTGTCGTGCAAGGTTTAAAACCTGAAGAGTTAATAGTCCACAGTAAATAGAAATTGAGTGCAAAGCCTGTGGATAAATCAAGTACTTTTCACTGAATGTGGGAAGAGAAAGAAGAAATCTTATGCTTTAATAAAATGGGTGTAGTCCCCACAATGTACCTCAGGCTCAAGAATGAAAGGTCAGTGAGAGCACTGCAGAGCCTGCTTCCATCACAGCACTGATCCAAATAAACTGCTGTCCATGAGAACTCATCTTGAGTTAGCTTGTCAAGTGTGAATGTCAACACAGTATGACTCCAGAGCTGCACAGATTTGCACTGCAGAGCAGCTCAGTTTGTACCCTCATGTTGCAAACATGTGATGACAAATCTGCCTTAAAATTTTCCTCTCTCTCCCCCTGCTGCAGCTGATTCAATGGGTTGTGTGACTGGGCTCTGAACTGTGTCTGAGAGAGCCTGTACTGGTGACAGCATCACCTTCAACGGGAGAGGAAGGGATGACTCTCTGGGTGCAGGAAACCTCTTCAGCTAGATCTTTTGGTGATGGAAACACTGCCTGCTAGGCCTGTGGGACAAGCCTGGGAACTCATAGATAGCTGCAAGATGAGCTGCTATACTGTATGATGTTGGGCTGTTCCTGCACCTGTCAGCAGACCATTCCAAGCACATCTGTATCTCTGCTTATCATTGGCCTCTCTGGACTGTACTCCCTCTCTTGCACTGTCTTTTGTGAAATCCCAGAATAAGTCATCTTGTTCATCTCTAGGGTTGGCCACTTTTTACCAACCACAGCTCTTCAGAAGCTCCAGGAAATTCAGCGGCTGTGAGACTTTTCCTCTGGGGCTGACGGCAGCAGGCAAACACACTGAGTCACATTTGATCAACTCATGCTCTCTGCAGAGGCTGTCTAAATCAGTCAAATGAAATGAAGTGAATGACTTTCTGTTTAGCTGGTGTACAGGAGAAAAGAATTACCCACATGCTGGGCTTAAAGGCACCTCATCAACTATTTTCTAGAAACCTGGTTGACAAAATTTTGTGCTCAATCTTTCCTCCTTCTCTTTTTCCCTCTACCCAGTTAACAACAAACTCAATGGGAGATTGCACCATTACAGGGTTGCATACCTGGAGTAGATGTTTGTTCTTGGCATCATTCATTGAAAACTGTTCTGGTTGTCTTTTTTTTTTTTCCCTCCATTGAAATACTAGGGGTTGTATTTATCCCTGCAAGGGGATATATTAAAATCTTCACAGAAGTGAAAATTTAAGGAAAAGAAAATCTCACACTTTGTCTCTTACTGACTAGGTTTCCTCTCAGTATCTTAGCAGGGTCTTTGTTTTCAGTTCTGTTTTATTCTCCCTCCTAAGGACCTTAGGTAGGAGTTCACTCCAAGCTACTGTTGTTGACCAGGTTTGGATTCAAACTTTGGGGGTTTTGACTTGGATAACAAGATTAAATGCCTGCCTGAGCAACTTCTGTGGTCTCATTTGCTACGCTGGCCTCAGATGACCCAGGCAGGATTCACATATTATTAAAGAGATAAACAGTGAAAGTTCAAATATTAAGGCACAGCACGACTTGTCAATGCACCTGTGTGTGCATGTACAGTTAACACTCCTTAGACACCTTCACTGGCAAGAGGTCACTGGGCACCATCAGAAGAAAATATTCTTGGAAAAATTATAGGCTAGTTCCTTCTCTCCAATATCCCAAAGAATTGTATCCCCTCTTGTGATAACATGTTATTCTTTTTTACTTTGAATGACTAAATGTTTTTTACAAGATAAAATTTCTCACACTTGTTAATGCCTAACATTATTTGTTTGCTTGAGAGTAAAATGCTAACTTTCTTTGCTTTCTTTGCAACTTGCACTTGTAGAATATCCTATTTCAGGGGTTAGGCTGGCAACTGGAAGCAAATGTATTTGCAAAACAAACCGTAAATTCTGCTGAGTGTGTAACAGAATCATGGTAGCAACATAAGCTGATCTATCAGAGCATGTGACAAAACTGTAATAACCTCCAGTTCTTCACCACAAAGTAGCAACAGTGTATTATGCATTTAAGATTAATTTCCCTTTTGAAGAAAATTAAGTCTTATTTCTCTTTATAATGTAGAAAAATAAGGGGACTAGAGATGAAGCAGTTTTTCCAGACAGTCTCAGAATCAGGACAGGGATCTACAAGGGAAGTGGTGGGTTTTTCTTGTACAGAATAGGTGTATCACTAGGTGTTTCATTCCAAGTAAATTTCAAAATTCAGAATTGAAAGCTCATGCAAATATGAAAAGCAGTAAAATCATAATTAGCTGATTTCTGTTTTGTAGAAAGCAAACTCACGGATTTCATATAGAATTGGTAAAAACACCCAACATCCTCCTCTGCAGAGATACCTATAGAAGCTAGGAGAGATTAAAGCAAATTTACATTATTAGACAGGAATCAGGAAGAGCATGTATAATCACGCTCATGGGTATTTCTCTGTTTAAAAAGAAACAAAATAGTATATTCAGCTCTTATACTTTAATTCTCAAAATAATTAGGAACATTTTTATACTAAAAATTGCTACTTGAAAATTTTTCAACCTGTAGGATGAGGGGAAATTTAAAACTAAGAGTTCATAAAAGCCACCAATTTAAAAGCTCTCTAACCCTCTGATTTTAGTAAATAAAAAACTAGGTAATATCAGCAAACATCAGACTCTTTCACAAGCTTGCTTTTAAAAGCTGGAGTTCATACATCTGGGGACAAGTAATTGGTTCAGTTCTTTCTGTCTACTCTGTGATGAAGGAGGAACAAGTGGATATATTTTCCCTGTGGAAGTTGTCACAGAAATTAGTTCAGTAGTAAGGGTTGTGATTTTGGAACTTACTTTATTTTCAAACATGTTGACTGTATTCTAACCCTGCTCATTAGGGGCACATGAAGAAAATGTGACTCACCAGCTATATGGCCTTGCCTGAAGAGATGAGATTTCAAAGGTTTTCAGTGGTTGATCTGCAGTTACTACTGAGGCATGACAAAAAAGATTTCCTGGAATTGTGATCATGTGAGGGGGAGGGAAGGATAGCCTTAGATTTTATTATAGTGACTCACGTTCCCTCTGGAACAGACATGAAAAAAATCTATTCTCATCAATACATCCTGCACCAGCTAAGACATGACTGCAAGGATTGCATGAGCAGACCACTTCAAAAATTACATTAAAAGCAAGATATGTCATTGACATTGTGTGATTTACACTAGCTGGCTAATGGTTTTTGGCTGAAATTACCACTATAACTCAGTCATGATGTGCAAAAGAATTGAGTGAGTCAGCCTCTGTTCAAGGGAAAAAGAAGGGCATTATCCTTCAAAGGACTTCACATTTGAAACCTTCTTGGTTCGAAAATCCTCTCAACCTGGGCAGTAGCACAGGGCCTGTAACAGCTCCTGGTTCTCTGTAGAGGTAGCAGCCATGGAGGAGCTGGTGTCTTAAGACAAAAAGAGGAATTGCAGTCAGTGTTGTCAGTGCCTGCCTTCACTGGCAGCAGGAAGTAAAGAGTAGATAAAGATGCGTTATTTTCTGGTACATTTAACTTCTAACTAAGTAAGGGGAGCCCAAAGTGGCATGTTCTTGCATGTATGCAGTTGCTATGGATGGAAAAGCTGCTGACACTTGCACGTCCTTGAAATCAATAACATGGCTCCCCTTGCTTTCAGGGGGAACAGAAGCCAAATCTGCATATTCTATTGAATAATTATGAATCAAACAAAGAGTTGCAGTATACAGTAAAGCTCCACATGGCTATGATTCAGAAAAGTATTCCAGGTCTTTGTTAGGGAAGTAAATCATGCAGCAGCAGGAGACATCTTCAGCATTCTAAATGCTCCTCAGGAAAACTAAACTCAATTTTGACTGTTCAGGTTTATGTACCTGATGCCTTCATGAAATTTTTCCACTTTTGAGGACTGTTTGTGATTGTTTCCTTAAAAAACAAAACCAAAAACAAACAAACAAACCCAACAAAAATCGAAACCCAATTTTCTCTTATTTTAATATTTTCTAATGTGCATTTGTTTCCACAGCTGATCACTGAAACCCCAAGGAGGCAACAGCTGTTGTGAATGAGCAATCAGATTGCCCAACTAATTAATGGTTTTAAATGGACTTGGATGGTTTTTTTGCCACTCCTTCTTGTGGTGTTAGTGCTGATGAAATTGTTAATAAATTCTTAATGAGGAAAAATGTTACATAAGTGTTGGGTAAAGCAGGTCTTCTTTTCTATTCGAAGCACAACACGTAGTTTAAATGTACCGTGTATAGAATCAGAGCTTCGTTTAACTCATCTCAACCTACCCACTCTGTGCTGAGATGAATATATCCTGCTTCTCATTTGATGTGTCCTGTTGTGTTAAATGTACCACACTGATCTAAAAATGGCAGATTCTGTGGGTGCCCAGGGTTGTTATCAAAACCAGACGCTGCACGCTTGCAAGACATGCCTCCACAGAGTGCCTCTACTTAGAAGAACAAGAATTGTGTAAAATGATCTCACTTCTCCTTTAAAAACAGATTTCTGATCCATTTAATCCATTCCTTGCAAATAATCAACTGAAATTGTTTATTTTTTTTTCTGTAGCATTTCCTAGTTTATTGATAGTAAGATTATAATCAAGAAAGAACAGTGCAATATGTAAGGAATTTTTTTAATTAGTTGGAAATCATTACTTTTAATAATTGCTAAACAGGATGCCTTCTTAACATAAATTTTTGAAACATACTATTTTTTTCCAAGAGCTTTCCCAAAATTGCATTTTAAGAGTGTGATTTTTAAAGACAGAGTGTTATATTTTAGAATCACTAACCAAAGGTTAAAATCTTTGAAGTGGAATTTTAAGGAATCATATATTTATGGTAAACGCTAATTTTTTATAAAATAGATATGTGTCATCAGCTATCTTTCTGGTGCAAAATTCTACTGTATTGTGTGTGATATTAACCAGCCTCAGAACACTGAGAATTATTTAGCTCCTGTTCACTGCCATGGGAAGAAGGCTATGTAAAATTATGCTTATCATACCACAGACCCAAAAGCCATGAATCAGTCTTCCTATTAAAAAAAAATTGCTTTAAAACTCATAATGTTTCTGAAAATACTGACTATTAATTTATTTTTTAGCCTTCTGTTTTCTGAGACTTTAGCACTTTCATTTTCTGTGTTTCAATCTGCAGCTCTGAGGATATGAGTAACTTTCAAAGGGGAAGTGGAGCTTCTCCACTGACCACATAAATGCAAGAGCTGGGTTTTATGAAAGATAATTAAATATTATGAAAGCAGGGGTGAACCAATCCAAATTGACATGGCTGAGCCAACAGCCCTAAAGCATGGGTGCTACTGAACAAGAGAGAAGGGAAGATAAATAATTCTGAATCCTGGCATTTTGTCCCAACAACCAACTGCCTGCATCCAGAGTTCAGTTTGTTCAAATTGCTCCTTTCCCTTGCAGGCACCAGACAAAGGTTTTCTTACATGCACTTGTCTATATTGCTGGGCAGAGATTTAGCTTATTTACCTAAGGTGAAACTATTTGATGATTTCTACCCACTTACCACATGTGCCCTCCTCACAACTTTAGTTTTTATTGGTGTTTTAAGATAGAAATGTGGTCCTTATGCACCTCTAACTCTGAGGTTACATTTTCTTTAAATGCTGTTGGTGTTGCAATGTGCTGAGTATATGCAGTAACAAAGGAACACACACTTCTGATCTATATTCAGGGGCCAGAGATGTGGATCAGAAAGAGAGCGAGCTTTTCCTCTGTTTTGGCAGTGATATCCCAGCTGTTTTCATTGCAAATGTTGGAGCAGTGCCTCTGTGACTTCAGTAGGTAAGCTCTGCCCACCTATTACCTGAGTTGTTTGGTGTGGACTTTGATTAACTTTGTATAAATTAAACTTTCTCCTGGAAAACCTAACTGTTTGTTTTCTGTTGTTGCTACAGTTGTGGCTAATATATTGAGATGTAGATAATAAAAATGAACAGATAACTTATTGTATTGATGCAGATTTTTGTTTGGCATCAGCAAGCTGCATTCATGATTACGGACAGCCGAAGCAGCCAGATGTGTGTGTACGTGCACAGTTCTTCAACCACGTGGGCTTTTGCACAATAAATCCATTAGTGCTGATCGCTTCCCTTTTTCCAAAAGGCCTTGCTTTTTCCCTTCATTTTGCTATCTCTTTCTCTAAATCAGCAAATAGCTTTTGGTAAAATCCTAAAGGGCTGGACATTTATGAATTATATAATTTAATGCACTAGTCACAAAATTGCAGACGAATTTGTTAAGGGTGACTCATGGCTTTATTGCCTGCATCTTCTAGATGTAAAATGGATCTTTCTCACTTGCCTTCAACCTTCTTCATTTTTTTCTGAATGACAAATGCCTCGCCTCTTTTATGGCTAGGAACACATATTGTATGAAAAAGGCACCTGCTTTCCCTCTGAGAGAGAGAGAGATAGGGTCAGGAACCATATGTGGTACAGTCACTCAGTGGCAGAACATCCTCCTCTCTTGAAGGCAAATTACAAGTACATTTATGGAGGTTTGTCATCTTGGACTTGAAACGCAGCCTGCAACTTGAAAGTCAATGTTCTTTCACAATTGGTATGCTACTTTGGAGTCTGGCAACTGAAGGTAGTTAGAGAGAGAAGTGATTTCCCTGTGACCCCAACTATTTGTTTCACACCAATGTTTACGAAAGTGTTTGCACGTATCTCAGCACCCAAAGCCGTACATGGTGACGAAGCTGTTACAACACCTCCCTGCCAGTAGAAGGAGAGGGCTTCCTTCCTCTCTATGCCCTTCACACTGCCCAGGCCCCTGCTCTCCATTCTGCCATCTGCTGCTTGTGTGACTGGTCAGGGAGCTGGGCCAGCCCTGAGGGCCAGAAAGAGGAGGAAGGACGAGAAGGCTGGGGCAAGGGAGAAGATTCCATTCCCTTCTGATGGTTCTAAGATCAGCTAGTGCCACAGCCCTAAGGCATGTGGATTCTCCCAAAGTTTGACTTTTCCCTTCCCTGGGTGTTTAGTCCATGAGTCATTGCCACACAATACAGAAAACCATTTTTTGAAGACTTGGGAAATGCATCTGGATGATCATGAGATATGAAAGCCTGTATTGGTTCCTCCTCAGGGAAGAAGTCATCACAGTCTTTGTATCAAAACAGTCTCCCCAAAACACCCTTAAGCAAGACAGAATGCAGCTTCATCATGAGGTGGGTCCTCAAGACAAGGTCCATGAATCAAGCTCTTACTCATTTCCATTGACATGCCAAGGAGTTTTTTTAAGGCACATACCTTCTAGGCAAATAGTGCCATCAGAAATAATTGTAGTGATGCAGCTCTTCCTTCCAAACAAGCCAACATTTGCTAACTCACTGGACATAGTTGGCAGTGCCTTTTGATTACAGGGCTGAGTTAAAATTCAGATTATGTCTACAGCTGCAGGACTTTGCTTTTCCCAGAAAATGTCTTGCTGCTTTCTCTCCCTCTAGATGTCTCTTCTTATACAACTTTGCTTATTATGGTATGTTCCTTTAAAATTTGAATTACTGAAATCACTCCTTAGTTATTTGGACCGTCTGTTATCTCCACCATGGTAGTTTTCCCCTTAGGAAAATGACCCAGTCATCTCTTGACAGATCTCTTCATACCAGCCTGCCTGCCCTTGGTGCTGTTTGCCTATAGTTTGCTTTCTACAGTGAAAGCTAGTGATCAACTGATTTCTGACCTCTTCCCTGTCCAGCAGTACACAGGAGGCTGGAGAAGCACAAATACAGTTCATAAAAATGATACCCAAAGCCCCTCTCTACCTACTGAGGGTTTATGTAGGGGTACAAAAAGAGTTGCCCCTGAAGTATGGAAATCTTGCATAAAGAAATGAGTTAGGTATTTCTAGTTCACATGTGCAAATGGAACAACATTCCAGAAGCCTTCAACTCATCACCCGCATCTTTGAAGACCAGGAGTTTTTATGGGCTTTGTAAAAAGGATGATTTTGTCAATGGTTAGCCAAGTCAGCAACAAGACTGGGAAAAATGTTAATGATATATTTACCCAAAAGTGCAGCTAGAGCAATTTGCAAAATAAGGTATGATATCCACATGAATACACAGACATACCCCAGGGAAAAATGGGCAGAGTGTCATGAGTAGAGTGCAAGCTTCCTGGCTCACAGGGCAAATAATACAATCAGGGGAGTATCACTTCGAATTATTCTTTCCAAAAACCAGCATTATATAGGGGTAAAATTCACTCCAGTTGTGGTGGACTTCATTTCATTTTTGCCTGCCCACACTTGGGATCAGAGCAATAACTTGTGCCAAAGAGTCTTTGACTCAGGAACACCCAGGTTCCTACATGTTGCTGTGCTGATTGGACACTTTTGTTATGCAAACACTAAACGATGTGGAGTACAGGCAAAAAAGAGAACTGGTTTGCCCTGGGACGTGGCCCTATGGCACTCAGTCATCTCCTCCATTTCAGCCCCACCTCTGAAGAAAATGGCTTCTTTGCTTATGGATGCTGCCTAAAGTGCCGGTGGCTGCATATTAATGCCTCCTTTGTTCCCTGCCTTTGCATGAGATCAGCTCCTCAGGGACAGTCCCTCTCCCTCTGCCGCTTTTGCCTAGCCTTGCCTCAGCCTGTGCATTGCAGCAGTCTCTGCTCATCAGCAGAGCATGGTTTTGAGAGGCCTCTGAACCACCATGGGCATCCTCCTCTGCAGGCTGCGGGAACGTTGCCACTGTCTCCCACCTTTCACTGCCTCTCTGGGGGCCTCATTGACTACAGCAGCTGCTGGTCTGTTCAAAGGGAGCTTTCCCATCTGTCTGTAGCCATAGTGACCAGTGACTTGGGCCCAGTATCCTGGAGTTCAGGAGCTAGAGATGCAAGTGCATGTGTAATGTTCCTCTTCTGTGGCGTCTTCTCTTTTTCCTGAAAATAACTGCATGTTCTCATACTGTAGCCCTGGAGTTCAGATTTATGGAAAGGAGTTTCCCCTTGCATTTTTAAATAGTTTTAGAGGCTGGTTTTTATTTCCAAGGGAGAAACACTCGGCTTCAAAGAATATATTTAAGACAACATCACTTCTGTGATCATCCTTCCTGCACTGGATGTACATAAATATCTTCAGTCAGAAAAAATGCACAGAATATTATTAATACAATGCAAATCTTATTAAAATATTATCTGTCCCTTTGTTTTGTATTACAAACTGTATGTTTGTTGAGTACTTTCTCTTTACATTAAGAGGCTCAGTATTGCTGCTTGGCTTTGTGCCACTTTTCATTGCTTAACTCCTTTTGATATTTAGCAGCTCTTCTGTTTCTTAGGTTTGTATTAGTTTAGTAAGGCATCTCCACTGGGCACTGTTAAATCTCCCTCTCTCAGCACTCCTCATACTTAGTGACTGCTTTCTCCTTTTTCTGCAACTCCATTTAGTGAACCCCCAAACTTCTCAACCCGCAGTGTTGCACACAGTCAGTGCCACAGCCTGCAGCAGTGCAGGGGAGAGGAGTTTCCTGGTCACAGGCGGCCCCCACAGCCCACTGCTCTTGTCCAGGAGTCCAGATCCCACAGTGGCTCCTACACAAGTAAAGGGCAAGCCTAGACACTGGAGGCTTTGCACATCCCTGGGGATCTGCAGTCAGGACATGGTTAAGCCCTAACCTGAGAGACACATAAGCCTTTTGAAGAGAAGCAACATCTGTGTAATATGTTTGTATAATGGATTTAGAAAGTTACTGGGTATCAGAGTGATGAAAGGGAGTGATGTGGGTTCTGCTGAGGCCCAGAGAATTATTTTTGCTGCCTCTTGTGCTCTGTTTGGGCTTTTAAACTGAATTTAATTTGTCATGTACACAGTTTCTGTGGAAACACATAGATGTAAATATTTACTAAGATAAATACACCAGCTTTAATAAATGTCTCCTCAACGAAACCTGTCCATCTGGTATAACATAGAACAGATATTAAAATAAGGGGTAACAAGTAGAAATTTCTCCTTTTGTGTGTCACAGTAGATGTCAACAAACTTAATTGTATTGGCATGACGCTGTTATCTATACCATAAGGGGTCTCTAGGCTCACACGCTGCTTGCACTATGTGATGGAGGAGAGGAAGGTTTTCTTCAGGACAGCTAAACTTAAAAATGGGAATTCAGTCCTTAAGCATGACAGAGATGACCTTGGATTTTTCAGGAATGCTTCTAGAGTGCCTGGGAACTCCATTTATCTGCCACAGAAAACCAATGGGCTGCAGGAGTCACTGCCACAGCCAAGTCTACTGAGTGTGTAGCTCACATGGGCAAAGCTCCCACAGCCCAGAGGCTCTGCAGCTCCTCACTCCCCTCGATCTCTACAAAGTGACATACCTGCTCCACCAATGTTGAAATCTCTCAGCCTCCATGGAAACTACCCGAAGTGGAAAGTTCTAAAGACTTTCCAGGAGCTACTTGACACTCTGCAAGCTGAAGCTGCAGCAGTTTGTCATTTATTTATCTTTCATTTGCATGTTGGCCGTCTTGCTGAATGGTGCCTGGTACATACTTACAGTAAGGTAAGGCTTCCCTGGATCACTCCAGTGCTAAGGTGTGGTGATGACACTCAGTCTATGTGAAGTTGCACCTGTGTGGTGAATATATGGTCTGCAAAGCCCAAACTACTTTTTTCCCTCCCTCCCTCCCTCTCTCTCTCTTCCCACCCCCCTTCCCTCTCTCCCTCTCTTTCTGAAAGGCTGTCAAATGCTGCTTCTCTGCCAAACTGTCAAATGCTGCTTCTCTGCTGTGCACTGTCAAATAAGGGTGCTTGTGAAGAGACAGGCTTGAATTTACAAAAAAAATCTGATAAATGGAGGATGGAGGCAAAAAAGAGCAAGAAAACCTAACTACCTGCATACTGTAATTTGTCACTGGTATTCTTGTGTTCCCTTGAGACCACTGAACCCTTTTAAAAGAATAGAGGTACAGCTTATGACATCTAATGCTAGCAACAAACTGGAAAGTTTGGAAACTGAATCTCAGGACCTGTGCCTACTGAAGTCTGACTAATGTTTTGTGTCTTTGTTACATCGACTTGATCTCCAGTTCAAATTACAGCTCAGAAACTGAGACCATAAAGAGATAAAAGAGAAGTTTATCTGTATCAGACATAACCTTTGCATCCCTTGTGCCTAGTCTCTCTCTGCTGAATTGGCATAGCTTGACAGGATGTGAGTGGAAAAGAAAATAAAATATTTTCAGATATTTTATCTGTACAAGAACCATCCTTGCTCAACTTACCTTACTTTTGTTTTTCTTTTTTTTTCTACCAACATTTGCAAAAGGTGTTTCATTTTGCTGATATTTCTGGGAGATTTTTTTTAACAGACCAGTTTTAGATAAACTCACTGCATAGCAGAAATAATGCATATGATTTAACGAATGAGTCACATGCAACAAATAATGAATTATGGATGGTAGAAGTCAAAAGAGAAGTCACAAGTCTAATGTAGCATTTAAATCCTGTTTGCAACATCAAATGAATGTGCTTAGATTCAGTTCTTTGCATATTTGCCAACAAACTGGCAACCTTTCTGGTTTCCATGACCCAGAAAGGAATGTCACTGATTTCCCTGTGTTTCTTGCTTTCCATACCTTGCTTTCCAATCTATTAAAATTAAAAAAAAAATTGTAAAAGAAAGAAAAAATAGGAAAACACAAGAAACATAGAATCAATAATTGTCCTTTAGGTGAGACTTAAAAAAAAAGGGCAGCCATTGGCCAATGCACAGACACCACCACAGCTGCCAGGAATTGCCAGCATGGCTGAAAGACTGAACCCAGAGAGGAAGGAGCAGGTGCCTGTGAGAGACAAACTGATGCAGCCCCTCTGCCCCCATCTCTGTGGCCCTGTACCTGAATGAGGCACATTAAAGGCCCTGCTTATGCTGGGTTTGTCTTGTGGTTAAATATACAGTTTTACTTTCCAAAGCCCTCATTTTGGCATTTCTCACAAGTGTTCTGATCACACATATTAAATTCATACGTGGGCATGGGCAGAAGAAACACAAAGCACATTTTGGTTAGTTGCAGTAGAGTCTGAGGCTTGGAATAAAAGTGTCACTGCAGAATTTGTTATACCCCTACTTTGTGACCAAGATTGCATCTTTTATGTATCAAGCAGTCAGCCAAAATAGTTGCTTGCTTTTGCACCTTCTGGCACAGACATTGGTATGCTCTTGATCTAACACAATCTTTCTCTTCAGGATCACATAGCTCAACATCTGCTCTGCACATACCAGCCCGTCTCTCTGACCCCACAGGCAGAGCTGGCTGATGCAGAAAGCGCATTTAGAGCAAAAGCGGGGAAGTAAAGCTGGCTGGCGTTGCTCCTGGACTGTACTGTGTCCCTGTCTACCTCCTCTGCAGACTGGCTATCAAGCCCAACCTCTTGCCATCCCTTTTTCGCAGTTCCTTCACTTCCAGCCAGTTTCACTGCCAGTTCTTTCCCTTTGTCTATGATTTACCTCCTTCAGCTTTGGTTTCCTCTCCTCCCCCAGATAAAATTGTGATGGTCTGTTTTCTCCTTTCTTGTTCTACTTTTTACTAGGGGACACACCTGCAGTGCAAGCCCCTTGTAGCAAAAACTGCCTTGCTGTAAGTTTGTGCAGTGCCCACCACACAAATGTCCCAATGCAATCTGAACCCTTTTGGTGTTGCTTAGCTGGCCTAGCCACTGTAGGAGGAGAGCCCTGCCCTCTGTCCTGGGGATGTAACAAGGTGATTTTGGCCCCTACTCTCTTTGAAGACCCAGCTGAAGTCACATCTCATATGGGAGCTGCCTGATTGTGAGCATAGTCTAGGAGTAATTAATTCTGTGGCAAACTTCCTGAAGTCTTCACCTCTCTCTTTTACCCTCTCACTCTTCTGCAGCTCCATGGCTTTTCCACCCTGCAGCTCCAACAGCCAGTGGAGGCAAGGTACTGTGTATTTTCTTGTCCATGTGTTTACAGGCTTGGTGGAAGCCTCAGGTATAATTTCCTCACTCCTAGGAGTGGTGATGCTGAAGTGGCATAGGCGGAGCAGGGAAGAGACGCCCTGTTTCTCACAAGCGAGCAGAGCTGTCCCAGGCTGGTGGCCTCTTTCTCCTCTGGCTTCGGAGGTTGTTGCCTGCTGCCTCCTCCCCTGCCTGAGCTGAGGCAGCTGCCT
>NW_005054348.1:1793310-1795352 GCF_000277835.1 Geospiza fortis
GGCTCCCCGGGCTTGCTTGGGAGCCCAGCATCAGCTGAGGAGATTTGGAGGCTGCCCTAGGGCTGAAGAGGCATCTGGCCACATTGTAGGGCGCTGAGCAGCGTCTCACCACTCAAGCTCAGGAAGACAAAGCAGAGCACTTGAAATTCCCATGTGCTCCATGTCCATTTAGTCCATTAGTTCCTGCTAATACACTGTTAATGTGTTGGGATTTGGGAGGTCTTATGGCAAAAAAGAATGCTGGGAATGGGTCTGTGAGAAATGGTCCCAGAGAGCTGATGCTCATGTAGAAAAGGCAGAGGGATGTCTCCTTCCCATAGGCCCTTTACAAAGCACCTTCTGCAGGTCCTTTGCAGGGACCTTGCTCCAGGACCCCTGCAAGCAGCTGCCTGTCTCTTGCAGTTATCCAGGAATCACTGTCACTTCTCCTCCCTCACCGTGAGGAGACAGGAGTTTTGAAAGGCTTCTGGAACCTCTGTTTGCAAAAGCAGCTCCTCCTCCTCTCTGCTTCAGTCTAGCCAGCAATCAGAGGTTGCCATAGGAAGTAATGTGGGCACTTCTACCACGTGGTTGATCTTGGTGATTCTGTGCCTTTGCGAGGCTGAGTTTCATCTCTGAGCTGCCTATGGAACCTGCTTTAAGCCCTGGCTCAAAGCAGTCAGCAGCTCAAGAAGGTGCCTGCTAACAGAAAGGCCATGGAGAAGTGAGTCTGGCTACTATTTATACGGATAGACATTATTGTCAGTGAACCACATTCTGTGTGCACCATTTGCTCCCACTCATGACATGATGTCCCTCAGCCTGTGGCCCTATTATGTAGTGTAGGAAAATGAATACTTTTGGTCAGTACTAGTCAGCTGATCCATTCCTATTTGGAGGCAAATTTCATGCTGTAAAATGAGTGTAGTTAGCTGACAGAAAGGAAACAAAGGCAAAACTTTACTACACAGAATGTTTTTGTTGATGAAAATGATGCAATTATAATGAGCTCAATTCATTAGCTCTCTTTTAAGTCAGACACCTTTGTGAAGATATTGAGAGATAACAATCTGCATTTTAATTCCATTTCTAAGTGACTTGGTTTGACCTGTTTTGCTAGAAATAGTAATCCTGCTCATGAATGCCATCTGCCCATTCAGACTGCTCGTGTACCAAATAATATCTTAAAGGCTGGAGCTTATGGCTTTAACTATCACATGATACACAGTCCCATGCCTCTTAATCAGAGCATCAAGTGATTTATTCAATGTGCTTTTTTATTTCCTGCCACGGCCTGCCCTCTCAGAAGTTTCCAACAGCTTGAGGCAGCCAAAATTCATTCTTAGGCCTGTCTACTTTCTGACCAGCACTGCTGTTTATAAGCAGCAGCCTTTTCTGCTTTATCTTGCTGTATTTGTTTCTCTCCCAGTAAACTTCTCCTTGTAAAGTGAAAGCCCATGGTAGTGGGAGGGGAAAAAAGATGATCTTTAAGGTCCATTTCAACCCAAGCTGTTCTATGATTCTACAATTCCCACACTGTCAGACGAAGCATATAATTCTGCAATGAGTGCAGCAAGATCTTCTCTGGCTCTAAAGCCTGCTTTATGAAAGAAGATCATTTATTTGTACCCCACTTGGCCCAGGTTCAGGGTTCCAATGGGACCCTAAACCAAGGCCAGACTTCAGGCAGTACTGCACTGTAAATGCAACAGATTGACAGGATTGCATGGGTCACACTGCACAATGTTTCTGTGTCACATTGCTACAGAAAACCTCAGTCTGTAATGTATTTGGCCAGCGAGGTTTTTTTGTGTTTATGTTGCCATGATCTGAAAACAGCATCTTGTAGGTGAGCCATGGGTCAGTCACTACAGCACTGAATGCTTACTCCGAGCTTGCTTTTAAGACAAGCAGGCACACTGATTTAGACACAGGCAGAGCATTCATTTAGTCAGGTTGTCTGTTGGAAATGTAACTAGCCCTAGTTAACCAAAATTTGATCTAAGCACCAGACTTTAAATCCAGCATTTTTGGGTTTTATTCCTACAATCCTGTAAGCTAAG
>NW_005054348.1:1795403-1811446 GCF_000277835.1 Geospiza fortis
ATTTTGAAAAGCTTAATGTTGATCTCCTGACTTGTAGCCTTTGATTATGATCACAAGACCATCCTTTCTCCTGTTTAAGTAATAAAAAGCAACAACAAAATCAGCCTGAAATGAGAAAAAATGTCTATCTTTTGTTGGAAAGTGTTTAAATATTAAGGATATGTGTTGCTGTTTGTTATTACTTTAGGTCACAGAGGAGTTAAGGAAAGGAAATTTGTTAGCACCTTCTTTTAAAATGGCTATCTCCCTGAATGTAGGCTTGATCATCAAGATGATTTGATTCTGGCCATTTTATTGCAATGACAGCCTCCATCTGTGACTGAGCTGCACTGTGTTCCTCTTACAGCTGTGCAAGCAGATTGTAGGAGCTGTTACACTGTACACAGGGTTGGGAGAGAGGCTGTGATGAAAGCACTGGAGCACAGAGCCAAAGGTACCATTCCCAGCCTTTCTTGATTCCTAAATCACATTCTGCATTTCTGTTTTTCAGGTGGAACATTACACTGGAGCTGAAGAAGCAGAACCCCCTGGGATGAGTCATTTGTATATCCTGTGATTGTGGTTTTGTTTACCATCCTGCCAAGACAAAGATTAAAATCCTTTGAAGGATGACTAAAAATTGTTGTATGTTGCTGCTAAAAAAGCATCAGCTGTCTACATTAGTGTTATCTTCTAATTTTTGTAATCTTTCTCATTCATCTCCTTAAGACTTTGTGTTAACAGGAACAGACATCTAGCTCTCTTAAAGGGCCTAGCATTGCTATGGCTGGCTGGGACAGCGTTAGTGCTACTGAGGTGAGGCTTCTGGTGACATCCAAAGTATGAGAGCAGGATTTCCTGAGCATGGTCAGCACAAGCAAGATGTGTTAAAGCAGCTGGTATGTAGAGTGCATGCCACAGGGGAGAGCCTCTGGTCTCCAGCATCACCTTGTGAAAAATATGTATTCAAGAGCTGAGCTGGTAAGGCATCAGCAGTGTAAGAAAAACTGATCTCACTTGTGCACTGTAGAGACATCATTCCAGATGCAAGGGTCCTTCTTCTGTCTCCATGGTGTCCATATGAGTTCTGTCTACAGTCGTGGTGACTTGGACACCAGTCTCAGGCCCCTGAAGCAGCAGCTTTTTCTAAGTTTTCGAGCAGGGACCCTGTTGTACAGTGGGAGAGGATGGCATATATAGTCTGCTGCGCTGCTCCACTCAGTCCCCTGCTGCCAACACCAGTTTAAAATTTTTTTTTAGAAGACAGATGAAGGTGATGATCAGCTTTCATTTCCTACCAGTCATGAATAGCTGAGAGATGCCTGAGTTGATTTCAGGGCATGACAGGACTGTGTAGGAAGAACCAAAGCCTTAAAGACCACTCATGTTATTGTCATCAGACACCTTCAAGTAGCAGCCTGCTGCGATGGCTCCATGCTTACCTGAAACAATTATTTGTGACCTCTTTTAGATACAGACTCTGACCAAAAACTGATGTTCTTGGGTCTTGAAGAAGACTAGAAACTGTAGAACTGCTGGAGGGGGAAATGATTCTATCTGAGTCTTCATCAGGAATTTGGCACCACTGCACCTCAGCTCTGCCAGTTTGAAAAGGATCACAGTGGTGGCCATCTGGAAACTTCTAGTTTATTCTAGGCAGTGTCACCCAGACAGTGGCTGGTGGCTGGGGGACCTGCAGTGGGCATTGCTGCAGTGTTTGGAAGCAGAGGTGAATGGTACAGCAGCACTCCTGGAAATGCTGATAGATGAGGTCCCCAAGAAACCTCAACAGGAACTTAGTCTGATCCTCTTCCCCAGCAAGTCCTGAAGAGCCATTACCTAACCCAATCTGTGCTAAAGCAGATGTTAGAGACATGTAGGGCTGGGGCGTGAATATCACATGAGGGGACACACTGCATACAGTAATGGTCCAAATAATCTTTTTCTACTGAACTACACTGGAGCTATTGTTGCTGTCTGGCTGAGCATCTGACTGAATATCTATAGCAAACATTGGTGAGAATTTCTTCTGACCACTTGTGTAACCACATGTAATATTACTTGTGATTTTGATTAACTCTCTTACCAGGATGAAAGTTAGTAGAAATTGTTGAAGAATATGCTTGAACAAATTACTATAACCAATAACTGACATCTGATACCAGGTTTTTCTCAGTTTCCTCAGGAAAGGAGCTGGAATGCATGAGCTAAGTAAAAGTTATTTAGAGATATAATCACAAATAGTGTAATGCTCTAGTCAAGAAACAAATACAGAGAAGATCTAGTAGCTGATCAGGTAATGGTAATTTGCAATGAGTATCTATTAAAGGCAAATCTTAACAGACTCCTCTGATTAATTTTATTTTTCAGCCAAAACATACACATGGAAACAGTACTGTTTGTGAGTGTAATTAATATTCTTGTGGGAAAACCAAGCATTTTGTAATAGAGAGAGCCAACCAAATACTTAGTGCAGTAAAAACTGACATATTATGTGGTATTTTACACCTCAATAATGTTTCGATATTTAGTCACAACTTCATTCAAAGTTAATATTATGTATTTTATTTTCATTGCCAGTGTAAAATGCTTCAAAAGAAAATCCCAAATACCCTGGATTGTGAAGTATGCACAGTGCTAAGCTGAGCTAACAAGAACACCCTGCAACTAAAAAAAGAAAGAAGTTTTCTGTGCATCAGGAATAACAAAAGAAGCAGGAGCTATGATCATTATATTAAGCTGTGCAGCCAGTTGCCAAGTGCTAATCAATAGACACAGATTTAGAAACAAACGTAAGTCCTTTCCAGTAACAGAAGTAAGCAGAGGGCTCAGCAATAGCATAGCAACAAACCTGCTGTGCCTGGAGGAAGCCATTTCCATCACTCAGGCTCCACTGCCATCAGTGGTGACACACGTGGGCCCTGGAAATGGCACTGCTTCAGCACTGAGTGCAGGCAGCACTGAGGCTTCTCTGCTCCCAAATTACACACACATGCCTTCTTGGCTGAGTAGAAATGTCTGTTTAAAATTGTACTCACGGTAAGATTTATGTCCTATCTGGCCTGGAGCCAGCAAATGACAAATTGACTTTGTACAAGATGCATAAAGACTTGCAAGCCTGATGCTCTCACTCTCAGCCAGAAGAGCATTTCCAGACTTTCAAGTCCTGCAGACTTCTGGACCTTCATCAAGTGCTTGTGCTTGTCTTCCAGTGTGGTGGGCACAAGCTCAGGGTGAGCAGGATTTCAACTCTATCCTGGCTTTGGACCTCTGCACTCCTGCTCAGAGTGTGTCTCCTCTGCCCACAAGAGTCACCCACCTGGGAAAAGACACCCCTCTCCCCACCCCCATACAACTGCATTGGCCCTGGTGCCTCCCAGCAGCCTCAGTTCCACAGGCTAATGATAGCTCAAGAAGTTAGAATAAAACAGGCTTGCACAAGTTTCTGACAGACCTGAGCCTTGCTTACACAGCACCTGACACACACAGCTCTAGATTACCCTCACAGCCCACTTCATCCTCACGAATCTGAGTTTTCTTTGGTTCAGGTCCATCCTTTAGTGAGTCAGGAGGAGTTCCTTTCCTTCTTCAGTTTAAGGCTTTGTCTTCTTTTACCTTCAGTGGTGAGGAGGGGAGAGGGGCAATTTCAGGGTTCAGTCCACCCCACATATGCATATCTGCTGGATGGACTGAGTTGCCCTCCAGAGGTTTCTATCCCTCCCCACTTACTATATAAGAATTTTTATTTCAGCTGCATGTCTAATTTATTGTAGGGAGAAGTTAGGTACGACAAATATCAAGATCCATTTATCTACTGCAGATGTCTGATTTCCAAGCAAAACTCTAAATGCCACTAAAAGATTTAGAAATGTCCAGACAGATGTGCAAACAGATTTCCTGGTCACCTGAAGGTACAGCACCAATGCAGGAATTGCTTTAGGTCTCTGTGTCAGACAGAAAATTTTGCTGTAGTATTTCATAGTGTCTTGTGCTGCATTTTGTCTCCTTGAAATTCAGAAGAATCTTCCTCTTGATATAAGAAAAGAAAGGACTTTTACATCTGGAAAATTTCCAAAAGCTTTGCAAAGCTGAGAAGTCAAATTAAATAGTGATTACATGTTTTCCACAACATTGCACTGGCAGAGACCTGTGTCTTCCTTCATACCAGCTGCTCCTTGGACAGAAATTGCCTGAGTTACCACTCAGACAACTATAATTTTGTAGCAAATCCTCTGCATTTAAGGTGGTATATCTGGTGACTATAAATACAGACTCAAGCATGACAGAACTGCACTTAGCCAGGATCTGTACTGTTTGAGTGTGTGGTGAACTTTGCCTTCATGGTGAGGCTTAAGAGGTGTTCATGCAGACTGAAATCAAAACGAATGGCCCTGACCTTCTTCTTGCAGGTACAAGTCCCCCTCCTGCCTTGTGTTGGCAAAGTACTCGTGACTGTGCCATCAAAGAGATCAACAAGCTGATCCAGTGGAAAACTTGCCCTAGAAAACCAGCAGATTGTTTTTCAGCTGGGTCAGTGGGCTGATCCAGCTGACTGCAAGATCAGACAAGCATGAGCATTCCTGTTCCAGCACCTGAGCTTAGTGAAACTGTGCCCTGAGATGTAGCTGTGGCTATGCAGTAAGTAAAAAACTAATATGCCCAGCAAATACTTGAGGCAAATCCCAAGTCCATATTATACAGGAGGAGCCATAAAGGTGATTCAGTGCATTAAGACTAGTAGGTAGATCAGCATGGTCATGGTCAGGAAAGCTCAAAGAAGCAGTCACAACTATCAATTCTTCATAAAACCCACAAATATTACACTGACAGCTTCAGGGAGGTGCATCAAGATTTAGCGAATTTAGTATTTTTGAAACCTTAACACACTCACAGTGCTAAGGCAGATCACTGTCTTAAAGGCTTTGCGGCTTTGGATCTCTTCACATTTTGCTGAAATCTGCTCACCAGTATTAGCCCTAAGAGGGTTGTTGCCTATGCAGTTGGGATTACACACATTTAGATCAAGTGATTCGGTATTTTATAGCAAATATAATTTCTTTAGTGTGACTAGAATAAGGGGATCCTGGCCTTGCTATCCTTACAGTTGGAAACTCAAAAGGAGATATCTAAAACTGTAGACTCTGAAAGGTATATGTAGACTTTGAATTGTGTGGTTTGAGCACCCTTTTCCCTTTTTTTTTCCATTTTTTGTTATTGTTGTGCTTGGAGAAATGACATCTTGGAGACCAGAAACAATTTTTGCAGATCAGCTCAGATTGCTTATTGAGAGTCTTTTTGGCAGAACAGGACAGAGTTTTGAGTTTTTCACTCAGCAGTCTCAGTTCATTAATGTGGCCTTAAGGCCACACTGTTCCCTGTTTATATGCCTATATACAATACTCAAGCAAACACAATGGGATGGCACACTGGAAAGCTTTTAGACTCTTGCACCACTTAGCACAGTCTTTGTAGCTCTCTGCACTGTTTACTCATCCTCCTGCGCCACTGACAGTAAAAGCCTGCAGGAATCCTTTTTCTTTCCTTCCTTTCCTATATGATTTTTTTTTCTCCAGCAGCACTGCAGACACAGCAGCAGAACCAACTCAAAGAAAAACAAACCAAAGTGACTTTTGAATTCCAAGCCTCTGCAGGACTGGCTGCTTGTGTGAAGCTGAAAAGGAGCCAGAGCATACCAGCAAGGAAGCTGCGATTTCATCCAGCAGTCTGACAGAAAATCCAAGGTTCCACTGCAGCAGTTTGTGCAGATGCAGCGACCTCCCTCTGGCTGGGTCCATGTCAAATGCTAACAGAAGAGTGCCCAGGAGGTGGATGCCCGTGTAATTCTGTGTTGCTATCCCTTTGCTTTTTAGTAGCAAGTCTCTGAGGAAACCAGGTAGGCTCTACAGGTTTTTAAACAGTTTTTATTCCTTATGGTGATGTCTAATTTCTAAGGGAAAGGGAAGGTGCAAGGAAATGGGGAAGATGGTTGAGAGGAAGAAAGCTCCCCAAGGAGGGTCATTCTTCTTGCTATGGAGTGGTGGTAGTGGTGTGTGAGGATGTGCAGGAAAATCACCCTGAGTGGAGGTGGCTGGGGCATTTGCCTGGGGTGCAGATTAGCAGGGAAGTCTCTGGTGAGGTCTGGCATGAAGACTCAGGGAGGATTAGCACCAGAGTCACACATGTTTTGGTGTTTGCCCAGGAACTGATATTTGTGGTTTGGCATCTGTGCATCAGCTTGTATGCTAGGTCAGCAGGCAGGGGAGAAACACTGATCAAGTAGGGCACTAAGTTTAGGATGGTGTGTGCTGGGTCAGGGAAACACTAAAGATTGTATCAAACCCATTTGCACCTGTGTGACTCTGGAATGACTCTGCTGACAGCAGTAGACTAATACCGACAAAACTGTGAACAGGATTTTGCCTTATAGTGTGAAAACAAGAAGATTTGGCAGAGGGCCTGGATGGGTGCTGGGAGGTAATCTCTGAATGTATGTGTCTCTGAAAGAGTCTGTGCCGATTGCTGGAGAGATGGCTGAAGCCCTCCAAGCATGCGTCACCCTTCCCTTCACAGGAAACAAAGAGGCTGCTGCACTTCAGACAGCCTACCCTCTGAATTATTCAATGCAACTAAATAACTACAGAGCTCCAGTGAGTTGCATAAAACTGCAGAACTGGCTCACTCCCTTGCCTTGAATCAATAGTATTTTCTCTTTCTGATCGGTACATTATAGTAGTCAATCCGTGGCTTGAGGCAATGCTTAGCACACTTGGAGGGAGAGCTGAAAACATAGTAAGAGGAGTGTGGAGGTGAACTGACAGAACACTGTAAGAGAGGTTCTTGCTGAGGAACAGTCTCCTGCTCCTTGTGAGAGAGTGACAGTGTCTGAAATAGAGCATGTTTTGTGCCTTGTTCTGTCTACAGAGCTAGTGCCTGCCCAAAAATGCTGATCTGGAGACAGAGAAGCAGAAAAGCACAATGGCTGAGTGTTGTTACAGAGACTACTTCATGTGCTGGGTTTATTCCAAAACAGGCAATGCAAACCCTGCATACCATCCATGCTGACTCTCTTGCACCCTTTCTCTTGCCAGGATCATCATTCTTCTTGTCAGATTCCCCCACAGTGCCAGAGCTGAAGCTGTGTCATGGTTTTAAGTCCAGCTGGAGATGAAACACCATATAGCCTCTCTCTTAACACCCAAAGGAACGGGGAGAACACAAGTAAAACTTTTATCTTGAGATAAGAACATTTTAATAACTGAAAGGAAATTAAAATACAACAACAACAATAATAATAATAATGGAAAAAACCAAAGTGATGCACAATGTAATTGCTCACCATCTGCTGACCAATGCCAGACCCCCCCTTCCTGAACCAAGGTCAGCTGTTCTTCTATGTAACTCCCCCTGTTTATATACTGCACATGACATTCTATGATGTGGAATATCCATCTGGTCAGCTTGGATCACCTGTCCCAGCTGTGCTCTCTCCCAGTTTCTTTTGCTTACCTCCTCGCTGGCTGAGCAAGACAGAAGGGAGAAAAAAGTCCTTGACTAGGGATAAACCACTTAGAAAAAACCAAAACATCAGTGTGTTATCAACACCATTCTCATTACAAATCCAAAACACAGCACTGTAATAGCTACTGAGAAGAAATTAACTCTGCCTTAACTGAAACAGAAACCCTTTTCCCATAGCATTATATCATGACACGTTTCACACTGCCCAATATCCCATCACCTTCCCTATTCATCTGTTTTGATAGGTATACATAAAAATATCATTCTCTTAGTCTATGAAATGCCTCTGACAAATGTTCATAAAATGTCCACACACACACACACACACACACAAGTTTATAGAACTCTTTTACTCCATTACTTTGGCCTTCACCTTTGATAACAGTTCTTCAAGCAGGAAACATGGTGTGAGGTGTTGGATTGTTGCATGGTGCATGTTTGAGTCAGTTCTCATTCCAGCACTGCTGCACTTGCTCTGTTTTATCAAAGTCCATTCTTCACTGGTGTGAACGTGGCAATCAGAGGGAAGTCAGGCTCAGATCCCTAGAATGCTTGTGGCTGAGATTGATGCCATGAGATGCTCAGTGAGGTAATGCACACATAGCCACCATATAAAATATTACCATTGGGTAGTTACAACACAGAGTAATGAACTGTTTATTTTCACCCAAAGTCAAATCCATTTGGGATACACATCCTTCTGCATCCTGCACCAAGTGCATCCAGGTTTTTTAGCAAAAGCAGTCCCATGGTCAGGTTTGCCTTTGCTTGAGGCAGGACTACTCCAGGTTTTCCCCAGCACGTCTTTAACATGTACTACAAGAACTTTATCCACTTCTACAGTGTGTAAAATGTTTTGATTGGGCAGGGCCATCCCAATTGGCCCTCTGGTGCTGACTAACAAGGTGGCTTCTGCTGAGTGTGTACCCCAATGCTTGAATGTCCCACCACCCATTGCTGTCAGTGTAGTCTTTAACAGTCCATTACATCACTGGATCTTTCCAGAGACTGGTGCACAACAGGGAATGTGATACAACCACTTAACGTCATGTTCTTCAGCCCAAGTGTCTCTAAGGTTGTCTAGGAAATGAGATCCATTGTGTGATTCAGCTCTTTCTGGAGTACCATGTGGCCATAAGACTTGCTTTCCAAGGCCCAGGATAGCGTTCCAGTGGTGGCATGGGACACAGGGTGTGTCTGCAGCTCTCCTGTGGTTGCTGCCACCATCATAAGCACATGGCACTTGCCATCATGGGATTGGGCAAGTGTGATACAGACAATCTGCCAGGCCTCACCATACTTACATTTCAGCCATTATCCTCTACACCAAAGAGGCTTTACCCACTTGGGCTACTTGATTGCAGCACATTTGACATTCATAGATAACGTGAAGCTGGCATATGCACCAACAGGGAATCAAACATCTCTAAATATCTGGAGCTGCTGGGCTGGGGGGGAAGAGTTTGTCCCCATTAAGGCAGCTCTAGGGAAACGTCCTGTTTGCAGTGCTGCCATGAGCACCCACAAACACTCTGACTGCTGGGGAACAGGCACTGAACCAGCCCCTCACCTCCCCTGACACCACACCTGCACCTCCTCCATGGGGGAACAGACAGCCATGAGCTGTCCCAGCACCAGAGGAGTACTTGAAAGCACTCTTGTGATTGCTCTGTGTCTACTTTACCAGCACCCTGAATGCTGCTTAGCATTCTGTGCATGGATGTGGGTTACATCTTCTGAAGATGGAGATACCCGATGCTCAGAAAAAAAGTGTTTGCAAATATTGAACATTTATGTTTGCTGAATTACCTTTTCTTTTCCAACAAAGGTAAGTCACTAAGAAATTATTTGCTGAACTGGAAACAGAACTATTAGATTGACAATCAGAAATCACAGGGAGAAATGCAGTATCAGCCTTATCCAGAAATATTTTAGACAGCTTTGTTTGTTTTTATGTAGCATTAATACGTCGGTAAAAGCCAGAATCAGTTTGCCAGAAAATTGTAATGTTTGCCTCATAATTTATTCATAGTCTTGTGATTAATAGGTTTATGTGGTTGACCTGCATTATGTACTTTTCTTTAAAAAAATCAACAAAAACGAATCAATATAGAGTGACTATTTTTGTGAAAGATGAAGTTTTGCTACTGAGTCTTTCTAATGTCGCACTGACTACACTGAAACTCATGATATTTAAAGAGGTCAAGCCTTAAAAAAAGTTGCAGAAATATTTAACAAATTGGTAGAAAAATATAACATATAATGTAATTAGCAGGTATATAAATACATGTGATATTATGAAGAAAAATTGATATAACTTTTATAGGAAAAAAAATCTCACAGCTCGATTGAGTTTTTTGGGCAAAGGAAGGAGATGGAAGTCCCCAGTGAAGTCTCAGAAATCTGCCCCTGGAATTGTTTTGTTTGACATAGAAGTTATATGGAAAAAAAAGCACAGTCTGAGGTGAGAGATGGCAAATTCCTCTAGGTAGCAAAAATGAAAGTCAGCCAGGAAAAAAGGGATTTCATGCTATGAGTTATTGGGTTAAAATGGTAGAAAAAAAAAATCAATGTTAACCAAAGAATCCTAACATTGTGTCCAGAGAGAGAGGTGCTGGAGAGAGAAGTCCCGTTACTCTGGCAGAAGAGATCCCTGAGTTATGACAAACAGTTTTATAAAGGGCAAGAAAGCTGAACAAATGGTACACAGTGAATGATTAAATAGCCAGGGAGTCTTCAGTGTGGGAAAAAAGAAGCAGATGAGAGATTTGACAAGGAGTCTCAAAAATATGAGCAATGTAGAGAGAAGAACCACAGAGCCATTATTCCTTCCTTCACAAAGCAGAAGAACTAGACGAAACTAAGAGAAACAGGCGGGTAAGAAGTCCCAAACAAATTAGAGAGGTGCTTTTCACCAGACATGTAATTCAACTTCAGGATACTGCAGGACTTGGTGGGTGCCAGAGGCTTTTGGGGTCTCACACAGCTACTGGGCAAACCAATGGAACAAAAATGAATCAAAGTCTATAAACCATGAAGACACCTCATCTGTCCCAGGACGCTCTTGAACTGCAGACTGCCGCAAACTGGAACAGGTACTGTCACTGTATACGTGTCCTGTTCATGCAGCCTTCTGCAGGCAGCTGATGCTGGGCTGAACAGGTCTGCTGTGACCCAGACGGGCCCTTTTGAAGGTGAGACTGGAATCCATCAGGAAACTGAAACAGTGAAAAAGGCACTGGAGATATTTGCATTGAAACAAAACCAGAAACTGTCCCCGTGTGTCAAACCAAATTGCAATGAAGAAAGTTTAGCTGTCACTAGAATAGTGAGCAGTATCAGATTATTCCAACTGTGTCCAGGCAAAATAAATAGGGTTTTCTTTCTTGCAAGTAGGAAAAGGAGAGATACACTGGAAGTGTGAGAAACAGGGTGAAAGAATTCTACATGAAAGCTTGGCTAAGCTTTATGCAAACAAATATATACTCCTATCACCCCTACCATAGAGTTGATGGGGTTTGGACCTATAGTTCCCAGAGCTATCATTCTGATGATTCGCTCCTTTAAAAAACAGATTGTTATCTTAACAAATTCTTGGGGATAACCTCTATTAGGTCATGAATGGATAAGCAAATTATGCTAGAAATACACAGCTGGAAACAAGATCACCCTCAGGGACCTCTGCATGCTTTTGTGATTTCCTATTTTTGTATTGTTTGCTCTTTATAAAATATCTACCCATTCTAAACTCCAAAGTACAATCTTAATTTTTCAAGAAAAGCAGTGCAAAAAGTCAGAAATGGTGCATAACAGGTGAAAATTAAAATCTGCTAGAACTTTTCCACTACTAAAAAGAGGTTTTTTAAAAATAATACTACTTTCTATGAATTACACAATTTCATAGCATTGATTAGGAAAAGATAATATAAAGCATGTGTGTTATTGAGAACTGCAGATATGCTTTTTGCAGTGGATTAGGAAGACAGTATTTTCCCATGGGTTGTAGATCCAGCTCAATACAATGGCAGGCCTAATAAGGACATGTGAAAACTGCAGTCTGACATGTTTTTAATGAGATTTCATCTCAGTTTCACCTCTCGAACTGGCTCACTTCAAGAACACATCCTTTGCCTGACTGTTTACTGCAGAACAGATGTGAGTTGTTAGACACATGACAATGTGTAACTGTAAGAGACTATGATCTGGTGTAATTCATGCATTTACAAGCCGTGAGTAGGTGCAAACTGAGACTCAAAGTCCTGTCTATGTTTTTAAACCATTTGCATTTCTCATTATGCTTTTCTCCTTCTTTGTAGTGGGAATTATTCTAGCTTCAATAATTTCTGCATAAATCAAGTTTTCTTACATCACCCAAACTCACTTCACTAAAGGCAATTTAATTCTAGCTCAACATACATTGCAACCAGTGATTTACCTCAGCTGTTTTTGAATAAACTTTAAACTGGATTAATTCCTTCTAAATGGAAAAACCAAGGCTGGTCAAAGTAGACTCACTGATTAAAAACTCACAATGCAAATAATTTTTAATTCTTTCATCTAAATTAGATATTGAAGAAGTTTAGGGGTCATATAATGTATTTCCACCAGGCTATCTGGCTACCTCCTGTTCTGGGGCCCTAGGAAATGGGCCCTAGAACCATGAGTAAAAACATCCTGATGTCAGAGTGTGCTGACCAGGAATAACAGCAAAGAAAAATCAAGCATGACTGGAAATCAAGTCCTGCTTGCAGTAGACAAACCTAAACAAGGATTATAAATAACTAGGGAAGACTCCACAACTTCTGAGCTTTAAGCCACTTTTGGAAGCATTTAATTTCACCTTTGCTTTCTACCTGCTAGATAATGTTTTTCTTTTGTCTCTGGTATTTCTATACTACTGTAGCCAAACATGAAGAATCCAAACATGAAGAGTGTTCAGCCTGTATTTCTTTGTCCTTGAATTCATTCAACAGCTTACTCCTCCAACACTGATGTGGAAGTGAGCAGATAATCACAGACTGTTTCTCCCCATGATATAGATAGACCCACACCTAGACTAGTGTGGTTTTTAATGGTTTTTTTTTTAACCATTTCTTGATTCCCTAAGTGCAAAACTGGTTTTGTACTTTGTTCACACTTTTGATTTTTTTAAAGTAGTATAAGAATAAAAGAGTAATGTGCTTCCTTGGGAAAACAGAGTCTTATTCATTCCCTGCTGCAAGGCTGCTCATCTCAGCTGATAAAACATGCCCTTTCCACAAACCACTCCGATTTAAGATCATGGATTTAACACAGATCACATATTATATTAATTACTCCACAGTTTTAAATATTATTTTTATTATATCATTAAAACACAGGTAAATTTTCCAAGACAGGTACATACTCATTGGAAAGAAGAGAAAATGAGACTGTAAAAGGGGCTAACAAAATCTAGGCCTTACATTACATTATCTTTGCAAGGTTTTCAACTGAAACTTTTATGATGAGAGTAGATGGACCTTTATTGAAAAATGTCTAGTGGGTACTTAAGAAATTCCAGGAATGGACAGTGGCTCACTGAACATTAAAATTTTGGAACCATTGACCTCAATCCACTCTCTGTGAACATTAGTACAACACAATGAAGAATTTGAGTACCAGTGTGATCTGTGCAGGTCTCAGTGCTGTGGACTTGCTCTACTGCTCAGGAGAACAGTAGGGGAATACCACTTGTATTCTTGCTCCTTGCTTGTTTTCCATCTTACTATTGTCTCCATTTATGCAGAAGATAAAGAATTGTAGTATAAACCCAGGAAGAATGATGCTGAAATGAGATTCAGGTACTGTTTGTAGGATAGAGGGAGTCATCAGAGAACCAGTGATGCTAAGAAGAACCAGGCTTAATTTGAAGTTATTCTAGTATGAACTGGTGTCATTCTACTTACTTTCATGGAGGTGCTGCAAATTTATATTGATGTAAATGAGTTCAGAATGCTTAGTACTTTACTGAAAAACTCTGATTTGAAATTGAAGAGCAATCATAGTGTTGTATCTGTGCAGGATCTTTAATTATTGTAATTATAAAAAAATCTGCATGGCTGAAAGGTTATACTTTGAAGCATTCAAGTGAGAAAAACATTATCATTCTGATAAAATCTGTAATTGCCCCTACTTATCTTTCTCAAAAATGTTTTTAGTCCAAACAGTTTATAATCTTTTTTTAACACACATGATAACTGTTCAGTGCAGTTCTACTCAGGCTACAGCATACTTCCCTTCTAAAGATTTTAGTAAATACCTTGTGAAGATTCACTTAGATGTGTGTATGTGATGGCCAATTCTCTCCTGGAAACTCTTATTTTCAGTAAAATTTATGTTACCAATCTGAAATGTTCATATTCTTTGCACTATAAAATCTAATATTCCTAGGATGAGTTGATGTGTTGTTGGCCATTGACTTCATTTTCATTGCTGCTGTGACAGTTTTGCTGTACAATCACACAAGGCAATGTACAGCCTGCTTAGCTTCACTGGTCTCCTTGAGAAACCGTAGATAATGTGCAAATGTCAAGCACTGTGTTTGTCCTGTCCTAGATCTGCTTCTGAGGAAAACCGGGCAGCAGCAGAGGGAACAGCAAAGAGCCTTGGAGGTACTGGCAAGCAGGACTTTTGTGGGAGAGGTCAATAGAAACCTCTGTCTTCAGGATGCTGCCAGCAGTGAGAAGGGACACACACATGCATTCATTATCTGGCAACTGTAAGATCTGAGGGAAAGATAAAGTAGTGGTATCTCTACTTTTCAGTAAACAGGAAGTCCTGGTTCTGAGGTAGAAGAGACTTCTCTTTCTTCTCAGCTGCAGGAAGTAGAGAGGATTTGTGTGAGCATTATTAGGGCAAGGACTTCCTGAGCTTGGGTTTGGGAATCTTGGCTCACTTTCCTCTCCAGTAGCTGCAGTGCCAGATGGGATGGGTTGGATTGAATTATACTAAATTCTCCAGCAGTTTAAAATAAACTGGCTTAAAAGTAGGATTTAGTCTGCCTGAATTAGCAACTCCAGGACAGCAACTGAACCACTTTTCCTTTAAGTTCTCTGGCCACTGAAGAGGCTTGGGTGCCTTTGAAAGCCACTTTTCTCCCTGAGCTTCTCAAGGGTGGGTACCTAAGCAGGGACATGGGGTGTCACTGGGGCTCCCACACCCGTGAGAGCTCTGTGACTCTGCTGTGTAACCTTGCTTAGCAGCAAAGCAGTGTCAGGCTCCTCTCCCTCCCTTCCTGTCCTATTGGAATGCTGGTGGCGCTTGCCTAGGACTGCTTTTCTTGAGGGATTTAAGCAATTTTTGAGTGCAGAAGTGTTGCCTAGGAGCTTAATTCCCAGAGAGAGGCACAATTTTGGGGTCTGCACAGCTGGTACTTGCAGGGAAGTTGCTGTCTTGGCTTGGAATAGAGACTGTTTAGCCCAGTACCCATCTGACAGAGATTGCTTGCTCTCTGTCAGTAAGGTGAGCACAAACATGGACAACAGCCAAAAGCAGGTGCCAAGGGAGAAAAAGATGAAAGGTGGCCATAAGTAGATGCCATGGGAAAAAGTATGAGAAGAAGGGTGTACGGGTAGATTGAAGTTTATATTTGCAAGACTTAACTGCTGTTACCTCGTGTGTATCTAAACTTACTTTGGCAGGTGGGTCCTGGGATCCTGCTGTTCGAAGCATTCCCAAGACCTGTCTCTGTCCATCCGTGTAATCCTTGCAGGCAGCTTGGCTTAAGTTTTACGAAGCCAATATGACACCAAGGTAGCCAGCAGGCCCTGGGATGATAAGCAAAATGCAATTACACAGTTCTCACCAGAAAAGGCAGCAAAGGTCAGGGAGTAGGAGGCCAATGCACCAGGGAGAGGCATAAGAATGGTGAGAAGGATACACTTGCTCACCCTCTGTATGTACATTTTTTGTGATTTCAAGAATCAAGATGGTGTTGCCAAACCTAGGCATGAATATATGAAGCATATTCTCATTAATATTGCCTGTACCGTATTGCTCTCACTTTCATAAAAGTACTGAAATGCCATGGCCTTGCAAGGTGAATTCCAGGAGGCGAGAACAGTGACATTCAGTCGAGACTCACTATTTATTTATTTGCCTCCACGAACCTGTTCTGTCAGATAGAATAGCATTCAGGACAACCGTTTCTTCTGGGCATTCCAGCCAAGTGCCAAAGCCCAGCTCCGGAGCCGTAAACCTGCTCCAAGAATTTACCCTGAGCAAACACCGAAGCAGAGCGCAAGCCCTGCGGAGCCCTTGGTGAGCCCACGCAGCGCTGCAATGACAGCGGCTCGCAGCAGCCCGGCAGCGCCAGACGCCAGCGGGCGGACGGCCACGGATACGTGACACGCATGTTTAGGGCGTTTTTAATGTTGACGTTAAAGCCGGGCAGGGTGGTGGCGGTGGCAGCGGTGGAGTGAACCGGGTTAGGGGGGACCTCCTGCCCGTTTGGCTCCCCAGCAGGAGCTGCAGGTCGCCCGACTGCCCGTGTGGTACTTGCCGGGCTCTGTCACGGCCCGGCCACA
>NW_005054348.1:1811924-1833250 GCF_000277835.1 Geospiza fortis
GGCGGGCCCTCGGCGGCCCAGAGCGGTCCCTGCTGACGTGAGGCATCGGCCTTTGCCGAAAGGCGACGTTTAATAGCCCGTGTGCGTGTCCAGACGGTGCGTGCGGGTTCTCCTCCGCCCCCTCCCGGGTTACCGGGATGCTGTGCGGGTGACCGAGCACTGGAACAGATTGCCCAGAGAGGTTGTGCACCTCCCTGGAGGTGTTCAAGAACCGTCTGGAGTCAATCCTGTGCCACGTGCTCTAGGATGACCCTGCCTGAGCAGGGAGCTTGGAGCAGATGCCCCACTGTGGTCCCTTCCAGCCCGACCCGTTCCGTGTGCGCTGCCTGCGGCGGGCAGCGCTGTGCGAGGCGCTGGCGCAAAGCGCGAACACAAAGCCTGTGCTGTCAGCGAGGCGTTTGTTGCAGATAAGGATTGAAGAAAAGCAAATGAGGGCTGTGCACGGAAACGCGATAGCGCTGGTGGATGTGGAAGATACAGGAGTCGTAGCGTTTCAGCACCTGAACTGCCCTTTTTCAAAAACATGCATCAAAATGGGTGGACAGAGGCGTGATGGAAACTCTTCTACATGTTCTTTGGCTGTGGGGAGAATATTCAAAGATGCTTCTCCGAGTGAAAAGCAAAGATCTAAGAATTAGATATTGCCTGATATCCCCAGAGGAACTAAAGAGTGACGTTTTACTGACATCTGCAGTGAAGGGAGAAGGCAGGGAAAGCAAGTGCATCACTGGAAGTGAAAATAAAACTTACTGTATAAGAGAAAGCAGAGCAATTGAAGAAATTGAGAAAGAAGATCAGATGACTGAATGTCGTGGCCTGGGAGTTGGAAAAGCATCTAATGTGGTTATAAGTGGGACTGGCTAAAGAAGAAAATCTGAATGGCAGCCTTTTTTCTTCTTTTTTTTTCCTTCTTGTTTGTAGTGCCATGTGAATCAGTAAGACTTCATTATAAGTGTCTACAGGGAACTTGGAGCCAGTGACACAAGCTTGTGTACTGTTGCTGATGAGGTGGTGGGATATCTGTTTATCTGTTTTAGTAATATGTATCGTAGTCTCGTGCCCGGTAGCAGAAAAGAGGTGTCTGGAACATTTAACCTTTCCTGAAGGAAGGATCAGATTTTGCTTGCTTGGACAAGAGACCATGCCTGCATAGAGCTTTTATAATAATGGAGCTACAGTGTGATAAGGACTTGGGAAAATATTCTTGAGTCTCTTTTTTGCCTGTATTGTAGGCTCCCAGACCAGTAGTGCAAAGGGGAAAGCATCCTCTCAGGTGCTTTAGAAAATTTATACTTTACTGTGTCTGAGAGTTTCTGGTGCATGTTTTGAATAGAGTGAATGAGAAATAATATTGTTTTCATGTATTATCATAGGTAAGGAAATAAAAACCCCATCTTTTTCCTGGGGTGTTTAAATTTAATTGTTCCAACTTGTCCTTTGGACAGAGACTCTTGCAAACTAAAAACATATAGTTTTCAATGCTTTACTTCTAAAATCAAAGTTGCCAAAGGAAGTCAGTTGTCACTTGGTTTATAAGACTGCATACAGATTTCTTAATTGGAGCTCTTTTGATGTCACTCACTTCCTGCCTTCCCTTTCTCCTTGCCCTGTGATTTTTTTTTAACCATACTCAAAGACAGCTTTCTGTCAAAAATATTTGATTGTAAGAAGTTTTTCTGTAAGGTTAATAACCAATTAATTAAGATTTTCCTTTGATGCTTCTTTTGCTTCCTCCTTTCTCATAGTCCCTGGTAGGTTTTTCATGTGTCACCACATCAGCTGTTAATGCAGCTTAAGATAGTATGGAAAGAGTCTGTGAGTACTTTGAACAATAGTATGGGATGTGTTGGAAAGTTAGACACTGGGTATGTAAACACTGGAAAAGAGAAACTCCATTCTTAACACTTACTGAAAGCAAGTCTCTGTTTTCAAATAATTTTCTTTGCAGTCAAGCTCAAAGAGCATAAGCAAATACTGTGATTCTATCCACAAGCACTTCAGGAAGCTCAGCTCTATATTTCTCCTGTCAGTGATTTCTGTAATAGACCAGGGTGCTTCCTTATTAGCATGAAATTGTACACCCTTACAGCTGGTCATTTAATAAATGTTTCCTTCGCATTTGCAGAATTTTGCCATTGCCATGGTGGTCTCTTTTCAAATAAGATAATATTGCCCATGGAGGAAATCTGAAGCAAAACTAGTTTTGATACTTGTCTTTTAAGGGCAGAAAAGAGCAGAGGGAATGTAGGGTCAAATGATTATTTTGTAAGAGGATTCTGCTGCACCCAGAAGTGCTGTCCAGAACACACGTGCTTGTCTTCTGTGGGTGAATTTCATTTCTTTTCAGTGCAGCTGTCATTGGCAAGACCACACTAATGCTTATTTTATTCCTTTGTGAGGAGTTGTCAGGCTCTGTTGGCTTCCTTAGCTAAGAACTGTAGTAGCTCTTGCATGAGATATCACTACTCCATATTTTTTGCTATATTTGTTGGAAAATTGGACTATATTGTTAGAAAAGGATTGTAATGTGCAGCGGAGGGAGGCCTTTATGCATATATACCTGGGGTTACTTTGTCTTTTGCTTTCTTTTCCAGTTCAGAGATGGTTGTGAGACTGTCAGGTAGTTTGGCAAGTTATTGCTTGCTGAAGGTTCATGGGCCTTTAGATAGTATTAGCTGGTGTCATGGTAGCTGTTGGTTCCTGTGACAGCTCTGCTTTGAGGATGGTACACCTGGGACAAGATCAGGTAGAAGAGACTTGAGGTTCCTTCTGTTGTGTGATTTGGACTGGTTTGTCTGAGCTTGCTAAGCTCATTGAGCAGCTTGTTGCTGCTGAAGGAGGAAATCTCCCTCCTGCAACCTTCCCTTCACTGACAGTGGCAACTGCCTGATCCCTCAGTATGGCAATTCAACAGCAACAAATCCAGCTGAAAAAGCTAGTTTTCTGCAAAGCTGTCAGGGTGGGCCACATCAAGAAGAAACTGGATGAGTGCAGTGCTGTAGATAAAAGGAAGAGAGGAGTTGCTGGGGAAGAACAGAAGCACCTTTTTGCCAGTCATATGTCATCAGATGGGCTGAGCTGTCTTGTATAACTCTACCCTAGCTACATTTTGGGAGATGGGGGCTTTTACTGAGGTTCAACAGTGTTTTGATTCAGCTGTCATGGTCTGTTGAGAGGAACTAATAAAGCAGCGTGGTATGCCAGATCAGGTTTTCTTTTCCTCTGTTTACATTCAGATCTTGCATTTGATCATGGCTCTCAGGGACTTGGAAATTAGTGCAAGGTGAAGCCTTGCTTCCAGATGGAGCGTTCTGTACAGAAGTGATACTGGAATGTGTGATGGGAAAGGAAAAGGCTGTGTGTAGTCTTGAGTTTTTCCTTGCTGTAAGCTATTAGCTCTTTGATTCATGTTAGTAGCCTGGAGTCTGATTAAAATCTCTTTTTCTAGGAAGTCAGTTTTTTTTGTACCAATTATTTAAGTAGAAGTGTGAATCTTCTCAGTGTGGTTTTTTGGTAACTATGTTGTGTGAAGATACAGATTAAATCTGATTCTGAGTAAGAGAGCAAGATGGAAAAAACGCTGTGAAATTCCTTAGCTTTTATATGTTGAAGAAGGGATAGGTGGGTAAACCTGTCATCCGTGTGATGGTGAAGTCCTGGAATAGTGCTGTATCTTGGTGCTGTACCTGCTAGAACTTTAGAACTTCTATTGTATCTTTTTTTGGATATTTCTCTAAAGTTCCCCTAGCTTTTTTTTTTTTTAGACACTACTGCGCATTTAATCTTCCTTCATATTCTGTACCTCATGGATTTTGTGATTTTGGGGTGTTACAAAGGAGCTGGGAGATCTATTCTTCTGCTTCTCTGTCTTCTGTTTCTTAGTCAGCTCCTCCCCCATAAATAAGTCCCTACTGCCTGCTCTTACTGTGGGGTGAGGTTTTGCAGTGACCATGCTGTAAGAAGCATTGGAAGAGTTGTCTTCTGCACTTCTCAGCTTGTGTAGCTTCCTGCAGGCACCTGGGGCTTGCTCTGTGACACTTGTGTTTGTACAGGGTTGTTGAGCCATGTGGTGCAGAGACGCTGTGGGAAATACTCTCACTTACATTATGGAAGAGCTTTTCTGCACTTCCTGGATAATTTAAAAGGTGGGAAGTGAAAGGCAGGTCATGAATAGTGGTTTATGAAAAATGGTGGAAGACTCTTGCTTGTTAGACTCTGTCTGTCAGATGCCTGCTCAACCACTCTGACAATCTCAGCTAATTCTCATGTTTATGAATTCTTTGCTCTCTTTTCCTGCACCTAAAAGTTGGGCTCCTTGGCTTCAGTTAGAAGTTATCACCATGCTCCGTGGAGAAGTATGGGAGCATGAAGCACTAACTGTGAGGTGGGAGGAGGGAGTTTCTGATTTTTTCAGCTTTTGACAGTAGAGAAAAACCTTTCTGTTCTCCCAAGAGAAAATTGGGAAAATGAAATATTAGGAGGAATTACTGTCAAGTAGTGCCAAATGCAAGGGTTTGTTGGAAGTATTAAAACTGATGTTAACTCTGTGCAATTTTATTTCAGCAAACACTTGATATCATCTATTCCTCTGTAGTATTGTGGAGGCATTTACCAAAGATTGATGTTCTTTGGGGGAATAAATGACAAAAAATATGTAACTAGATGTGTTAACTTCAGTAAGCTACTGATTTGATAGACCTTAGTGTATTAACTGAAAGATGAGGAATGAGTAATGGAAACAGCAATCTGAAGAGATGAATAGCTCTCAATGCCTTAATTCTGGAAAAAATGTGAATTAGTAAGAAAAATATTTAAGATTTAGAGCAAGAAATGTTCCAGATAGTTTATAATTCTGTTGCAGCACCTGATAAAAATCGAGCACTATAATAATTGTTACAAGATTTCGAAAGTTGACCTCTGTCCACTTTTGATTCACCAGTTTAAACAGACACTGAAATACTCTTAAAATTAACCAAAGAGGTGCTAGTCTCTCTGTTGGAAGGCAAGAGAGTGTAACAATCCTAGTTTCCAAGAACTGAGATCAAACGTTCTTATGATTTGCTGTAGAGAAAACAAAGGGAAATCCCTCCAGTGTAGTACTGTGCTACATGATTATTATCACTTTTCTTTGTATTACTTGCATCTTTCAATGATACGAGGAGGTTTGAGCCAGTGAAGAATGTGTAGTTTCATTTTTTATTTGCATGTTTCAATTAAAGAAAGATCAAAGGAAAGCAGAATTTTTCTGAATTCATGTGTCTGAATATCTAGAGGAAATGCTGGGGGGGATGTGTGGGTGTATTTTCCACTCCAGAAGGTACTCCTAATTACTCTAGAACTATTTTTAGTAGCCTAAATTACATCAGTTACAAAGCCAATTTGATTATTGGAGTCCCGCTAAGTCCTTAGCATTTGCAACAAAAATTATCATATGATGTTTGCTTACTGAAAATACTTGTTGGCTACATATGCACCTTCATCTGGCATACTTCTTGCATCTCAGTAGTGTAAAATCTTTCTTTGGTGTATTCATGAGTGATACACATTTATATTTGGGGACTTCCTAGTTTGGCACTATTTTTTTCTTTGCATTGTGGATGGATTAAAGGTTTACTCTGGTGATTCAGCATTTTGTTAAATGTTTGCCTATCTAGTAATAGGTATACTGGGAAACGTTGTATTTTTGGTCATTATTATATGTAGTAAAGTGTAATTATTAATTATAATTTTTCTGTTAGAGTCTGTACTCCTTGACTAATTTGGAGTACTGTTTAAACTTCAAAAATAAGTTAAAAATTCTAGTTGTTCCTTATTTGCTTTCCCATTGGAGAAAAGCTATATAAAGTGAGATGATGTGAGTCATTTTGCCTGTAGTTATGTGGAATATTGACTGGGTTGTCTGAGTCCAGTTCAGTGCAAGAGGGGCAACTGAAACAAATGCCTCTTTGCTGTAAAGCCTGGAAAAAATACAGGGTCTCCTTCCCTAACACAACCAAAGCTGTTTTCACTTTTTAAAGAAGCTGGCATACTGAGCTTAACAGGAATAGCAGTATATGTCACACTCAGATATTTGGGTAACTTTTTAAATTGCCACTTTTAGAAGTTTTACCTGCTGTTTTGTCTGCATCTGACAGCTAATAGAAAATACCAACTTCACTGATCAGTTTTAAAGCTTCAGAAGTGGAATTTGTCTTCAGCCCTTTAATGGCTTTTAAAAAACCCCCTCTGATAATTGATCTTCCCCTCTTATTTAATTGCTCTTAGTGGGTACTTTAGTCACAATGTCAAAATTTATCTTAAGCACTTTGTAGTTTTAATCCTCTCACTACTAAGCTTTCATTTAGGATAGCCTTTACTCATTCATATTGCTTCAACAAGAGTGCCTCAAGCACTCAAGAGTGCTCAGATCTTTACTTCTTCTCTTTCTCCAAGTATTGGTACAATCAAAGTGTATAAGATTATAAGGTACAAAAAGTTTTGTATGATCCTCTGGCTCATGACTTGAGCACACATTTGTTGTTTGAAATGCAGGGTGATCTGCGTGCTTGTGGTGCTGCCCCAGCTACAGCCACAGTAATCCACACTATCTCCAGTACCGTGGGTTAATGTATGAGCATATCACAAAGTCTGCCTGGTCATGCAGGGCTGGTCTTTGTGGGCTCAGTACTGGAGACAGTGACACTGAACTTTGACTTACCTGCCATGGTAGACTGCTGCTTTCCTTTCAGTTTGCAGAGTCTGTGGAAGTTAGTCTTGATCTTTAGGTTTAGTTGTTACTGTACAGCCGTGACTGTTGAGGCTTTCTTGTAGTCTGGTCTGTGGTTAGAGTATCAAACCTAAAGTATAGAAGAAGGTATTTAGAAGTATTACTTGTATATATTTTAATTTAGGGAAACACTTGTTAGGACTCTGACTAGTGTTCAGAATAAGGCTCACTTAGGAGCATGGCCTTGCCACTGACAAATGTTTTACAGATGATCTTCATCCTTCATTTTTCTTTTGTAGGCACTTACTGGTCTTTCACAGATTCTCCCTTGTGGTGGAATATTTGTCAGTTCCTTCCTTTAGTACCATATGTTTGCAGAGGTGTTGGCCTCTGACACTTTAGATAAGATCTGAAAGAAATCCTCATCTTCAACCCTGCGAACATGTTGTGGTATTGGTAGAAGCATTGTATTCTTTAGTGCTTTTTAGCTGATGTCCATGATAGCAGGTGTATTTGTTTTTGACAGAGTCAGTGCTGCAATGATTATCTTTGAAGGCCCCCAGCTTTGCCCATGCCTCTTGCAAGGAATGCTTACTGTCCATGCCTGTATGCAGTGGTGTGAAATATGAAAATTATAAATGAACTGGAATGGATTTAATTTGGCTAACAACTACGTTGTAATTAATGACTTTGGATAGTATAAGACCACAATCTTAGCATAAGCTTGAGTATAGCATATGTACAGGACTAATGTGTAACTTGAGTGTAGGTGGTTGTTTGAGAGCCTGTCTTTCATTAGTGTTGTACTTTTTATCTTGTTAGATGAGTCATCTCTCATTTTTTTGCTTCATTTCAGGCTTGACAAGAATGTATTCACAGGTATTTCATATTGTTTGATGACTAAATAAAATTCCACATGAAGTTGAGAAGCTGTCTCAAAGCACTTGTCTAATATGCAGCTAGCCTGTGGGATTCTTTGCCATTAGCTCTGTCTCAGTGGTATTTCCCCCAGATTCAAAAGGATGAAATTATTGATAATCTGTTAACTTGTAAAGGAATATTGTTCTTCATAACTCAGGGCAGAACACGAGAACCTGCTGAATTTTAGCAATAAAAAATGTCCAAAGATGACACTTTGGAAACTGTTGAACACTGCGGGGGTGGGGGGTGTTTTGTTGTATGTAAACAATAATAATGTGTACAGTTAATCTGAGATACCTCTGAGTTATGTTTCTATCATTTAGAGCTGGTTTCACCAATAGTTATGCTAGACAATTGAAATTCTTGAAACAGTCATGCTGGGGAGAGCAGACAGGTCAGAATATATCGCAGGAAGCTGATTAAATGCTAGCAAATACCTTATAGGTTACATTTTGAAAGAATACATTGACCAAATTTTGTAAGTGTAGTTCGAAACAATTTTTGTGCCCAAAGACATTACCCATGAGTTTGATTTCAAACTATCAAAAAAACCTGCAGCCTGAAAATCCATGGGAAATTATCATTTGTGAGTAAGCAAGGTTTGGCTTTTTCTTATGTCACTGTGTGGTACACCACAGGTCTGGGTGTTGCTCAGAGGGATGACAGCTCTGAAACTGTTTCTGAGGTGACCTGCCTGCACCTGCTGTAAGGCCTCTGTGTATCTCAAAGTGTCTGTAGCCTTGCGTATGTCTGCTGACTTGATTTTATATATATATATATATATATATATATATGTATATATGATAGGTATTTTGGAAAGCAGCTGTTTCTTTTGTTTGAACAAACCTGGCTTATTATTTGTCTAATCTCATTTGGTTTTTTCCCTTGGCATTCCTATTCTATGGGGAATGGCTGGTTTAGCCATCGTGTCAGTGTTCCCTAACCACACACAATATAGAAATGCATATTTTTATTTTTTATGGACTATTTTTTCAGTAAGCACAGATAATTCCTTTAAAGCTTTTTTTTTTTTTCAGTGTAAGATACAATGCTTGCACATCTACAAGAGGTAGAAATTTCCTAATTCTCAGGTTGTATAAGCACTGAGCTTCATGGATTAAATTTTTAATACCATGGTGGTAGAACACAAGTAAACAACATACTTATAGAAGGCTTATAATACTCGGAGAAGCAGGACTCTCAAGCTTCAGGTATTGCAAGACAAACATCCTTCTCAAATGAGATGGGAGTTAGTATATAAAGTGGCAATATGAAGATTATACAGACATAAACACACTTGTGTTTTCTGAAACATCATTACTCTGATGGTCTCACCATACTTTTGAGGGTTCATTAAAATAATACTTGTTTACTGTCTTGTGCACTTGACACACTTCCCTGGCTTGTAGAAAGGATAGTGCATGTGTTATTTGTCCAAACAGACCAAGCATTTTTTGTTTTCACCTTTTTCTTTGTTTTGGGGGGAGAGACTCTGAATAACTTGTTTGGAAATAATATTGATCTAGTTACTTATGCATAAGGTTAAAAGCTAGTTACTGAACTCCTTGGTGGAATCAAGAACTTGGTCAGAAATAGCGCTGTGCCAAAAAGATTGACAGCTACCTGCAGCCTTATAATAAATTCTGTATGTTAAGAAGTTGTTTTTTCATGTGCAATGTCGTGATTGGAGCAGCACTGCCTTAGTATGCAATAGGTTTTCTGCTTCTGTAACTGCAAATAGTTAATAAATAATAGCAGAGGACAGAGCAGAAATTAGTTGAAAATATTAAGCAGGAAGTCTTCTGTGGAGCTGGAGTGTTACCTGGTATGTCTGTTTTGAGAATGAATCAAACTTAAAAGGTCCTGGTTTTGCTCTTGTTTGCTTATATTTTTGACAGAGTTGTTGGGTGGTTAGCAAATATTTGCTGTTTTGTAAGCTATTCTTTTGGCTGATTGCCTGCATCAGTAATGCAAAGCATCAAAGTGTCTCAGCCTTTCTGAGGTGCTCTGCTTAAACTGCAGGTTCCTGTTTTCTTTTTGCGTGTTGCTCCTGCTGTGTAACCTATTTTGGCAATGTCAACTGATTATTTCTTTCCAGGTTGTGTAAAGTTTTGAATCATACCAAAAGAATAGAAAAGGAAGAATGCTGATTTTGGTGACACATTACTTTGAGCCTTCACTTGTATTTTCCCACCACGTACAGATTTCAAGGCAGCACTGTACTTCCTATTTCATTCCAGGGCACACTATATATATATTACTCTGTTGCATGCTCTCATGCACTTTATTTTCCTCCCCAGTTTGCACAGAGGATTTCATTCTTAGTCTGTTAGTTGTTATCTTTAACCAGACAATCGAAATTGGTGTCTGCTACTAACAAGCTACACTGAAGTTGTGCAATAACCCCGACAATCTTTGCTACAATGGCAAAAGCCTCTTGTGGAGTATCTTAGTGTTAATAACATGCTGTTGCTCTTCATTATGTATGTGTCCTCTGCTAACAGAAGCTTGAGTTTAAGCTGAAAGTTTAACCCCAGACTAAATATTATTAAATAATGATAGATATATAAATGTTAAAATCCTTGAAAAGGTAACAGGCATAAACATTAGGTACAAGCAATGAGGCTGGAATAAGCATTTGCTACTTTAAATGAATACTGTATACACGAAATGTAGTGTTTGTTGGCCAGAGGTTACTTGTGTGTGTATGTATATATGAATGTGTGTGTGTGTCTATATATGTGTGTGTGTGTGTATGTATATGAATGTACTTTATTCTAGAGAATGGGTGAAAAGGCTACAAGGTTTGAAGTGGAGGTCAGAAAAAACTTGATTGCACAATGTCTTATAGAAACCAAGGGCTTTTTCAAAGCATTGATTTTAATAGCTGCTGAAAAAGCAACTTCATTGCATTTTAAGTTTGTACTTAAGAGGACTTGTAGCCATGCCATGCCTGGTCAATGTTTCTTTCTTACCTGAAACAGAAAACTAGGGAAGGTAAATAAATTAACAACTTCGTGTAGCTGTATGTTATCTAGCTCTCTTTTACTCCTGCCGTACCTGTTGGCCAGAGTTTCTGAAAGTAATAAACTAATATTATGGGCTTTTGAATAAGTACTGTATTTGATTATGATGCTGCTGTTTACTGGACATTCCAGGCCTTTCTGGGCAATGTATTGTTGAAAACATAACCAAGGAAAAGGCCCAGTTCAGTTTAGCGTACAGAGTATTAGTTTTGACTCTGTGCTTTTGTTGCATTTTCTTCTTTCCACAAATTCTACTGTTGTTAGAGATAGCATCTAATAATTAACACAATGCAAATTTAGTATGTTAATGATTCAGTATTCAAGATTGCATCCTTGTAAGGACAATTTTGATATTTTCTTTCGAAGTCCACTGAAGTACAAGACAGTCTTACACTTTAAGATGCTCAGTTGATTAGCAACTTCATAAAAATGGAAAGAAGTTCAGAAAATACAATTTTCAGGTGCAAGAAATCGATTTCTCCCACAACAGTAAATAGGAAATTACTCCCTTGAGAGGTGGGGCAGAAAGGGGCCAGAAGGCAGACATGGTACCGGTTGAATTATGAGCATGATGCAAAAATGGGCATAAAAAGGGCAGGAGAATATCAGATTATTTACAGTTAAGTGGGTTTTTACTTTTATAAATAAATACTATGTAGTTATGTAGTAGAGGTGTTTTTTATGAAATATGATAGTCATATTCTTCTGGCAAATGAAAATGCGCCTTTTTTGTGTTTTGTGGGAGTTTTTGTTGTTGTTGTTGTTTTGGGGGTTTTTTGTGTGTATTTTTTGGGGGTTTTTTGTTTGTTTGTTTTTTGTTTTGTTTTGGTTTTTTTTAAGAGCTGCCTATGTAAAGCCCTGGCACTGTTACACTGTTAACGTCTCACTGGGACTGTGTACAATGTTCTAGTGCATTTCTTTCTGCTCTCATACAGCTTAGTTAGGTTTTATCATGAACTGCTTCCACAGATATGTTTGTGCTGTTAGTCTGTTTCAAGGCTTCATTGCAGAAAAATAAATAGGTACAACTCAGAACTAGCTAGCACTTGTCAAAACAAGTCCTAAAAGAAATGCCCCATTATCCAGCGTGGTATCTCTTGACAATTTTTTTCTGCACTGTAGAGTTAAAGCATCTTAATTCCTTACCCATCCTATATTAAATTATTGAGCTAAGAATGTATGCCTAATGTCCTTTTGTGTTAAAGGCAACAAAATCTTACTTTATCTAGCTATTGATATTGGGAATCCACCCTTTGGATAGAATATGGCAATGTATGTTAAATCCATGTAAGCAGGGAAGCAGTGCAGGAAACCTGGAGACTGAAGTTTCTGCTGGAAGGACACAAAAACATGATGGACAGCTTATCTCTATGTTTGTTACTCTGGTGTAACTGCAGAACCACTAGCTGCTTAAACTATTCTGTTTCAATAAGTTGTGACGATTAGATGAACGGGTAAGTTAGTTGTTTGTGAGGCTGTGGGTGAAACATGTTTCCTAGTGGTCAAAGGGAGACCAATTTTTAGGTGTTTGCCTGGGTAACCTATAGTGTTTATCTCTTAAGGAAGTCTGTCATGTAGTGTTCATTCTCATCATAACTTTAAGCTGAAGTTTTTATTTACTTGCCATCTGAGAATACTAAACCAATTAATTTAGTGTTTTTCTTTCCTTTTTTTCTTGTCCCCATCTGTTGTGTTTTGGTTTTTTTCTCACAATTAGGGTGTAATAAATGTTACTGTGGATGTAATAAATGTCTTTGGAGTGCTCACCTAGAGACCTTTAGTAGTTTAATATTTCTGAGGCTTTTCTTGGTTATTACCCTTTGCATTCCCAGAGATAAATTTCCAATTGATGAGTTTCCCACTGACAATTTTTCAATATTTATTAACTACATCTTCCCCTGTGCTGAGTGTAATTGAGAATTGGTATTCTGTCAGGACAGACTAGGACAGATTTAAGATGCATTTATATCAATACCTGACTGCATAGTTAATTTCTCCTTCTGTCCCTCACTTGTACCTGGAGCTGCAAGTTCTTCAAATATTATATATGCAAGTAGCGATCGCTAAAACCTCATACTCTTTCTAGAGGGAATTATTTAAACTTGGGTACCTAGCTCATTCTGCAAACTGATGGATTTTATTATGTTAGCTTATCTCATGTATGCCAATTATTTTCTATGTGCACAACTGAAATCCTATTGCAATCTTAAACTAAAAGTGAGAACCAGGGGTTTAAAGCTCAAAAGAACCCTCAAGGACTCTTCCTAAATTTCAAATAACTGTCATAAAATAACTTTTAAAAATCATATTAACCATTATATTTTTGTTTTTTATAAACAGGTGATCCAAGAGAGATATTTCCAGAATATATTTGCTTGTTCTTCCAGATAGGAGATAAATGTGTTAAGCTGGCAAAGTGATTCTGGTAAGAATTTTTTCACTAATTCTATAGTGAATGTCATTATATGTATAAGTGTTTGCAGTTTTGCTACTAGAAGGAACTTTCTGTACCATTAGTGCAAACAAACTTACTTTTACTTCCAAGGTCTTATCTTTTACCTAATATTTATATATTAATCCATCTGTTACGTTTAAATGTTACATTGAAAATTATTTGGTGCTTTTTTTTGTTTGCCCATGCTGTGCTTGGATATGGTGAAAGTATTTGACTTTTGAAGCTTTTACTGCAGCTGTTTATACAGAAATAGAAGGAGTTAAATGTGCTGTAGCACTCATTAAGTGAGGTTTATGTGGATTAAATGATCTTGTTTCCATAGCTGCCATCACTGATTATTGTTTTTGTTTTCATTTCTTCTGTGATCCTCTTTAGAGTTTTCTACAGCTGAGTCTTGCATTTCGTGTCTTGTTTGAGTTAAATGTTTCTCCATGTACTACTGCTGAGCATCCAAAGCAAAATTAATTAGTCTGGGAAGCAGAACCAATATTTTTGGTATTTTCTCCTGACCAGTGGCAGCAGAATTGTCTCTTGAATTAAGCACACTCTGGTAGTGACTGCTACCTGCTCAGTTGTGCCAGAAGGAATACACTTTCTGGTTTAGTTGTCAATTTAAAACATTGTACTTTTGCAACTCCCGAAATTATCTGAACTTAGTAGTTTTTTTATTTTCCCCTTGAAAAAAATCTGCATACTGTTGGAATACATAACATGGTATTGTTCAAATAAACTATTAAAGAATAGGATTTCTGTACAATGTTGTGGAAGTGCTATGTGTTTTGCCCTTATGCTTCAAGTCAAATACCTTTTAGTGTCAGACAAATGTTGAAGCTTGCATAGAGGTTACAAAGAAAAGCTGGAACAATGTCATTAACTTTCATTTATGCAGTGTGAGGGAATGCTCTGTTGCAGGCTTTTACTTGTTAGATCTGTGAAATCAGTGTTTGGGGTCCTGGGCTGTTGGCTAAAGTTTCACTGAAATTCTGTACGTTTGTTCTTTCCCTTCTACCCTACATGGGTATATTGATTCCTCAGTTCAGCAGACACTGTCTTTTGGAGGGGGTGAGATACAGGGAAGAATCTTTCCTGTATCTTTCCCTGTTTTCCCCCAGTCTTTTGTCTATAAGGAATGTATTTTCTGATGGAGTTAATTTCTGTCCTTTCCTCTACTTACAGCTCAGACATGAGCAGTGCCAGTAACTCACTGGCACGGGAATTCTTGACTGATGTCAACAGACTGTGCAATGCAGTGGTACAAAGGACAGAAGCCAAGGAGGATGAAGAAGAAGAAACTCATATGGCAGCACTGGGACAATACTTAGTTCAAGGCCGTGGGTTTATTTTGCTTACCACTCTGAACTCAATAATTGATCAGGTAGTAGCTTTTTTTAAGTGGTTTTTGTATTGAGCTTTGACTGTGTGGATTTGTCTGGCTCACGTTGGTTGTTCTTGGTGCTGGTTTTCTTTCCTTTTTGTCGAGAGTGCATGAGTTAATTGGGAAGACTAGAAATTCAAAAATAAATGTTGTAGTTGCATTCTGTCCTTCAGCAGGAGCAGAAAATGGAAAACTAGAAAATCAGACTTGTTTGCCAGCTCATATTTGACTAAGGCATGTGTGAAGCTCAAGTGCAGTAGCTGGGTGGAAAGAGACTTCAGCTGCTTGTCCCAGAATCATGTCAAGTGCCAAAATGCTTGAGTCAGCTTTTTGTGTTTGAAAGTTATTGATCTTTAGGACTGAAACCATTCTGATAGTGCTGCAAAGCATTGCATAAAAGAATTCTGTTTGAATTCTGTGCTTTCTAGAGTTCTTCCCTGCTCTGAAGTTCTTGGTATGTAAATGTTAGAATCCTAGTAGGAGCGGAGGTTTTTTGCTGGTTATTCTGTGGTTTTGATTTTTTTGTGGTTACATTTTTAGAACAGAGTTTCGAACTTGTCTGGGGCTTCCTGTTGACTTTTTAAAATCACTGTTTTGTGCTTTTGACTTTTCTGATTTTCTTTTTTGAGTAATTCTTTTTACAAGGAGGATTAGGTGAGCTTTTGTATAGAAACAGTTCAGAGGTGTAATAAATATCTTAGATATTTATTATCTGTCATTCTATAATTATTACTTATCATTCTTTCTGACTGGCTCTAGTCAATGATATTGTTTTTTCAGTGCTTAAAATAGCAAAAAGACATAGGGAACTGAATGCTGAATGGCTTGGTAAAATAAAGAGGGTTAATCTGTGTTTTAAAAGTACAAGATCTTTTATTTTTATTTTTTTCCTGACATAGGAGCTGACATGTCGAGAAGAACTTCTGACCCTCCTCCTGTCCCTTCTGCCCTTGGTGTGGAAAATCCCTGTCCAGGAAGAAAAAGCAATAGGTATGTTTTATCACTTAGAGTATTCAACACTTAAAGGAAGTGATTTGTAGTTTTACTACAGAGCAATGTAGTAAAACTACTACTATGAAGTTTTACTAGAGAGCTGAGGACTCTGTGCTAAAGAGTAGTTTATTGTCATACATATCCTCTGACAAGAAACGAAGATGTGGAATCTGCAGAGAATTTAAATTTTAAAAATGCCAAAAAATTGTGCAGAGAACGTAAAGGCTTTTGGTCAGTGTGAAAGGCAATGCTTTTGTTGCTGTGTAAAAACTGAACAAGGAAATGGCAGTGATCTGAGTCAGACTTTTTTGGTTTGTTTTGGGCTCTTATATTGGTCAGATGTATTCTTTTCCCTCCCAGAGGGTAAAACAAAGAGAATGAAGTAAATGAAATTACCTGACTGTTTGAGAGAGTTCCCAAGGATTCATACCCAAAACTCTTACAGGGCTTTTTTTTTTTTTGCTATTTGCCACTCCTCCAAATTGAAGGCTTTTGTTAATGTTTGTAGACTTGGAGTCTTTAAAGGGTCCGTTTCATTGAGGTTTTATATAATAAGCTTTCCTGCTTGCTGAGATGCATCATTCTTTTTTGCTCCTGTAAGCATGATGGAATTAAAGAAATGTTTTGGTTATTCTGTGACAGCTTAGTGGCTTTTCTAGGGTTTGTTTAAAAAGCTGTTGTGTAAATAGGTTTTAAGATGTTGCGGTTTATACACTACATAATGCACAGCTTTTCCTTCTACAAATTACCCTCTCTTAGTACTGCAAGAGTAATCATGATGTATCCAGTTGTGCACTAAGTCAGGGTTTTTCTTCAACTGAAGTAAGTTCCCCTGTGTTAGGCAGCTTTGTTCTTTCAGTGCAGGTAATATCCTTTGTTTGATAAAGTAGTCCTGATTAATTTCCTGCCTTCAAAGCGGATTGTTAGTTTCTTAAGTATCACAACAATGACTTTTTAAACAGCATGGCGCAGTCGTGCTTGTACATGGAAACATCTTTTCTTTCAGCTTAAATAAAGTTTATAGCTATTATGTGGGCTTCTGGGGCTTTGAGGTGGTGGGGGCTGTTGTTGTTAGCTATGACATTTTTCTAAATAATAAATTTATGGGGTAGAGGATACTTGCAGTTGTTTTATGGTAGCTATTTTACTGCCCAAAGCATCCAGTTACAGTTCTGTCACTTCTTAAAAATAACAATGGACTTAATCCAAGAACATTCACAATTGTTTCTCTGCTTGCTTTTCTGATAGTTTAATTGGAGTTTACTGGTAGAAATGAAGCAGTAGTATTTCTGTTTTATTCTTCAAAATGTGCTTGCCCTTTGACTCAGATTTAAATTTTATACTGCATACTTGAAAGTTGGGGTTTTTGTCTTGACTTTTGTACGAATATTCAGGACCCTAAACATTATTCCTTTCTGTCTCTCTTTTGTCCCTGACTATTTTAAAATCCCATACTTTTATTTCTGCTGCTTGTATTTGGAATAATTAATGCTGAAGTAAAAAGACTGAGGTCTGTATACTTGAATATTTGCTCTATTGATAAAAAGTAGAAACATTTATTTTTTCTACTATTACTAGTACACTGGTAATGTCGTCATGCATGCTAAGAGGACTGTGAGCTAACACACCCAGCTGAGTTGCAAAAAGTGACAATGGAGCATCAAGTTAAAAAAGACCTTTTCCTCCCTTTAGTTTGCTTACCAAAAAGTCCTTTCACCTACTTTGGCGAGATATTTTTTTGAGAATAGTTGTGCCAACAAAAAGTTTTAGGAAACCTTTTAGCACACTTTTGTTTAACCCTAAATAGAAAATGAAATAATTTTTCTAGGCTTTAAAAATAACCAGCCCTAAACATGAGTTGTTGCTGCCTGTTTTATACTGAAAATGTCTGATACGGGTGCATGCAAAACCATGACCTATTAAGATACAAATTTGCTGTGTATTTTAAATCTGGAAGTATTTAACTATAAAATAAGGGAAAATGCTTTACATATTCTAATGTTCCTTTGTTATCTTTCTGTTTCAATAGATTTTAATATACCCTTTACAGTAGACATATGCCTGACCAAAGAGAATAATACAAGTTCTGTGAAATCTACTCAGGAAAAACTAAACTTAGATGGAAGCACTCATTCATCTCTTCAGACCTCTGTAAAACTCAATCTTCGATCTCGTAAAAGCGGCCGTCTCCGCAAAACCACCCACCGCTACTCCGTGCGGGATGCGAGGAGGTCCCAGCTGTCCACCTCAGATTCCGAAGGCAATTCTGATGAAAAGACTGCTGTAATAACAAAACACAGACGCTCCCAGTTACTGCAGCCCTTTTTAACCTCTTCTGTTAGGGACAGCTACCCTGGGGGTAGAAGCGATTGCCAGCCTCCTGAAGTGGTACCAGGTTCTAATACCGATGCCCCTAATCTAGAAGGTTCCAGCAAAGTTATTCCAGCACATGAGATTTTGAATGAGCCAGCTGCAGGAACGTCTGAGAGCAACATGAATAACTCTCCTTTTGACTTATGCCATGTCTTACTGTCTCTTCTAGAGAAAGTGTGCAAATTTGATATTGCTTTGAATCACAGCTCTGCTCTTTCAGCGAGTGTTGTGCCCACACTGACAGAGTTCTTATCAGGATTTGGGGACTCCTGCAATGTAAGTAGTAATGCAGAGAATGAAGTAGTTTCTGCAGGGTGGACGGAAGAACCTGTGGCTCTGATCCAGAGGATGCTCTTTCGAACAGTTCTACATCTTATGTCTTTAGACATCAGCAATACAGAAACAATGCCTGACAATTTACGAAGAAATTTAACAGACTTACTTAAAGCAGCATTAAAAATCAGAATTTCCTTGGAAAAGCAACCTGGTCCTTTTGCTCCAGGGTACAAGAAAACACTACAGCAGCTGGTTCAGGAGGACTATATATTTTCTAGATATCGTCACAGAGCCTTGCTTTTACCTGAGGCTATAGAAGGGGTCTTACAGATTTTGATCTGCTGCCTACAAAGTGCAGCCTCCAATCCATTCTACTTTAGCCAAGCTATAGATCTGGTTCATGAGTTCATACAGCAGCAGGGATTTAAGCTGTTTGAAGTAACGGTGCTTCAAATGGAGTGGCTGTGTATGAAGAATGAGGGAGTACCTGGGGAAGCCTCAGAGCATCTGAAAGCCCTGATCAACAGCATCATGAAAATAATCAGCACTGTCAAAAAAGTGAAATCAGAGCAGCTCCATCAATCAATGTGTACAAGAAAGCGGCACAGACGATGTGAGTACTCTCACTTCATGAATCACCACAGAGATCTCTCTGGACTCTCTGTATCTGCTTTTAAAAACCAAGCTTCCAAAAATCCATTTGAAACTGCTGATGGAGAAGTTGATTATCCTGAGAGATGCTGTTGCATTGCTGTTTGTGCACACCAGTGTTTGCACTTGTTGCAGAAAGTTTCTTTGAGCAGTACCTGTTCTGAGATTCTCTCAGGTGTACATAATGTAGGAATATGTTGTTGTATGGACCCAAAGTCTGTGATTGTCCCGTTGCTCCATGCTTCCAAGTTGCCAATATTAAAAAATTTTCAACAGCACATACTGAACATCCTTAACAAATTTATATTGGATCAACTGGGTGGAGCAGAAGTCTCTCCAAAAATTATACAGGCATCATGCAATATATGTACTGTTGACTGTGATCAGCTCACTCAGCTGGAAGATACCTTGCAGGGCAACTCCAGTGATGCCAGTCCCACATCTGGTTCCTCTTGCAGAGTTCAGGGAATTCTGCCTAGCACTGGATCTGAAGATATGTTGTTGAGATGGCATGCACTGGAGGCTTATCAGGACATCATTTTTGAAGAAGACAAACTACGTGGCGCACAGATTGCAAGCCATATTTGCCACTTAATTCAAAAGGGAAATGTAGTGGTCCAGTGGAAACTGTATAACTGTATCTATAATCCCGTGCTGCAGAGAGGAGTGGAGCTAGCTTGCCATGCTCAGCAGCAGCTTGGACTAAGCACAGCTGATAAACTCATGTGCAGTTACCATAGCCAGGATTTGCCTTCTGAAGTGCTTCAGATTTATTTGCAGATGCTCCCTCTGTTGCTAAAATCCAGGTTGGTTGATTTTCTGTTTATCATTGGGAAACATGCTAATTAGGTACAGAGCTTTGTATATTTGTTACTGATTGGAATGTAAGTTTTATTTGGACTGTAGGTGGTGTTTGCCTATTGCAGGTGGCAACAAGATAAATGCTTCAGTAACAGGATACAAGCCTAGATTCATAAACTATAGGAAGTGAGGGCTCTCTACTCATGAATTATGATCTTTAACAAGCCAAACTCTGTAGCAACAAATAAAATCTTTGTCCACTGTGACATGCTCTCTGCCTTCTCATTCTTTGTTCTAAAATTAGTCAGGAATGTTAAACAGATTGATATGTCATTTTTCTGTGGGAATTAGAATACACAGTTTTCTGATCTGTTTCCTTTTTCCTTCTAGAATGGTCACTATAGAAACCACCTTTCAAAAAGAAGACTTGATGTTTACTTTTCCCGTAATAACTGTTTTTTAACTTAGAATATCCTGTTCATTTAAGCAGAGTTTAAGAACAGGAACCAAAACAACCCCAAAACACAAAAAAGGCACAAACATTCTCCCCAGGCATACAATAGATACTTTTAATTTAATGTTAAATTGATTAAATAATTGTTTAATAAATGTATGGAACTTTTTTCAGAATATGAATGTGTGCTTTTGTCCAGAAAAGATTGATTTTATTTCTCTTGGAGTCCTGAAGTCAATTTAGTGGGTTTATCCAAGACAAAAAGTAGAGTAGTACTCCAATTTATGTAAAGGGATTATCTAATACTGTTTTAACTTCTAACCTAAACTGTATCAGAAGCTATTAATTTTTAAAAGTGTACTTAGTGGCAAAGAGGAAAGAGAAATAAAGCTTAGATGAAAAGTTTAAAAGGTCCTTTTTTTTTTTTTTTTTTACTGGCTTAAAGGTGGGAGTAAATAAGTAAATGATCTGTTTCATTCTAGAGTAACTTGATCAGAGTAAATCTGATCCTGTGGGAAGGGCATGGGAGGTAAGTAAGGTGGATATCTACAAGCAAATATAGTATGCTAAAAATCTTACAGTTCCTTACCCTAAATTTTGTATGAACTTAATATAATACTTGGAGAGTAGAAGAAGGGAAAAATAGACTTGGAAGCAAATATATGGAAAGTTTTTTTGATATTGGACATGCTGACATAACAATTGCACAAAAAATTGTGCTTGAAAGGTATTCCAGAATTTATCCGAAATTCATCATCCATGCAACTAGTAGACAGCTAGGAATATGTCATCAAGTTTATTTGAGAAGGAATCACTGCTTTCTGGTGAAATCACCAAACAGAGAAATTGCTTCAATTGCTAATAAAAAATTTGGGCAAAGAAATACCACTGAAGAGTAAATGTCATAAATAGAGTTAATTAGCCACCTTTAGTGTTTTGAACATCATATATTTTTGTGGTCTGCATTTTAGAGGGAGATATTTCCTACATTATATCTCACAAAAAAGTTGAATTTTCCACTACCAGCTGGACAATACTGAGTTAGGATCCTAGAGTGCTGCAGACAAGTTCCTTTTCTCTTTAATTTACAGTAATTTATAGCAATTGCTGAGTTACGTGAGGTTTTGGATGTTTTATAAAGTAACTTTCTTATGCTTTCTTTTGCAGAGTAATTAGAGACTTGTTTCTGAGTTGTAATGGAGTGAATCAAATGATTGAGTTAAATTACTTAGATACATTAAGAAGCCATTCTTTGAAGGTGTTAGAGACCTTGATACTCTGCCTTGATGATCAGC
>NW_005054348.1:1833412-1848731 GCF_000277835.1 Geospiza fortis
CACCAGAACTGGAAGGCCTGAACAGTGAACAAAAGGAATCCATGTCTGACTTGCCCACTTCTCTTTGTAGCCAGCATGCTGTTTCAGAAGTTCCTCAAAGCCTGAGCAAGTTTTATGCTGGCTTGAAGGAGGCTTACCCAAAAAAGAAAAAGTTTGTCAGCCAAGACATTCACGTCAACACAATAAACCTGTTCCTCTGTGTTGCTTTTTTATGTATAAGTAAAGAAGCAGATGGTGATCTGGATTCAGCTAATGAGTGTGAAGATACATCAGGATATGATAGTACAGCCAGTGAGCCATTAGGCCACAAATTACCATATCTGTCCCTGGAAAGCCTTACTTTGCCCTCTCTGGAACATATTCATAGGGCTGCAGATATTTGGTCCATGTGTCGTTGCATCTATTTGTATAGTTCAGTTTTCCAGAGACAGTTCCACAGACTTGGAGGCTTTGAAGCATGCCAGAGATTACTAATCCTGATAATTCAGAAACTTGCAAAAAATAAGGAAAAGGAGCAAGAAAAGAGGGAGAGAGTATTGAGTGAAAGCAGCAGAAGTTCACATGGGAGTCCTCGAACTGAGCTTCTCTGCAAGGATGACTCTGTTCAGCTGGCTAAAAGCAGAGAGGTGACGCAATTGGAGCTTGATAATTCTGGCAGTCCTGCTGGTGCTGAGCAGCTGGTGCCTGACTCTGGCTCCTGTGACAGCCCTGTGAGTATGGAACACGCTTTGGGTACTTCAGTTGCCAATCTTGAGGGGATAAGGACTTCTGCAAGAGAAGAGACTGAGTGGGCACTCCAAGGTATCAGGCTTCTAGAAGCTCTGCTGACCATCTGCCTACACAGTGCAAGCACCATGCAGCAGAAGACAGAAGTGGAGATGTTTCACCAGGTACTGTGCAACTTTCTCTACCTTCCTTTGCTCCTATTTGTTTCATATTATTTTAAGAGTAATCTAGTGAAAAGTTCTTCTAGGGAAGTAAAAACTTTATGCAGTTTTTATGGTACCATATTTTGTATAGTACTGAAAGTGTACAGTTAAATAATAAGCTTAGTAGTCAGAATAGTGGTCTGCTTAAGTAGTACTCTTTTCAGAAAGAGTATTCAGTGGAGAATAAAAGAGTATTTCAGTGTGTGAAAGGGATGCTGCAGGAAAGCTGTGTAGGCAAGATGTGACCTCTGTACCTAGTGACTCATGTTTTTTTTTTGAGGATGGTTCTGAGCAGAGCGTGGTGCTTGAGAAAAAACTACTGAAGAGCACAGATACTGAAAGGACACCTGAAAAAATTATTCCTTAAGCCTTAGAGGTGGAATAATTCAGTATTCCACAAGAAGTTGTTAATTCACAGAAGACACCTTCATTTTTCTTTAATGTTTAATTACTGTCTTGAATTTTACTTGACAATTTATTGCAAAGCAGGAGGTATTAAGTGTAGGAAAGACCTGGAAACTGGAGTTCTGTCTTGAACATTCACTGTTTTTATGATCTTGGACATGTCACACTCTGTCAACTGTTAGTAATGTGGTGTGGTTTGAATGCACAGCGTACCTGAAGCAGTTTCAAAAATGTTTATTTTTGAAACAGCACTTTCACCTGCAAATTTTAGATAGTAGCATTTTGCCAGATTTTTTCAGTGTGCAGGTTCAAATTAAATCTGTCATGACATATAGGATGAATCTTTCTTATTTCAAGAGACTGGATGAAATCTGGTGGTTTTAGATGAGAAGTCAGATTAGTGTAGGTCGAAGGAGAAACTCTTAAATGAAAGGGCTAGACTATTTCTTTTAGCTTGAAATAGTAACATGAATCAAAATGTTTTTTTCCCCCAAAACACAGAATACCTGTGTGGATGATATCTTACTTGAAATAAGAGAGCAGCTTGCTCAGTCAAAAGTGATAGAAACTGACTTGGCAAAGCCTCTCTTTGATTCACTGCTTCGTGTTGCGTTGGGCACTTTTTCTGCTGATCTGGATCATTCTGAAGAAAAAATTGAAAAGGTATGAAACACCAGCTAAACAGTCTCAGTCTGAATAATGCAAGATTTTCTCAGATTTTTTCTCTGGGTCTTTTTAAACCTGGTAGGAAATGTTTAGATGTATTTGACTATTGTGACAGTTGAAGGTGAAGTCTCTGCTTCTCATACCAAAGTGGAATGCTGTTTATTGATATGATCCCCACAACTACTGCTCAGAAATGAGTCCTGCTTTTTCATCTCACAACAGTGTGATGAACTCTTAAAGGAAGGGCTTCAAATGGGAATGTTGAGTGACCTTAGTGGCTGTAGACATCTTCACCTCTTCACCTTTGAGTGAATGTCAAGGTGCATGCTGATGGTGAAAGTGATTTAGAAACAGTTTTAATTCTGCTTCCTGAAACTTTGATCAGGTAGTTAGTAATAAAAATCCCTCTTTGCAGATTGAGTTTTTTACAAAATAATGAAGTATTTTTAACATATATCAGGTTTCTTGGAAGTGTATGATTAATTTGTTTCTTTCCCCAGTGGGCTTGGAGAAAATAGGCATTTGGACGGTTCTAAATTGTTTGCTTTTCTGATCCAAAGATATTTTTTCTGACTGATGACAGTCTATTTGGTTATATTGTACAGACCCATTACATTGAGAAGGAGGCTGTGTCACAACCCGGAGAAATTTCTGAAGAAACTGAAGAATCACAATGCTGTAGTCTTAAACTTGTTGCTGAAGAGGAAGGATATGAAGCAGATAGTGAAAGTAATCCTGATGATAGTGAAACCAAGAATGAAGGTAAATGGCAACTTTCTGAATATACAAAGCTGTCTTTTTGATATAGCGAAGCTTGTTTGTCTTTTGAGATGTACCAAAACTTCCAGTAGGATGGAGTTACAAACGGAGAGATAAGTATTCTTACTGAGTGTTACAGAAATTGTTCTGTCTTGGTTGTTTTGGTATATGTGACTCTTGCTCTAAAGTCATGTTGCTCAAGTGTGTTATTGTGATCTAGAAACTCCAGAGATATGTACCAGTAGTTTTTTTTGAAAAACAGTGCTCAAATTTTTTCTTTAGGATTGTAACTATCTGGTGACAATTAAATAGTCTAATTATGTTATAGAATACTAGATTGAAAGGGACCCCAAGGATCATCTGGTCCGACCTTTTTTCACAAAAGCACAATCTAGACAAGGTAGCCTGGCACCTTGTCCATCTGAATCTAAAGTACCCAAAGTGCCACTTCTCTGGGGAGATATTTTCCAGTGTCTGATTTGTCATTAGGGAAAACTTTCTCATTGTGTCTATGTGGAATTTCCCCAGAAGTAATATGTAGCTGTTACCCTTTGCTTTGTCCATGTGACTTCTTGTAAAAAAGGAGTCTACCTTCTTTGTAGACAGCTTTTAAATGCTGATAAGATGTCCTCTAAGCTGCCTTTTCTCAAGGCTGAGCAAGCCCAGTTCTCTCAACCTTCCTTCCTGTCTTTTTTGTGTAGTGGGGACATAACCAAACACAGCAATCCAGATGTGGCCTGACAAGCACTGAATAGAGTGGGATAAAGGTTTTTTTAACCCTGTTGATGATGTCCTTGTTGATGCAGCCCAGCATCCCAATGGCTTTCCTTGCCACAGCAGCACACGTTCACTCATGCTGAGCTTGCTGCCCACTGGACCCCAGCTCTTCAGCCAAGCAGATCCCAGTCTGTGCTGCACTCCTGGATTCTGTGTTCCCATGTGAACATTACATTTGTTGAACTTCATAAAGCTCTTGTTAGCCCACTCTTACAGCCTATCCAGGTCTTCCTGCAGGGTGGCTCTCCCTTCCCAAGAGCCCACTTCCCCACTCAGTTTGGTATCATTGGCAAACTCCATCAGGGTGGATTGATCCCATCACCCGGATCACTCATGAAGATATTGAACACCATTGGGCCCAATATCAATCCCTGGGGACCCCACTTGTGACAGTGTCCAGTTTAAAAAGGATTTACCACCCCCTCTGGGTGCAGCCAGGCAGTCAGTGCCCACCCACTGCACAGACCCCTTGTCTCCACCCTAATGCAACACTTTATCTGGGAGGAGCCTGTGGGAAACTTTGGAAAGCCTTGGAGAAATCCAGGTAGACATCCACTGCTCATTCCATATCAACCCAGCAGGTTTCTGGCTTGTGGAAGGCAATCAGATTTGTCAAGCACTATTTGGCTTTTCCCAATCACATGCTTCATTTGACTTGATAGCCCCCTTGTTATACAACATATCTCATTATTCTAAACAATTGATGTGCACATATCTTGCTGTATTCTGTTTGTGTAATTAATTTTAAACATGAATTTGCTTTAATTTTTTTCCTTTGTGCTGAGCACAGCTGGGTGCTTATATTCTGGTGTGAGATCAGCATGAGCAGCAACAGCCTTTAATAGAGCTGCATCAAACTGCTGTTGTTTACCTGCGTGACTAGGCTTTATCAGTAGATTTATAATATTTTAAAAGCATTTCTGAATTAAAAAGTTAATCTGAAAAACTTCCATGATACACTTGCATGTAACATGTGTCTGTACCAAATAATTTTAAATAATGTATTTTAAAGTCTCTCCAAAATGTAACGGGGAGGCTTACATGTTTGGGGTTTTTTCTTTGATTATCATGCAGCTATTCTGTCATGTGCATTTTCAGAGTTAAATAACAAATTGCTTCATCCAGTCTTTTAATATGAAATTATTTAAATTTGTCTCCTTTCTTGGCAAGCTCAAAGTTTGTGTAGAAGCTTGGGGCTCTGTTGCAATGATTTTACTGTTGTGTTTCATGAACTGCATATTTTGCCATTTCTGTATGTGTCCAATTCCCAGGAAATGAAGCCAGATAGTTTAAGACTATGTAATGGGAGAAACTGCACCCTTGCCCTTCTGTGTTGGCAGGAAAATAGAAAAATCTGAAGCAGAATATAAAACTATGCTAATCTCTGAAAATTGCTTATAACCTAGTGATTATTTTTGTTTTGTACCTGTGAGAAGGTTGGAGATATGTCCTTGGATGTTCTGCTTAAATATGCAAACTGTATTCAGCTGAGTAAGTTTCAGTAAGACACATGTGGTTTCTTTTTAGGAGCAGACACAAAGGCAGAACCAGGATGTACTGGTGCTTCGAGTTATTTTAATGGCCTGGCTGAAAACATCAATCAAGGAGAATTAATGTATCCTGAAATTTGCATGTTAGAATTAAACTTGCTCTCAGCTGGTAATGCAAGTTTAGATGTGCTTGCTCATGTATTCCAAAGCTGCCTGAATATCATCAATCAGAAGGAGAAAAATGCCGCTGTCCTTATAGAACAGGTAAAAATGTTATTAACAGAGGCGGCAGTTTAGCAGTTGTGTATTTTTAATTTTATCATACCTAATAGAGTAATCTTGAATATTCTCACTTTTTATGGGATTTTATAAGATGTGAAGCAGTGTAAATGACTGATATTGTCAACTGCATTGCATTTAAGTTACCAGGAGCTAAGTAATTTATTGAAAGGTATCTGTCCTACAAAGCTTTTGAGTTTTTCAGGTGTCTTTCTTTTATCAAGACTGTTCAATCCCTACAGATAGATTTTATGATTGTCAGGGCCTTAAGGAAAAAAGGGCAGATATCTGCTTGTATGTATGTATATGTAAGCATTCTAAACTTTTTATTGAATATGTACTTTTACAAACTGTGAATCATGTACCTGAAAAATATTCCAGGCTTTTTCTTCATAACTTTGTATTAGAAGTTAGTTGTGCAAATGGTCATGCCCTCATGATCCTTTGGAGTTTCTTTTAGTTACCTTTTTTAACAACTAAATTGAGTATCCTTCCTGCAAAAGATAATGATTTGACATTCAAAGTCTCTCTTCTGCAACTGAACTGTACAGAACACAAAAGATTGTTCATTGGCAAATATAAAAACAGTCCATAATTTCAAATAATCTAAATTGTCATTAAAATCAATAGCATGCAGGAATTGATTAGAAGAATTTATTTCTTAGTTCTTTGAGCTGGAGGATATTCTTCAGATATTCATTTTACCTATTCTTTTGTACAGGGAGCTGTTAAACACCTTTTGGGAGGATTTCTGAATATATTGACACAAACAGAATCTAGTTTTCATGGTGAGTTAAAGGTCCAAGTAACTTAAATATTGGTTTTTAAAATCTAATGTATACACAGTCAAACAGTGCAAATGCAAAATTGACAAAGGAAATTCATTGGCGTGTGAATTTATGCAGCTGCTTTTTTAACTTTCAAGAAAGTTTAGTGTAAATATAGGGTTATTTCTGAGTTAGTGGAAATAAAGAAATACTGGCAAGATGTGAAAATGACAATTGAAACTGTAAACACTAGTGTGACAGTGTTAAACACTGCTGGGAAAAAATAGCAGCTGATGAATTCTCATTCCATCACAATGTAAGCCTGTATTTCCAATTTCTTTGTAACCCAGATCTTGATGAGGCCTTGAATTTTATTTCTAACTGGAAAGCAGCTAGCTAATCCAAGAATGTGGAAGCAGATGAAATGTTTGCCCTAAGGTAGATTCATGTATTGAGGGTGCTTCACAACAGGAGGTGATGTAAACCCATCCCAGGACTTGGATCCATGGTGGCTTTGTGGGGAGAGCCTTTGCCAGGCAGACACTTGGTTCTCAGACTTTCACTCTATTTTGCAGACCTGGGACAAAATTTAGCATAGCACTGATTGATTCAATAAAATTTTGAATTATAGTGTCAGGAAGTACTGTTGGACCTCTTTAGAATTCATCTTGTAATTTTTATTGGTTCCTTAATCTGAAATGGTTTTGAAAAACACTTTAAATTCCAAATTAATCTTTCCTCATAATAGTATAGAATATGAGTCTTTAAGACTTAAAAAATCCATTTCAACAATATTATTGTCTCCTTATTTTTAGCATGTCAGATGGTGCTGGTAGATCTGCTGATTTCCTTGATGAGTTCACAGACTTGTTCAGAAGAGCTAACTCTTCTTCTGAGGATATTTTTGGAGAAGACACCTTGTACGGTATGTATGGAGTAACACAGCAAAATTGAGAGGTCTAATGAGAAAAATGAAGCAAAAAGAAAATCCTTTTGTGTCCAAGAATTTGGGGAAATAAGGAGATGCACAGCAATGTTTGAACTGATTGGAGAAAATAAAATTTGGTTCTAGAAATAGTTCCTTCTCAAAACTGGAAAAGGAAAGAAGAAATGTGAAGAGAAGAGTTTTGAAGGGTGTGTTGGTCCTGGAAACTCTCTTCAGCACAAGAAACCAAGAATCCTCTCAAGGAGACTAACATTGTGGTTATGGATGACAAAACAATAATACTGTAAAATTAGAAGCAATTCCTTTAAAGTTACGAGGCATCTCACTATTTTGAGAATGCTTTAGCAGCAGGAATTACTTTCAAATGTGTCCTGTGTTGGTTGGTGGGATGCTGGAATCTACTGCTTGTGTGGGATATAGTGCTGAAACCAAACTCTGTTGGTTTCTGTGGGAGTCTGTAGAAAAATAAATGGAAGAAAAGAAAAAAAAATTACTGGGCAGTGTGAAATAATACCAAACCAAACAAAAGAGTCACAAGTCAATTTTTCAATGCTCGTGTGTAATTATCAGCCAAATAACAAGAGAAACTTCTTGGCTTAAGGGCTCAGCTAGTTTTGTTACTGGATATGCAATAACAAAGTCATGGCCTGTGTGTGCTTTCTTAAGCAGCTTCAAAACACAGGGAAAAGGTGATGTCTTTTTATGCTGCACATAACAGGAGTGAGATAAGACTGTGCAATGACCACCTGCTGCATTTCAGCTGATTTCTAAGCATGGTAACTTGTTGGGCCACGGTCTGTTGAAGCTGCTACCTGATGCTTTGCCAATGTGTGTAGGTTTGGATATACAAACTCGCTTCTCTTGGAAAAACATGACTCCAAGTTTAAATGAGGAGTAGGCTTCTATTTAGTTGCACGATACTTGACTACATGGTGTAAACAGTTTATTTTTTCTTCTCATTTATTTGTTTTATTTCTTCTAGGAGGTACTACTCAAGGGTGTATTGAAGATTGTAGACACTAATATTTATATGAATCCATTACAATACCTTGCCTTTCCTTTGCTGAATGGCACAAATTTGAGCAGCAATTCCTCACAAAAATGTGCTGGCACTTCTAACAATAAAAGTGCTGGACTACTAAAAAGAGCAAAATTGTCACAGAGTAAGAAAGAGGCAGATGGTGAAACCTTGAGTCACCAGCTACTTTCTTCTTGGCATGTAGCCCCAATTCACTTGCCTTTAGTTGGGCAAAATTGTTGGCCACACATGTCTGATGGCTTCAGTGTCTCCCTGTGGTTTCGTCTGGAGTATGCTCATGAAGCAGAAAATTCAACAGAAAAGGGGAAAAAACTCAAGAGGAGAAGCAGACTCATAGCTGTAAGAGAGAACAGTTTTGACAGCACAGGTGAGGATATAGTAGTTTGTTTTTATTTAGGTAGCACTGAAGGATTCTGGTTACAAATATTCCAATCTATGTACTGTATACAAAAGTTTGAAATTTTATGATCGATATTGAACAGCAGTGGTAGTATTTCTGATTTTTTTATGACTACTGTACTATATACTTAGAGATACAACATTTCCAACCCTAGTTCTTGAATTAGATTAATGCCTGCTTCCTTAGAAATATAGTATTCTCATTGAATTTGTAACTTCAGTAACATTTATGCTACTTCATGTTATGATGAAAATCATAAATGCTGCAGCTGTAGTTACAGAAAACAGCTGCTCGAGTTTATTTGATTTCATGTATTGATAATCAAGCCTCAGGCTGACTCAGTATAACTCCTCTTAACTTTCCTTGTGTGTGCACCATGTAAATACCAACAGATGTAAAATAATTTTCTGTTTGTACTTTTGTAGGGACTCAACTGCTCTCAAACTGTTCTAAGCAGAATCTTTTGGATTATAATTTGTAAAGGGAAAATTCCTTATTTAAAATGTGTTCCATTCACAACACTTGGAATACCTTTACTCTTTTTTCCTTCTTTTTGTATTTAAATAGAAGGAGGGAAAACCCAACCCTGAACCTTGAAAATCACTAGAGTCGCTTTTGTTAGGTCTGTGCTTTTGCTTGGTGAAGTAAGAATACTGATCATGCTTAAAGGGTAGCATGATTTGTGAAGAAAAATCTGAAGATTTCTTGGTGCACGCTGATAGTTCAACATAGGAATTTAATCTGATATGTCAAATGCATCATTGTTAGAGTGTATTCAGCTCAGTGGATTTATATGTTGCAAACATATAAAGTGCTGAGTTAGTGTTAAGTTCCTCTATTTGTGTTTGAGACCTACGTTTGTAAAGAGAATCAAGCTTATTAGTCAACCCACTTAAGAAAACCAAACCACCTCAACGAAACAAAAAACAGTTCTATGCAGTACCTGAAGGGTTTCTTTTCACACTTGATACATGATGTGAAAGGCATTGTTGTTGTATGATATTGTAATTGCAACGTGTTTAAATTTCTAGAAGAAACAAAGTCTATAGGAATGGAATATGTAACCCTGGGAGACAAACTTGTTGAAGATGGCTGTATTCACATCATCTCACTGGGTTCCAAAGCTCTGATGATACAAGTTTGGGCAGACATGAACACTGGAGCATTCATTTTTCGGTATGGTGTATTAGTCCAGAAACAGTCCTGTGGACGTATTGTGTTGTTACCTGTAGTAGCAACTTGCAGAGAGTACTGGTGGAGAGTAGAGAACTAATTTCTATGGTAGAGACATCTTGCACACATAGAGTAAGTGTGTTGGATACAGATCTATAGATTTATCAGCTTCAATTGTTAAGCTCTGGTCTTGCATGTTTCATGTAGTCATTTATAAATAACTGCCCACAAAGTAGCAATTCAAGTTCTAATGAAATGACTCAATAAATGTGAGAAGATGGAAAAGATTTTTGCAGCTGTAGGTTTTCACACCTCAGCTGTGAAAATTGCTGCTGTGTAATACTTACTGGGACAGTCTTGGTTTTAATCTTCTGAGCACATTTTAGCTCTAATTTAGTTCTCATAAATAATCCTTAAGTATCATTGAAATGTGTTTAAAACTGCAATTTTAGAACACTTTATTTCCGTGTTCAAAGCACCTGCATTTTTTCAGTAAATTGAGTTCAACTTTTCTCTAAAATAGAGGTATTTTTATCTTAAATGTAAGCAGATTTATGCAGACAAGTTAAATAATAAAGGTGAAAGTGTTGCGATGATTTCCCTATCTTATGTTGAGTACTCTAAAAATAGAACTGTGATCCAGAAAATTACCTGTCAAAGTTAAGGAACACAATCTCAAATTAACTGATGTCAAAATGTGCAGATTTGGGCTTAAAATGAGAATATGAAAACACACACCCTCATTTTTTCTTTTTTGTTGTTTACATAGTATGTGCATGGATCCAAATGACGAGATGAAAGCTGGTCTGCTGGCACAGGCTGAATCTCCAGGGAATGTTTTCCCTGTGGGCAGGTGGCAGCATTTGGCATTAAAATACCTGCAGAAGCCAGAAGGCAAGAAAAATTTCCATGGAAAGCTGTTGCTCTGGGTTTCTGGTCAGAGGTAAAGAACACATTAGTTGTACCTAGATATTTATCTTTTTTTAAAGATGTTTTCTGTAAAGAAAACATTGCATTATTTTGGTGCAAGCTGCAGTTAAGGTTGAGTAATCTTCTAGTAGGATAGGAGAGGGAGTATGTTACACTGTTAGGAATTCTTTAGAATATTAGAGATATCCAGAATATTCATGGATTACTTTGAGAATTGTCAGTTTATACCATGGACCAGTGCAGACATTAGTTTTTCTTCATCACAAATAAGTGAAAGAGGCAAGTACTACAAGATTTTGAGCAAGATCCAAAGTAAGCTATGGCATGAAGTTATCAGTAGGCATAATGTATCTGGTTGAATCCAAATTAGGGAGGTGTAAGTCAGGCAATACTGTTGGAAGTATTAAGAGGAAGTAAGGAATTAAGAGGAGTAGGAGAAAAGGCAGTCACTTTGTTCCACTGAGAAAAATGAGTAGGGAAGAAAAAAAAATATTTCAGACAAGAACTGATGATGAGAAGTACTATTTCCACTGCCAAGTTGAGGTCCATGCTCCGAAATGAGGTACCTGATACTACTTGAGTGAGCCTGTGCCTGCATGAATTATTCACTCGTTAGAGAAATAGGAATTTATTAAATATCACAGTCTTTAGCCTTTCTTCCTAAAGTCCAATCTGTGAAGGCTATGTTATGTCTGTGCATGCTGGTATTCAATAAAGTTCAAATATGGAGATATAGGGGAAAGCTAAAAATAATAGTGTTCTCCCCATGTGTAGTTGTTGAGGCCTCTCTATATATAGATTTAGTTGCTAGTTTGCTAATAGTTAGGCTCTTTCAGAAAGCTTTGAATTACCTTTACAGTCCAATCAGTCTGTTTATGTAAAGGCACATAAAGCTAATTGGATGCTTTCTGAAAGCATCGGGCTTATTGCCTGTGGCTGTGCAGCTCACCAGTTCTGACAATGTTCCCTGGTCCAAGCAAATCCTCAACATTGTGTTTTCCAGCCTTTGGGAGCCACAGTTTTCATGAGGTGCATTAGTATGCTCAAAGGACTTTGACTTGTTAGGAATAGTAGAAATGATTGAAAAATTGTGGTGTTTTAGAAGTGTGTAGAGTGTTACATACCATTTCCTCTTTGAGGTCAGAGGAAAGAAGGAAGGTATTTCAGAGCTAGGAAAACCTGATTTCATGGAGACCCTAGCTGGGACTCTATTAATCTGTTCTGTGCAATATTGGAATGCATATATCTTATGTTACTGAGTGTTAGGTGCCTGGATGTTGAAGAGGACTTCAGTAATTTATTGTTGATGACAGCATGGCTTCTTACCTACTGAATATTAAAATTAATTTTAAACCTCAGCTGAATATTTAGGTAGCAATTTTGACCAGTTCTTAATATTTCAACTTGTTTGTTTATATGTGTTTTTAGGCAATGTGAGATTAATTTAGATTTTGCACTACCAAGGAAAACAAGCTTATCGTCTGACAGCAACAAAACATTTTGCATGATTGGCCATTGCACATCATCCCAAGAAGATCTGCTTCGATTGTCGGGTAGATGGGATCTTGGAAATCTGCTTCTATTTAATGGTACTTTTGTATGCTTTTTCTTGAATAAGTGCTCATTTCCTCTTTCCCCTCCAAAACCAATTGCTTATTTTAATGTCTTTTTTAACATGCCAAGTTTTTACAGTAAAAACAGCAATACACCCTTTAGGAGCATAATATATCAGGGAGAATGTAGGTAAATGTTTCAGTATTGGATACATCCTAATGTGTCCTTCTGCTATATTCTCTTGCTTTCTGTTTAATGCCATAATTGGCGAATTTCTTAGAATTTTTTAAAATAATACCTTGGAGTAGAGGATCGAGAGATATTTGTATTTGCTCTATTGTTTTTTTTTTCTTAAAGCACTCAGCCTCTCACCTGGAAATTTGATTTCACTTACCTGCTGCTAACCTGCTAGCTTCAAATTGCATAAAGCATATTAAAAAGCTAACAAAATCTGAACCACTGAATGCTTGGAGTTAAGCAAGCTTATTTCTGGAACTTGTAGTGATACTTTAGAGATTTCTTTAGATGTACAATTCTCCTCCTTCCTTGGGAAGTCTTATCTAGTACTTCTGGCTGTTTGCTTAATGCTGAAGGCTGGAACCTTGCTGCTTTGTCACCTGGCATTTCAGATGATGTGGCCCAGTCAGGACTGCTCCACAAGTGAGATCAGTTTGCCCAGGATGTGTCGTGCATGCAGGTCCTGTGTGTGCAGATGTGCATTTGTGGGCCATAGGTGAGAAACTTGTCATCAATGTGACCTGTAGAATGTACATGATCTGGTTGCCACCTGCCTGCCACCTGCATAACTGATGTATCCAGAGAGCACTGGATTTGCTGCTGTACAGTTGTCATGCATCCAGAATCACACCTGAATCCTTCTGGATGCTTTTGAGTTTGTGTTCTCAGATCACAGATGACCCAAGATGTGCTGCCCAGAAAGGGGAGGAAGGTTTATTTGGTCTCCTACTTCCTATGGGTTTTTTTCCACTTCTATCAGTTGTAGTGAGCTGTTGTTGCATCCTGCTCAGTCACTGCCCAAGTCTCCAAGACAATGAAGCATTTTGTTGCTATCTGTAATCTTGCTATGCTTTGAAAGCTTTGAGGAGGCTTGGATAGATGACTTCTTAATTCTAAAAAGTGAAATTATTCAGAGATGTTGATCTTCAGTTCATGCAGGTAGTTTTACTGACTTGGTTTCAGTTGCCTTTGCACTGAATTAATGTGATGTGTCAGAATTCACTGATCTACTGTAGCTAATAGCAGTCATTAGGCTGCACTGATTGTTTCATCATCAGAGCCTAAAAAATCCAGTTGGTGACATTCTTAGTATATCAGCGGAGGTCCCCTCCCGAGGAAGGTGTGAATGTGGTCATTCAAAGAGAGAGATAAGGCAAACTGCTCACTTGACAAGGTAATCAGCCATACAGATGGTAATGGAAAACATCTTGCATGCAATCTTCAACATTAGTAAAGTCACCTATCCTATTAGCCAATGTATGAATTTTGCTTTATTGTATAGTAAAGAGTTAATAGATTTTTTTCTGGATTTTAGGTGCAAATATTGGACCAGAGGAAGCATTTTACTTATACACTTGTGGCCCAGACTTCACATCAGTAATGCCTTGTAAATATGGCAAAACATTGACTGACTGCTCAAAGTACATAAGTAAAGAGATTCTACAATGTGAACAAATTAAGGAGCTCTTCATGACAAAAAAGGAAGTGGATGTTGGGCCTCTAATTGTAAGTTTCTACTTAAAAATGGTCCCTAATCTTTTAGAACTGATTAAGAAAGTAGGAATGTGTTTCCTGCTGTTTCCCAAAGTGCTTAATTTGATCAAAACAGAGATGATCAAATCCTCGTCTCATTAAGATCGTTGTGGGGCTCTTCCTACTTATTTTAATGGGAGCTGACCTCCACACAGGGTGACCATTTCATCTTGCTTTAGGTTGGGTTCTGAAAATTTCTAGATGTTCTAGCATCTGTAACTTAAATCACACACATTAAATCGTTAATTCATGCACATTAAATCATAGTGGATAAACAGGTGCCTCCAAAAGCTTTAGGATGGATACATAGCTATTCCCTCCATTAGTGCAAAAGTAGCCAAGGCGTGCTAAATTAACCTTTTAAGATTAAAACTGAGAGAAGAAATGAGGATTTATCTGGCTTTAAGGAAGCAAAAGAATTAATCAAAATTCCTTGAAGGTTTTGGAGGAATTAAGTTTGCATCACGTTTGGCTGAAAAGTAATTTTCCAGCTGGGAGGTACTGCTTTTCTCATCTCTCCTGCCTGAAACAGCTCTGCCAGATGCAGGTGTAAATATACTTATTGCTAGCAGACCAATAAAATAAAACTTGCTTATCAGTCAAGCCTGCTATATTCTGGGAATTCATACACTAGTAATTCTTGCTGTATGAATTGTTCCCACTAGAGGGATTTTTCTGATTTCATTTTGTAGCTGTAGGCAAAGGCTCATTCTGTCTGGATGTGATCCCTGTAGACAATGGTACTAAATTTTGAGTAGGTTAAGAAGAAATAAATTGGATAAGAGCTTAACAAATCAGTCATGCAACTTATAAGCTTATTTTGCCTTAAGGAAAACCAGCTAGGCAGAGGGAAGAGCCCTGTGCTCAAGTGATAAATCGGTCTTTGCACTTTTCCATAGAGTGCAAGCTCCTTAAATGAAATTTTTTCTCTATTTCAAATAACCTTCCAAAAAAGATCATTTTACATTCTGTGAAAAAAAGCTACTTTCTATAGGAGCTTTGGTTTTGGTTTAAGTCTCTTCATTAATGAAACTTGTGTTGAGTTTCTCTTATGACAAAACTGATTAAAGAATAGAATTAAAACAAAAAGCTGGAGAAGATTTTAAAAAACACCAATATTTTGAACTTGCCATTTTAGAAAAGGAAAGTCTCCACTCAATACCTCTATATGCTCATTTTATTTTAAGTTTGTGCATAACTTTGTTTTTTATGCAAAACAGTTACGTAATTCTTCAGGTGATGAGAGGAGGATCCTTGGTGAAATTCCTTAGTGTTTTCTTAATTTTCTGTGCTTTAGCTATTGCATGCATTTGCTAAGATTTGGGAATCCTGCTGCATTTTAGTGTACATGCCTCCACATGCAACCTCAGTGCATGTTAATGGTTAAGTAGAAATGAACAGCCAAAGTTGTTACTACTTGCTGTTAGGTGACATT
>NW_005054348.1:1848748-1849898 GCF_000277835.1 Geospiza fortis
TGTGTGGGTGGGGGGAGGGGGGGGGGGGGAGGGGGGGGATTTCTGTTAAATTTCTAGAAAAAAATTAAATTCCTTTCTTTTCAGGAGAGTCTTGCTGTTGTTTATACCACAAGCTGCCCTGGTCAGTACACCATATACGAGCCTGTCATTAGACTGAAAGGTCAAGTGAAAACTGTACCTTCTCAGAGACCTTTCAGTTTGAAAGAAGTTCAGAGCAATGCGTTGGACTCTCATCACCTAAAAGCACTTCAGCCAGTTGAATATAAAACTCTTCAGAGTATACTACATGAAATTGGAGGCACTGGTGCATTTGTTTTCCTCTTTGCTAGGGTAAGGGGGCTGGAGGAGTAGGGTGTGTGTATGTGTTCTCCCATATAAAATTTTCCTCGTATCTTGTGCAGAAAATCACATTATTCTAGCTGCCTTGCTCTATTCTTTGTGATGCTTTTCTGTTAAACAAAAATTGTGGAAAATACCTGCAGCATAAGACTGCATCATGCAGGTTGTCTTAAACTGGAAAAGTAATTATAATTCTGTTGTATTATGGCTTTTATAATATTGCCAGTATGTAAGATGGAGTTATATTATGATTTAGAAATGGGGCTTTTAAATATCAAAAGAGATTATCTTTAGGGATGCTTTAGAACTGATTATATTTTTTTCTCTCATTTTGAGAAATTCATTGCATATCTCTAACCACAGGATATTCACAATGCAAGTATGAATAAATATGAAATGACATGCTGTGCAAAGCTTTATTTTTTTTTTAGTGAATAGTGAGAGTTTTTTGGTGATAACTCTTCACCTGTCTTCAAAGGCTTATCCTAAGAAAAATGGCTATTTGAAAAATAGTAAGACCTTAACTTAGTTACTGCTTAACTGTGACCTGTACATGGAGAGGCTGATGTTTGTGCTAGCTGTCTCTGAAGTTAACTACAGTTAATTGAAAATACTACTGTAGGCCTAAGACTTGTCTGATTTATATACCTCTGGTATTGCTCTGAGAGATAGGGTGAGAGCAGTAACAAATGCACATTAGATTATGGTTATAAAGACATGGGCTGTTGTAATTTCGGCACTGATAGTAAACTCTGAGGTGAAAATCCTAATCCATGTTATTTTATTATGTAAATTTATGCTGAGTATCTGC
>NW_005054348.1:1849942-1857021 GCF_000277835.1 Geospiza fortis
TGTGAGACAATACAGGTCTTATAATCCAGTTGTATAAATGTGTAAGTGCAGCAGAATTAACAGGTACATGTCAAGAGAACCTATAGGACCCGAAATCCCATTAATGTGAGATTTCATTCTTGTATTTTTTTGGTAAAAATACTAGTTGCTCTTGGACTTCAAGAATTGTAGAAAGCAAAGAGGGGGAAAAAATTCATGGTCTTCATCTATAAATTTGCTGGTCTCTTTATGGATAAAATAAAACTTCAGTGTTAGACATTTACAGCTAGACTTAGTCCAGAACTTCAGGAACCTTTTTTCATAGCTTAAACACTTAAAAAAAAAACTTTTTTCAGGGCACACAGTTGATTCTTATTAGCAGCTCATGTATTTCATAACCTTGTGACTTTGTAGTGTGGCAAGTACCTTCTACTTAAAATTTATTTAGAACAGATTTTTTTCTTTGAAAGGGATTCTTGTAATGGGACTTGTATCTCCTTAGCAGATCATTATTCAGCACAGTAGAAATTATCACTTCAAGTATAATATCGGAATGTGAACACAGACAAAATGAAGGTTATGTACATAATCTCAAATGCTTTAGAAGAGATAAGTAGTTACTTATGGATTAAGTAGTAGGAGTGCAACAAAGCTTTTTTCTAGATGTTTCCCACTTAAACTGTCTTATTAAATTTGCCTTTTCCTCAGGTAGTAGAGATTAGCAGCTGTGAAGACACTCAAGCTTTAGCACTACAACTTATACTATCTTTAACAAAATACAATCAACAGAGAATACAGGAGATGGAGAACTGTAATGGTTATTCTATGATTCGTCGGGTGTTGATCAAACCAAAATGCATTGTTGGATTTTGCATGCTGAAGGTAAAGTCTTCTTCTAAACCTGATATTTTGTTCAATATTAGGACAAATCTAGAAACTTCTGAGATTTTAATTATACATTTGACGCTGCTTTTACAGAGGCGGAGCAGTGATTTCAAGCAAAATTAGTGTTGACCTGGTAGATATGTCTTCCCTATCAAGTGTATGCTGTCTCTTTAAATATTTTAATTTTTATAAATGGGATAGAACAATTGTACTGCTTTGTTTTGATACTCAAAAAAAAATCCCCCCTCTTTAAGACTCTCCTTGAAGGATGCTGCAGTGATGAGATTCTCTATATAAATGAAAATGGGCAATTCCAGCTTGACCCAGATTCCACTGCAGTTATTCAAGATGTCCAGTTGCTAGAAAAGCTGCTGCTTGACTGGAAGATATGGTCTAAAGCAAAGGTAAATACTTTAATTTTGGAAATACTTCAGATTTAAAAGTCAGTATTTAAAAAAAAAAATAAAGTATTGTCATGCCTGAAATTAATCTCTCCAGTTACATGATAGTAACTGAAGAGTAGTTGTAGTTAGTTAATTAGTATGATTTTCTAAAATTAATGTTCCTTGTTTTTCTTTGAATAGCTGTTTGTAATATCAGTCTCCTATGATTAATGATGGAGGTAGCCTTAGTTCTGTGAATGTGCTGTATGCATGTTATTTGAATTGATAATTTTTTTGTGGAAAAACTAAGGAGGACCTGTTTTCTCTTGGAGTTAAACTGTTGAGAATAACTGTTTAGGGTTAATATAGCTAAGAAAGTACAAAACTAATTTTTGGCAAGTAATTTTTCTTTTGTAGCTTAATCATTTAAAGCATGCTTAATTTTGTACAAGCGTGACTTTACTGATTAGTTTCTAACCTGTTCTGACCTGGCCACTTGTACTCATTTAGTCATCATCTTAGGTGTAAGACTAACTTGACTTTGTGTTTGTTTTTGTTTTTTTGTTTTCTCCCTCAGTATGTAGACTCAGAAAAATATTTTTGAAGCTACATTCCTGTTTTTTGTTTTTCAGCAAGGTGTTTGGGAAACCCTGTTAGCAGCTCTAGAAATCCTTATCAGAGCTAACCATCACCAACAGATGTTTAACATTAAGCAGCTATTGAAAGCTCAAGTGGTCCATCACTTCCTGTTAACTTGTCAGGTTCTGCAGGTACTTCCACTCTGAAATCCTACTTTGTGCTTGGCAAATACTCGTTTTTATCTGGGGAGGGTGGTGTAGAAGGGACTAAATTCTGTAGCAAAAGTTGAGTAGACTGTCCTCTGTGTTTCCAGACTACTTCCATCTTCTACAGGTATTGTTGCTGTAAACTGGTTCAGTTCCCTACTGGGTGCTCCATTTATTGCTGGGCAGGAGGAACAAGAGCTTCAACCATCTGGTGTGATTTGGGTATCTAGACTCTAGGTTGCTTGCACAGCCATACACCAGCAGGAGCTGAAATAAACTGTCCCTTTTCTACAGAAGTACCTGAGATGTCTCTTGCTGATTCTTGTCTTTGTTACTGAAAGCCAGATACTGTGCAGGTAGTGAAGCTGTCTGTGCTGTATCTCATCACACCTAATGGGGCAGCCTGACTGCTGTGCTCAGTCTGAGCACTCATCTCAAAATTTTGGTATAGTAGTAGCTTCCTCCCTGGCATGGAAATAGCTGTGTCAGAAAGGACTTTAGAGAAATGCTTCAGTCCTTGTGATCAACACTTGTTAAGAACATGATTTTGAAATGGTTTCCTGCTTATAGTACATGTATCCATTTGTGAAAATAAGTAGTGTAATCACTTTTCCTGTACTCTTATTTTCTACCTTACATTCTTTTTTACTCTGAGTTTCTCATTTCAGCACATAAAATTTATTTATTGGGTTTTTTCCTCTTTTAATGATTTTTTTACAGAAATATTTTCTTCATTTTAGTATCTGTAAATTTTTAGTTTCTTCATTTTTATGTGGTGTTCCCTACTTTTGAAACTTGTTAGTGATATAGTTAACTTCTCAAATTGTATATTAGTGCAAATGCCTAGATACAGAATGTTTCATAACATTTCTCCTGTCATTTTGCATACTGGGGAAAAAGTTATTTTCTTGATTTAAAAAACACTCACATTGGTCAATGATTTGGCAACTTTGTGGGGACTGATGGAACAAAGGTGAAACTATATAAGCCATTCTCTTTGGAAAAACTTATTTAAATTAACTTCATTTAATCTTTTCTCATAGCAGTCTCAGTTAAGGTGCTTGTGTATCAAAAAAGGAGGTAAATTTAGAGAAGTTGCAAAGAAAGAAGATAATCACCATGCTCACCTTTTGTTTTGGCAGGGTTTCCCACAAGTTTCTTGAAGTTTTGTTCTAAAATCCGTACTCTTTTAATAATTTTTTCCAGGTAGCTGTTAAACTATATAGAATGCTTATTAAGCTGAAATGATAAATATAATAATACATTATTTCAAATGTGTATGTTCATAAAAATGGCTACTGAAGTGGAAATACAGATGACTCAGTGTGGTCCTGCTCAGAAATTTATTAATATATTTGAATAACTGGTATTGGCAACTATTAATTTCTCTGAAAATATGTAATCCAATGACAATGAACTATACTTTCAATGGTGATTCATATTTTTAAGTTCCAGCATTTCATAGCAGGGCAGCATAGCATGCTCATTTTCCTAAAAATCAACCTGCATAACATATGTAATATTTGGTTCATGATGGACTGAGGTAACATGCAGGACATACAGTAGCTTCTCTCATAATTAAAGAATACAGCTTTATTAGCTCTTTATTAGCTGAACTTCTTTTCTTGTCTGTTCTACTACAGCATGACAACTTAAAAAAGACGGTTTGTCAAATTAAAATTGCAAGTAGCTTACAGTTGTACTACTCTTTCTTTCTAGGAGCATAAAGAGGGACACCTTGCATCCCTGCCTCGAGAGGTTTGCAGGTCATTTGTGAAAATAATTGAAGAAGTACTTGGTTCTCCCCCAGACCTGGAATTGCTGACACTGGTCTTCAATTTCCTCTTAGCAGTTCACCCTCCCACTAATACATATGTTTGTCACAACCCTACCAACTTCTACTTTTCCCTGCATATAGGTAAATATGCCACAGTTAGATAAACAGTAAGATAAAAATCTGGGAATAAACGAATATTTTTAAAAAAACTTCCCTGTGTTTTAATGAGTATATATTAAAAATTATTGAACTGTTGGAACTTAATACTGTAAACTACTTTTGCTTTTCTGAAACAGGTTACAGTTAGACTTTTACTTGGAGAGCTTTCTTCTGTGTGCAGCCATAGAAAATTTCTCTGGTGGTTATGCCTTTAACTTTCTTGAAGTTTGATGCTGCTAAATGATATGCTTAAGTTTAGCTGCCTGTGTGGACATTTGTCTATGGGCAAATTTAGAAAAAAACATCGAGCTTACTTGTAAATGGAGCTTCTTCAGATATCTGTATTTGGTCCTTTCTCCACTTCTGCTTTCTTTCTTCCTGTAACTGAATTCTAGGAAAAATAAAGGACCCATGGAGCATTTTTTGCAATTGATGATTTGCACTGCAAGACATCATTGTGAGGCCCCATCAGTTCATTGCAGACAAGCTCCTGGCAGTGCTTGTGGGCTTTGAGGGGTGCAGACCTAGAACAACAGCTGCTTTAATATATCTATGCTGGATGGTCATGTTGGCAAAATGATGGATATGAGCTTTAAAAAATATTTCTGTATCTTCTTAAAAATGTGAAACAATGTATAGTTCGTGCTTTAATATTAGCATTGTACAACCTAAGCTATAACTTAGGTAAACATGGAAAGCATCATCCAAGTTTGAAATATTTTCTCCTTTTGCAAATACCTGTGTACCTCAAGTTTTAGTGATCAGTTTCAAAGGTAGCACAGTTGTGTTTATCTGTATCTGTCCTCTAATACTAACTATTGTAAAATTCTGAGTAAGGGGAGAATGCATGTTTTGATACCTGAAGCCTTTTTAGGCTGTTTGAGAACAGCCACCTGTTTTTGACGTGACAAAAAGTCAGTTGTCACTACTTGTATGACTGCAAGGACTGTCTTTAAATGTAGTTGTTTTAGTATATCATAATATTTTTATTGTTCTAAAGTAAATTTTGAAGTCATACCACTAAACCAAAAAGTGTTTTTTCTCAGTTGTTTGGACTTGAGAACTTCTCCTTAGCCACCAGTGATCAGCTCCAAATGTAACCACCACTCACTACTGTGAGTCCAATTTATCAGCAATGCAAACATTAAAAACTTTTATGTAACTTTTCCCCTTATCTTTTCTTTCTAGATGGCAAAATTTTCCAGGAGAAAGTCGAATCACTTAGGTACCTGAGAAATTCCAGCAGTGGTGGGAAGTCAGTAGACAATTCTGCATTTGTGATTACATCTCCAACTGGATTTACGGCTTTACCACTGGAAGGTAAAACAATACTGGAGAAACAGGGATGTTAAGACACAATTCTTTGGCAAATGACTAGAGTGCACTATAAGTGTTACTTTCCCACAGATATTTCTTACAAAGCTCCCCCTGTCCTTTGGAGCTTGATGCCTGAACAGCAGAGTAAGGATGGAACAGAACATGCTACCTAAATTGCTCTTCATTCTTAAGTTAAAACAAGTTGCCTGGCTGATGGCTCAGGCAGTGAAATGCACCAGATAAGCAGAATCATTTCATTTGTTAAACAGACCTGCTAGAGATGTAAGAGAGTGCCCTGACCAGGCAGCAGCTGAAGTGGTCAGTCATAAGCAGCTATCTTATCTGGGCAGAGAGCGCTAAGCTGATACTTTTCTTTCTTTGTGCATAATCCCTAACGTGCACCCGTATATTTCAGGTCATGTGTGACTGGCTATGTTCTGAGTATCACAATGTAATACCTTTTAGAATTGATATCTTGTCGCTACTTTGTTTAGGAAAAGGAAATTGGGTCTTCAAGCACTACTTCAGTTGAAACAAGTTTATTCAAATTTTTTTGGTTTTTCAGTAAAGAACTAGTATGAAGAACATATTACAGCACTAAACTGTGTATGGAATCAGTCCTTTTCCCCATATGGAAAGCGTATGAAAACTCATTCCTCTAAATAAGTACTTTTAGTACTTTTTTAATGTCAGTATTACCAAATTATTGGTTTTGAACAGAGATTGTTCATGTGAACCAGAGGAATACTCAACATAAATTTTTGTGAAAATGTTTGTGTGATTGTGATTCTTAATTTGAATTTCCAAATTTATATAAATAAATGTATAATTTATATACTCTTACATTTAATCAGGGACTATAATAGTGATAGGACAAGGAGTAATGGATACAAATTAAGAGAGGAAGTTTACGTTAGATAGTAGGAGGAAGTTTTTCACTGTGAGGTGGCAAGACACTGGAGCAAGTTGCCTGGGGGAGCCTGTGGATGCCCCAACCCTGGCAAGTGCTCAAGGCCAGGTTGGATGAAGCTCTGAGCAACCTGGTCTGGTTGCAGGAGGTGCTGGGACTGGAAGATTTTAAAAGTGCATTCCAACACCTTAACACTGTGTGATTCTATAAAATAGCAGAACTTGTATGTGTGTTAGGTAACGGCTACCTGCATGTGGATTTGCAATTTTTTGTTGTACTACCTGCTGATGTGTGTGAAAGCTTGACTAAGATTTCTGCAGCTGTGTAGGTCTCCCTTGTTCTGTGAAGGCCAGCTTGGGTCTGGCTGTGTTGGTACATGTATGTGTGTATGTATATTCATGTATTTCTTTTATGTATTTCATAAATTTCTCATAAAAAATACATTCCTAATGCATTGTCATTGCCTTAGTACTAACTGATGCATAGTTTTCAAAATACTTGTGAATGGAAAAATTCTCCTTTTCCTAGTCTAACAGGTAACTACTTCTACCAGTCTTGTGTACAGACATCTTTCTCTCTCAAAACTATATTTTGTTAAAGACTTGTAATATGCTCTGAAAGTTTGACTATTTTCAGGTCAAAATGTGCAGTTAAAAGCAAGCACTGTTAATTAAAACATTTAGTTATTTGTTCTAAATTTGAAGTATGTGTAAAACCTTGGTGGAGAAGAGTTGCTGAGTAGAAATTTGATGTCCACTGAAACACTGCAGATTGGACCTCTTAATATCTGCTCCAGATAGAACAAGCTGCTTTATTTGACCCTGCTTTGGGCAAGGATTCTGATGTAGATGCCTCCAGATGTGCCCTCCACCCTCTGTGTTTCT